>NC_061119.1:162027163-162118089 GCF_002878395.1 Capsicum annuum
GAAAAATATGTTGAACATTGTAATCACGCACTTAGACACTTAAATGTTTATTTATATCAATATGAACATGTTAAGCACACGAATTGGTCTCAAAACAAGGTAAAATAAGTTAGAATAATGATACCGAAGTATATAAAACCACCTCAGATCATCACCCCACACTTAAATCCTTGTTCGTCCTCGAACAACTCTTTACTCTAAGCATAAAAATATGAGGTGATGCTACACTTATACTAAATGCAAGACACTCAAGCTAGTGCTACAATGACTACACGGAATGCAAGTTTCCACACAAAGCACGTTATTTACACAATTGATAGCTTATGAACACTACTCCGAAACATCCTAGCCTTAAAAATTGATTCAGCTAATTGGAAAACTCATGCATATTGTTCAATCAAGAACATCATACAATTCACCCACATTCATCAAACATGTGCCCCTCACAACAAGAGAGTTACCCATAATCACTCACAATAATGCAATTTATAATATAATGGGTACAAGAATCAAATTATTCTCACTCTCACAAAGAATTCAGAAGTCACGCACAATGAACCATAATCTTGCCTTTAGTGTAATGCTCCACTAATATCGAAATGATGAACTTAGGATCAAATAGGTCTTTTTCGGGTTGTAATGTAGGCTAAGGGACGGGTAGGAACTATTTGGGACTAGTGACTAACCTCTCTAAGATCTTTATAATTAAAGCACTTAGGAGCTTTTTGGATCAAATTAAGGTCCATCAAAGAAAGGAAATTAAGCTACATATGAGGCTACCAAAAAAAAGGCTAAAGGCTCAATGGAGTTAACTAGGATTATGCACAAGGGAAACTAGGATTATGCACAAGGGTAAGTCAAAAGAAGGTATAAAACTAGGCTATCAAAGAAATTCCTATATCATCTCCTAAACCCACACTCTTTATTTCGCTTTACACACACACCGAGCAAGTTCTAGACATTACATGCAACAAGGAATATACAAAAACCTTACATCACACATGGCACATACTCAATTCAATAGGATCATCATAGACTCCCAACCAAAAAATAACATGAATTCAAATTTAAGCCAGAAGTATAAGAGTCACAAACATGAGCCTAGGGGTCTCAAAGGTAGTAATTCACATAATCAACATGTTGACATAACTAAAACACTTGCACCATGTAACCAAAAATAGCACCAACAAGAATATCTTACACAAAATTTTAAATTGAGTCAAAAATTTGAAAATTTGCCCACCCCACACTTAAAAAACTACTTTGATCCCAAAGTAAAATTTTAAAATAAGAGATAGAAATACTCCCTGAGGCCTCTAGGCCTAGATAATAGCATCTTTTTGCATAAAGAAGATCCATGGGACCCCACACTCAGTCTTTGCCATGCTCCTTACTCAAGTTTATGGTACTTAAACTTCCTATTAACCTGTGACTCAACCAAAAATAAAAACTACGTGAAATAAAAACTAAAAAAAAAATGAAAAGAAAATATACCTTAGCTTGGGTTGCCTTCCAAGAAATGCCTGATTTAGTGTCGCGGCACACCCTAACTCAACTCAACCATATTCCTTTATCTTTTTCCTCACACTTTGAAGCCATCTTCTTATTCTCTTCATACCTCTTGGGTGTGCATTTTCAAGAGCAGCAAATTTTTCAACTTTAGCCTTTTCATACTTATCAGTTAGCATAAACTCCAGCTTAAGCAGTAGAAGCTTAGGTTGCTCAATCCGATAGTCAAAGAGGTCTTTGGTGGACTAACCACCCCATACTTATTTCCTTCAATCACATTGATCATACAAAAATATATAATTTGGCAATTTATGATAGGTATTTTGTAAACATCAAATACCACATCTTCGTCATCTACTCTCATTTTGAGCATGCCTTTTCTAACATCAATCAAGACACCTCCAGTTTCTAAGAATGGACGTCCCAAGATGATTGGTACTTGTTTGTCTGCCTTAAAATCAAGAACAAAAAAGTCAGCAGGTATAATGAATTTACTAACCTTTATGAGGACGTCCTCTATTACACCTTCTGGATATGTTATGGATCCGTCTGTAAGCTGCATAACCATTGGTGTCGATTTAGGCTCCCCCAAGCCCAATATTTTAAACAATTCTAGGGGCATCATGTTTATGCTCGCCCCTAAGTCACTCAGTGCATGGACTGCTTTACTCCCAATTTAAATAGGGATAGCAAACTTTCCTTGATCTTTTAATTTCTTGGTGATTTTATGTGTCATCACAGTGCCACACTCTTCAGTGAGTGTTATTGCTCCCAAACCCTGCAATTTTACCTTATTTGCCACCACATCCCTTAAGTACTTTGTGTACATATGCATAGTCTGTAAAACATCTAACAAAGGTAAGTTAATATAAAGTCCGCTGAATATATCAAAGAACTTTTTGAACATAGCATCCTTCTTCGCTTTTATCTGCCTCTGAGGGAAGGGTAGTGGCGGCATCTTCTTCACTCCTTCTACAACAACTTTTTATTCAAGTACTCAAACATCCTTAAATTTTCAACAACTATGTAAGTTACCTGTTGTGTCACCATATTAGCATCTACCTTTTTTTTTTGCCTTGGGAGATTATCCTTGAAGCTCTTTACAACTTCTCAAGGTGATTGCCATAACTTGATTTGAATTTTCTATATCTACTGGAAAACTACCTTATGTCCTAGTATTCAATACTTATTGTAATTGCCCAATCTGTAACTCTAAGCTTCTCTGATTCACTTTATGATTTTGTAACTTTGCCTGTTGACTTTTCATATCCGCAACCATTTATGGTTGGCCAACTAAGAGATGCTTCAACATCTCTTCCATGTTGCTAGTTGGTTGATTCCCTTGTTCTTGTAGTTGTAGAGCATTCCATTGCTGAATCTGCCACTTTATGTTGTATCCACTACTATAATTTAGCATTTGAGCATTGTTTACATACATCACTGATTCTGAATTTGAAGCACACATGGCCGCTGAATGACCACTATTACAGCAAACTTCACATCAACCTGCAGCTTGTTAGATTGTATTGACTGTGATTACAGGTTGTACTGCTCCTAATTTAATGCTGCTGAACTGAGTATTTATCAAAATTTTTCAAGTAAAAACCTCTGGTGATAAGGCTGTGAATTAGTCCACCTCCAATACACCTGCAATTCTTTTCGTGGCAATTCTAGAATTTGAATGCCATTCACGATTTCCTTGTGCTATTTGGTTTAGCAATATGTACATCTTATCATAAGTCAACTCTAACACTTGACCACCTGAGGCTGAATTTAACAAAATCTTTGTATTGTGATCAAGTGCTTCCACAAAAGTGTAAGAAAGTACCTCATTAGACTGTTAGTGATGTGGACAATCCTGAAGCTAATCCTTGAAGCATTCCCAAGCATGATAAATATTTTTATCCAGTTTTTGCTTGAAATTCACTATCTCACTGTGAAGTCTCGCAGTATTGCTAGAAGCAAAAAATCTGATGAGGAATTTTCTGGCTAAGTCGTCCCATGTTGTGATTGAATTGGCTGGCTCTGCATTCAACCACCTTTTTTCTTTCCTCAATAGTGAATGGGAAAACAGTGTCAGCCTCATATAATTTGTACTCACCCCAGTCGGAATGAATTTGCCAGTAAGCTCAATGAAATTCTGCAAGTGGACTTGTAGATCCTCGTGTGAAAGCCCTGCAAACTATCCACTGCTAATACGAAGTTGTACCATATTATGCTTTAACTCGAAATTCCCCCAGCATCCGACCTTTGAATTGGGGAAGTCAAGTTCGTCGAAAGTGGGACTGCCACTTCTCGAACCGTTCTGTGTGCTTTTTGTTCAGCCATTGGAATAGTATTCTCTTGGCCTTCTTGGATTTGAGGAATTCTGGGGAGAAAGATTGTTTCTCTCGTTCGTTAATGGTAAAGTTGCTCAGGTTCTGGGTTTGGTTCAACCAACTCCTGATCCCTTGCCAACTTACTACATTGAAAACTTGTTTCTTGCAAACACAAAACCAAGACCAAGCATAAAAACACCAAATAAATCTGAAAGTAAACTAAAATAAACAATTGTCAAAATACAAGTCCTCGGCAACGGCGCCAAAAACATGACATTGCCCAAGAGCACACGCAAATGTACATGGTCTCAACAAGTAGTAAAGTGTCCTAATTAAAGCCAAGTATCGATCCCACAGAGACTTGGTTTAACATGATTTAATTTTAATTTATAGTTTAGATTAATTTAGTGCAAGGGTAACCAAAAAGAAAGTTTGAAAATTGAAAATTAAAATTAAAGTAATAATGCGTAAATAAAAGTACTTGGAACAATCAATGGAGTAAGACCCAGGGTTAAAGCACTTCAAACAATCATATTATGTTATTGAATTTCATTCGTTAATTTGCTTATCTTGGTTGTTGATTCGTAGGGTTAAGTGCATGATCATGGTTTCCCAATCTCTAATTCTTTACCTAATTTGGACATTACAACTACATCACTGAGCGGGGATGTAATAATCCAGTTAAGTGAATCAAAGATATCATCCTACGTTTGAATCAAGTAAGGCATCTAAGTACATCCTTGTCCTAGACGTTAAGTTAAATTCTTTATTTTATAAAAGAATAAAAACTCAAACTTTATTTATTTTCATTTTCTATCTCCTTATTCCCTATCTCGAAATCAAAAGGTCGATAATATATATATTTTATGGGTGATCAATCCATAAAATAATTAAAACAAGAATAAACAAACAACCAAATATGACAAGCAAATCCAACGAAATTAATTTAAAATAACAATAATCATGTTCTTGACTTTAACCGCAAAAAAAAATAATTTAGATATTAATATTCATAATCACGATCCAAATAATTGAATACATGATATGATAATTAAAAGCTAATTAAAACATATTAAACCTAAAAACAGCGTGTAGCAGCCACCATATATTCTCCACCGTTTGGAACCATTCCAAATTATCCAAAGTTTTATCCCCTCCCTTCCCCGTCCAGATGTCCAGCCATTATGTATATATATTATAAAAGTCCTAAATGATGTGGGATTAAAAAAAACTTGCACTGATCCCTAGTGAGATTCGCTCCTGCCCAATCACGTGTCATGCAATTGTATCACAAATGGACTCAAGTCGGCAGAATTGAAAATTGCAATTGGAAGTATATGTGACCATCATGACGCGAGGTTTGCTTAAGTCAATGCGATCCTATCACGATACTTCTCTGGAATTTGCTTCTCATAAATTGGTTAAGTGTTGAACGTTTCTCCATTCATCTTTAATTTTATAGTGTATTTTTAATAAATTTTTGATCTTTAAATTATTAATATATCACTATATTCAGCTTACAAAGTCTCCTACATAATCACCCATCACAAATTAGAGATCAAAACAACACAATATTCTCAACAATGAATCAAAACAAAAGCTAAGATAAGGTAAATTCATAATAATTTTCACTTTGATGTGCTGACTCTAAACTTAATCAAATTAAACTTTGCACATTATAAACAAGTTGTTACACTCATAATTTTATATTTAAACACATTAAATCCACCGAAACCAACTAGACACACACCTAACTCAAGCTAGTAAAACTAGTTTTGTAGGTTGAACTTTATATGACTCAATTAAGTGCAAACTTGTTTGAAAAATACGTTTTACATTATAATCACCCATTTGGACACTTAAATGCTTATTTATATCAATATGAACACATTAAGCACCCGAATTGTTCTCAAAAGAAGGCAAAATAAGCTAGAATAATGATACTAAAGTGTATAAAACCACCCCAGGTCAGTCTCGCACGTGTAATATTTTATTATTTAAAATTAAATAATTCTATTTATTGTGGATATTCTTAGTGAAGTGTAAAAAATTTAACTCACTTTTCAAAGATCTTTCACATTTTAATATAATAATGTAAACATAAATATATATTTTAGTGTAAACACGTATATCTTTTACCATCAGAAGTTTCAAGTGGTTGATCAATCATCACTTTTGTGTTTGTCATGTAGTAACACTTTTCATTGTTGCCAGAGTCTAAGAGAGTCGCATCAATTTGAATGATATTTGTGGTACGATTTAATTTTTTTTCTATATTTAAAATCTTTTCTTGTGTTTAAAGTCAATTTTTTACAAAATCATTGATTTAATTCTTATTGCGTACTCAAAACTTTTAAAAATTTGGTGCTTCTTAAAGTTTTTCTTATTCTAATGCTTTAATATTTATTTTCAAAATTTTTTAAATTTCTTAAAATCAAATTTAGTTAATTTAGAATTTTTAAATTAATGAAAAAAGTATGTCATTAATTCTGATTACTTCTAATAAGGAAAGTTTTACCAAAAATATATTTAAGTAATTTTCAATTCTTAAATATTAGAAAAAAATTGTTAAAAGATGATTTTGTCTAAATCAAAGACTTTTAATGAAGGGCAAAAAGTTCAAACAACATTTTTAAGACCTTTCACACTTTTAATATACTAATTTAGTATACGTGTATTGCACGTGTATATTGCATCAATATAAAACGTTATAAATAAAAACTATAAATTATATAATATTGCAAATGAAGTTACAATCTATGTAATATTATATTAAATTTAAATGTATATAAATAATTTAATCATAATTAAACCAATATTTAATATCTATTGATTTCAAAAGCTTAATCTTTCATATGTCTTATTTATTTTAATATCCTAAATTTGAAGGATTTTTACACATCGTCGATGAAGAGGTGTCTATTTTACCGTATTTCTACGTAGTAGTAATACTATGTATTCTTTTTATCTTCGTCGCTATTTGGTGCTATTTAGACTTTTTTTGTATTTACTTTTTTTTGAGATATTGTAGACACGTGATTTTTGACTCTTCCCGAACTTTAATCTATTTTTGACGTTAAATTTTGCTTTATGTCAAAATATTATCTTTAGTTCTTATTTTTAGCAGGTTTCATTTAAAATTTTGTGACTAAAATTAAAAAAATAGAGTTATTTTAGAATATGTTTTATTTTTATAAATAATAAGGAAATTTTCAAAAATAATAACGAAACAGTCTCTCTACTTCTTTGGGGGTAGTGATATGGACTGCGTACATTTTACCCTCCTCAGACCCCACTAGGTGAAAATTCATTGAATATGTTGTTGTTGTTGTTGTTAGATTTCAATAAATAAGCTAGTAATTTTATTATTGTCTTAATTATATTTTATTTTTAGGTTAGTTAAATTTTTATTATTTTATTTTAAATATAAAAATTAATTAACTAATATTTTATTATTATTATTATTTATTTTATATATATGTATATAAAAACAAGGAGATCATTTTCCTAAACTACCCCAACCTCCCCACAATTCCCATATTTTTCTCAATACTCCACGCGATACACAAACTGCACATGCCCACGTTTTCCCACATCAAAAACTACACACAACACCCTACTATATATTCGACATTCATATATATTAGACATCCCCACACACAGATGCAAAAAGAAAAACAAACAAAAAAAGAAGAAAAGAAGGAACATTCGAAACAAAAATACACAGACTTAGAGAAAAAACAAATACTTAGCAAAGAAAAAAAGAAATAGAGAGGAGAAACTTAGAGAAAAACAGAGAAAAGAGGTGAAAAGGAGAGGAAAAAAGAAAGGAAAAGGAGCAACAAGTTGAGTTCGGATTTTCATTCAAGATTTTGGTGATGATTTTCTTACTTATTTATCTGGTTTAATTCATCACACAGGTTCTTATCAAATTTGTATTACTTATTTTTATAAATTTCGTTGCGAATCGAAGCATAAACAAAGTTATCTTAATAGTTTTCATGTTTTTTTAGTAATCTAAATTTTTGAGTTTGACCAATATGAAAAAAATCAATGTTCTTTATTTTATTTAAGTTCTTTTATGCATATGGTTTGCCAATTTTTTTTTAGTTGATAATGACAGATAGATTTCGTTGCGTAAATTAAAAAAAGAAATTTGTCTTTATGGTAGTGTACTAGGAGCATTTTTGTTGAGTAGTGAAATGTAAGTAGTAAATTTAGGTATTTCTTTTTGGGGTGTTATTCTAATTAGTAGCTGTCATTTTGTTCACAAAGGAACCGTAAGGCATCTTTGATGAAATCTATTATAGAAACAGAAAATAATTTAAAAATTAGTAAGAAATGGAATGCACCTTTTTTTCCACTTTTAGGAACAGGATGACATAATTTAGTTCATGAACTTCATTGTAGTGCTTTCCACGTGTATGAGGCCATTTATTTTATTATTTGTTTACTTAAATTTCAAAAGGTAAAGGTTTTGTTTGAATTGAAAACAATCAAGGAAAATGGTGATAATCTTTTGTTTGAGTTTTGGTGTTAATATTATCAAGAGAAAAGTTCATTTCTAAGCTTTAATGAATATAATGTTTTGATAGGTTTAATCAAACACCTCAGATTTTGGCTTTTGAAATTTTTTTGAGATTTGGGCTCACTGTCTTGGTTACGACTGGATCCCCGGAGTCATAGGGTATCTTGACGACTCGTTGGAATGAGTCGTATTCAAACCAGTAAGTTTGAGGCTTGATTCTACTCTGTGTACAAGGAGCTCACTAAGAGTCATAATGAGCTATTACGAGTCGTTAGGTGTAATCGTACGGTGTCCAGTGTATGTCCCAACCCCATAATGTGAAATTAGTTTTAGTTATGAGAACTGTGGGAATTTGTAAAATTGAACTAGTCTTGAACTATTGCATGATAAAAAAAGTGTTTGAAATACAATGGTATGACTTAATGACAAAAGGAGTTGGTGTTTCCCAATGTGTATTAATGAACAAAAGGAGTTGTTCTTCCCAAGTTAATGGAAATTGTTTTGGCATGATGTGTTACCTTGCAAGTGCAGTTGGTATGACGATACCAACAATGTATGCCTAAAATTATATTGTGGTTCATTGAATGAGAATGCGTGATAATTGTTTTAATTGGGCTTTGATAAGGGTTGTGTAGCTGATTCGTGAAAGTGAAGGTCCAAGGGACCAATACTGAAAATTGTGTTTGCCGATGCGGGGTCAAAGTCACAACGGATGTTCAAGTCCCCCTTACTATTATTTCTTGATTAGGGAGGTTTGAGTCCTCTGTAAATCATTATATGATCGAGTGCTTAAGTTACCTTGATATATGTTGGAGGGTTTGAGTCCCCCATGTGTATATATATGAGATTATTCTTTGATTCGTGCAGCAACACGCACTGGGAGCCCGACCAGGGGGTAAGATCTAGGGCCCATATAGCCCATGAGATATAACGCACTGGGGGCCCAAGCAGGGGGTAAGAGCTAGGGCCCATATAGCCCATGGGTACTATTATATAATGGTTGAGCTACACAATCCCGGCTAAAATTTTGAAAAGTATGTTAAGTCTTATTTCCTATCCCAACATATGATATAAATATATATATATATATATTTATGTTTATGCATTTGATTATGTGTGTTGATTTTAAACTATTGATCATATCATTATGTTATTCTTATCCCCGAGTTATATGCTAGCGTTCAGCACGCTAACCTTCTTCGGATACTGTATCCCCATGCGATGCAGGAATTGACCATAGTTCCACTCCTCTAGCTCAGTGACTTGGATTCAAGGATAGCTTGTGAGTTAAACTGAAGTTGTGAGTTTTCATACTTTGGAGGACTCCATTTAATGCTATGGTTTTCTGTATGACTTTACTATTCCTTTGGTCTTAGTTTTGGCTATGGTCAGGGACATGCCCGACTGGATATTCTTTGGTTTTGATTAAAGTCTTTGTCGGACTACTATGGGAATAAGCGGGGTCAGTATTGGTATTGGTATTAGTATTGGCACTGATACTGGTATCGGTTGGTTTTGGTTATGGACTTATTCTAATATCCTTAAATTGATACTCTCTTATCTTGTTATATGTTCAAAATTTAGCTGACCATGGGGTGGGGTGTGTTTGGTTTGGTTAAGTGTAAGGGGTGATCTCTGATCCACGTGGGACTTGAGATACCCGTCACAGCTAGGACCTGGTTTGAGTCATGACAAAGGTGGTATCCAAGCCTAGGTTTAGTTTCATTGGGTGTCCAACAAAGCCATATCGAGTAGAGTCTTTTTTATAGGTGTGTAGCATGCCACACTTATAAGGGAAAGACTATGAGATATTTAAGAACGTTTTCCTTTTTTGTTGTTCTGTTTTAAGCCATAGAGTATGAGGTCTTGAGTCTCTCTAATTTTTGTTTGTTTGTATTTCAGACTATGCCTCTCGGACAATATAAATCTAATAGAAACTTCTTTTTCCCACTTGAGGACAATATTGATGGGACATACCCTGCTTATGGGGTACAGGCTCGGTCTAGGGGTCCAATTCCTGATCGCCCTCTCGAAGTTCCATTGGTCCCCTTTAGTCCTCCTCGAGCTCCTTAGGCTGATGTGTCAAATGCAAAATTTCATCAGTCCATTCATCTGTTAGCTCGGTTGGTAGGTTTTAAGTCTGAGCGTGTAGTTTCTGTTACTCCATTTTCTGAGGCCATAAGGGTTGGACAGTTTATGAGGTTGAGCACTGTTGTGTTCATTGGTGTTAAGGTTGGGGAGGATCCTTAAGGTTTCAATGATGAGATGGAGAAGATCTTCCGCGTTATGCATGCTACTAATATGGAGGATATAGAATTCACGACCTATCAGCTGAAGGATGTAGCATACCAATGGTATAAGGAAAAGGAATAGTCTAGGGGAGATGATGCCGAATCTACACTGTGGGATGATTTCTCTAGTGTTTTTTTGGATTGCATCTTTTCGCAAGAGTTGAGGAAGGCAAAAACAAAAGATTTTTAAAATTTGAAGCAAGGCAGGATGACAGTCAAGGAGTATGCCTTGAAATTTCATCAGTTGTCCTGATATGCTCCTGAGCTAGTGTCAGCATGAGGGATAGAATTAGAAAATTTAATTTTGGGTTGTCTTATGATTTGATTATAGAAAGTAAGGTTTCCTTGTTGAACAAGGATAGGGACATATCCAGATTGGTTGGGTATATACAGTAAGTCGAGGAATAGAAGAGGAAGTAGACTAGAATTGGGAAAGGGAGAATAAGAAGTTTAAATTTTCTGATCATGGTGGAGGTCAATAGCAGAGCGGTAGAGATAGTAAAAAATAATCTAAGAAGAAGTGCGGGAGTTTGAGTTCTTACTCTACGGCTAGTGCTCCTTATTCGAAGCCATTGAGTGATCATCATTCTCAATATGATAGTGAATTTAGGGCGTAGGGCACCTAATCCCAGGCTGGTGGGGCTCAGCCTGCTCCATTATATCCTCCTTATAGATTCTGCGAGCAGGTGCACCATGGGTTTTGTGAAGAAGGGAGGAACAAGTGTTTTAAATATGGTCATATTGGTCATTTATAAAGGGATTTTCCCCTTAAGATTGCTTTAGGGGCAAATAAGATTCTTGTTTCCACTTAATCAGCTCATGCACCCAAGACTGCTACCGGCACTGGCAAAAATCGCTTGTATTATCTTGCTATTTGCCAGGACTCTTAGGCATCACCCGATGTTGTCACTGCTACGTTATAGCTCTTTTAGCGTGATATGTATTGCTTGCTTGATCTGGGCTCTACTCTTTATTATATGACACTATTTGTGGTTGTGCGTTTTGGTTTTAGTCCTGAGTGTATCCCTAATCCATTTTTTGTTTCTACCCTGGTGGATGACTCTGTGGTTGCTAAAAGAGGTTATAGGAGTTGTGTGGTATATGTTGGTGGTAAAGAAACTCTGGCAGATCTGCTAAAGTTGGAAATGGTTAATTTTAATGTCATATTGGGAATGGATTGGTTACATTTGTGCTATGCTTTCTTTGATTGTCAGAATCGTAAGGTCAAGTGTAAATTTTCTAATGAGCCAGTCATTAAGCGAGAAGGGGTTCTCTAGTGCCTAAGGAAAGATTCATATCATATCTTAAAGCTCGGAAGTTAATTTCTAAAGGATGTCTTTATCATTTGGTCTGAGTTAAGCATTCTAACTTGAAAGGTCCTTTATTGACATCTGTTCCCATGGTTAATAAATTTCCCAAGGTTTTTCCTGATGATCTTCCTGGCATCCCTGCCGATAGGGAGATTTATTTTAGGATTGACCTTGTTTCAGACACTCGTTCTATTTCTATCCCTCTTTATAGAATGACTTCGACTGAGTTGAATGAGCTTAAGGAGCAGTTGAAAGACCACCTTAACAATGGTTTTATCCGTCCTAGTGTGTCTTCGTGGGGTGCTCCTATTTTGTTTATGTGTAAGAATGATGGTTACCTTTGAATATGCATCAATTATCATCAATTAAATAATGTTACGGTGAAGAATAAGTTCCTTTTCCTTGGATTGATGATTTGTTTGAACAACTACAAGGTTCTAGGTGTTTCTCTAAGATTGATTTTAGGTTTATCTATCATCAATTAAAGATTAGGGAAGTGGATATCCCTAAGACTGCCTTCCGAATGCGGTATGGTCATTATGAGTTCTTAGTTATGTCTTTTGGTTTGACTAATGCCCCGGCGGCATTCATGGACTTGATGAATAGGATCTTCCATCAGTTTTTGGATTTGTTTGTTATCGTGTTTATAAGTGATATTCTTGTGTATTCGAAGAGCGAGGTGGATCATGCCGGTTACTTCTGTATCGTGTTGTAAAGCTTGAAAGATCGGCATTTTTATGTTATGTTTTCAAAGTGTGAATTCTGGTTAAAGGCCGTTACTTTTCTGGGTCATGTCATTTCTAGTAAAGGTATCATGGTGGATCCTCATAAAGTTGAGTGATTAAGAAATGTCCTAGGCCCATGACTCCAACTAATATTTAGAGTTTCTTGAATTTAGACAGATACTATAGGAGATTTGTAGAGAGTTTCTTGACTATAGCTGCCCCGTTGACTAAGTTGACCCAAAAGAAGGTGAAGTTTCTGTGGTCTATGAGGGTAGTTTTTAGAAACTGAAAAATAAGTTTACTTCAACTCTAGTTTTGACTTTGCCCGGGGGTACTGATGGTTTTGTTGTCTATTCTGATATGTCCCGTGTGGGACTTGGTTGTGTGTTGATACAGCATGGTAGGGTGGTGTCCTATGCTTCTAGGCAGCTGAAAATTTACGAGAAAAATTATCCGACTCATGACTTAGAGTTGTTGGTTGTGGTGTTCGCATTGTAGAGTTAACAACACTATTTGTATGGCATCCATGTAGATATATTTTCTGATTACAAGAGCCTGCAATATGTGTTCACCTAGAAGGAGTTGAATCTCAGGCAGAGAAGGTGGATGGAGTTGCTGAAAAATTATAATATGAGTCTCCACTATCACCCAGGTAAAGCTAATATGGTTGTTGATGTTGTTAGTAGGTTATCCATGGGGAGTTTAGCTCATGTGGATAAGGATAAGCGCGCGTTGGTGTGAGATATTCATTATTTGGCTTACCTTGGAGTTCGTTTATTGTACTTTAGAGATGGTGGTGTATTTGTCCAAGAGGTGGCGAAGTCATCCCTTATTGCTGAGATAAAGAAGAAACAGGTATTGGATCCTATTTTGATGAAGATTAAGAGGGATGTGGGTCAGCAAAAGGTTGTATTTTCTGAGATTAGTGGTGATGGTATCTTAAAGTACCAAGGTAAATTATATGTTCTTAATGTAGATGGGTTGAGAGAGAGGATCTTAGTTGAGTTTCATGAGTCGCGTTATGTCATGATCCTAGTTCGATGAAGATGTATCATGATCTTAAGGAGATTTATTGGTGGAACAATATGAAGGGAGATGTGACTAGTTTTATGGCTAGATATATGGTGTGTCAACAAGTGAAGGTTCAACACTTGAGGCCCGATGGGTTGACTCAAGAGATTGAACTGTTGGTGTGAAAATGAAAGAAAATTAATATGGATATTACTATTGGTCTTCCTCGATCTCATACTTAGTTTTATTTGATTTGGGTCATCGTGGATAGGATGACTAAGTCCATTCACTTCTTTCTAGTGAGAACTAATTATTCGGTACAGGATTATGCGAAGTTGTTCCTCCAAGAGAATGTGAAATTGCATGGGGCACCTGTTTCTATCATGTCATATTGCGGTACTCAATTCTCATTGCCTTTTTTGCATTCTTTTCAGAGAGGTTTGGGAACTAAAGTGAGCCTTAATACTTCTTTCCACATGCAATCGTATGGACAAGCAAAAAGGACTATTCAGACATTGAAAGATATGTTTTAGGCTTGTGTGATTGACTATGGTAGTAGTTAGGTTGATCATTTGCCTCTTATATTGTTCGCGTATAATAACAACTACCACTTTAGTATTAAGAAGGCTCTATTTGAGGCATTGTATGGTAGGAGGTATAGGTCTCATATTGAGTGGTTCGAGGTTGGTGAGGTGGAGATATTTGGCATGGATTTTGTACACCAAGTGATGGAGAAGGTGAAGGTGATTCCGGATTGACTTAAAGCTGGCCAAGGTCGCCAAAAGTCTTATACAGACGTAAGTCATAGGGAGTTAGAGTTTTAGGTTGGCGATTGGATGTATCTTAAATGAAGGGAGTAATGCGGTTTGGGAAGAAGGGAAAGCTCAGTCCTGGTATGTTGGCCCGTACTTGGTCTTTAAGAGGGTTGGAAATGTTGCATATGAGTTGGAGTTGGCTTCTAATTTGAGCTTTATTCATATGGTGTTTTATGTTTCAACATTGCGAAAGTGCGTGGGTGATCCTTTGACAATAGTTCCTTTGGGTAAGGTGGGTATTTCAGATTTCTTATTGTATAAGGAAGTCCCGTTTAAGATTTTGGATCCACAAGTTTTTCGGTTGTTGATGAAAGGCGTAACTTTATTTAAGGCTCTATGGAGGAACTACAAGGTTGAAGAGGCTACTTGGGAAGCCAAAGAGGACATGAAGTTCAAGTATCCATTCTTGTTTTCCACTCCAGATAATCGTTCGTAAGGTATGTGTTATTTTTAACATCGTTGTTTTCTGACTTTATTAAAGGAAAGGATGATTTCTTTGGCATCTTTATTTTCTGAGTTTTTTAAAGGTAAGAGTAGGGGAATATAGAGTCAAATAGTGCTAGGAATTACCTCGTCCCATCATTCAAGGATGAACGATCCAAGTGGGGAGAATTGAAATACCCTGGATTTTGGCCCTTGAAAATTTCTTAAGCTTTGGGCTCACTGCCTTGGTTGCGACTGGACCCCTGGAGTCGTAGGGTGTCTTAATGACTAGTTAGGATGGGTCGTACCCAAACCAGTAAGTTTAAGGGTTGATTCATCTCATAGTACGAGTGGCTTGCTAAGAGCCATAATGAGATGTTACGAGCCATTAGGTGTAATCATAGGTATCCAGTGTATGTCCCAATTTATGTTCTGTGTTGACTACGACGGGACCCTATAAGTCGTAGGGTTCCATTACGATTGGTGCCATTGAGTCATAAGGATAACAGTTTAAGGTGCCTTGGTGGTACTACCTTAGTTACGACTCATGGTGACGAGTCGTAAGGAGAGGTTACGAGTCAAGGGGATGACTCATAACCAAAGGCGGCACTTTTCATCATTTAAGTTGATGGCACTCTGGACATTTTTCACTTTAACCCCTTGGACCCTACGACTTAAAGCCTTCCTTGGGACTTCATTATCACATCATTCCCAGTAAAACTCTCCCAAATTCTCTCTCAAACTCTTTGTTCAAGTTAAGTCTAGGGTTTTCAAAAGGTTGATCCATTAGGGCTCTCAAAGGTGATTTCTCTTCGTACATTTTACTATTTTAGGAATGTTAGTCTTCCCTCATTGTTAATTTTGCAAAAGCATGTGATTTAAAGTATTGTTCATAAGATTATTTTTTAGGTTTTGAAAACAAAGGTTGGGGTTTTTGAATGTTATGAATTGAACAATGTTTCTCATGGTTTATATGTATGTATGTATGTATATATATATATATATATATATATATATATATATATATATATATAATTTTCATGCCTTTAATATGATTTTTAACTTGTGGGTGCATGGTTATGGTGAATGGACTAGGAAATTGTGATTTTTCCAAACTTGTGGCTTTGAAGTGGTTATAACCCCAACCCTATAATGTAAAATTAGTTTAGTTATAAGAGCTGTGGGAATTTATAAAATTGAACTAGTCTTGAACTATTGCATGATATAACAAAGTGGTTGAAATACAATGGTATGATTTAATGAACAAAGGTAGTCGGTGTTTCCCAATATGCATTAATGAACAAAGGGAGATGTTTTTCCCAAGTTAATGGAAATTATTTTAGCATGGTGTGTTACTTTGCAAGTGTAGTTGGTATGACGATACCAATAGTGTATGCCTAAAATTGTATTATGGTTTATTGAATGGGAATGTGTGACAACTGTTTTAATTGGACTTTAATAAGGATTGTGTAGTTGAGTCGTGAAAGTGGAGGTCCGAGTGACCAATACTTGAAACCGCATTTGCTGATGCGGGGTCAAAGTGGCCAGGGAGGTTTGAGTCCCCCTCCGATGCTCAAGTTACCTTGTATATGTTGGAGGGTTTGAGTCCCCCATGTGCATATATATGAGATTTTTCTTTAATTCATGCAGCTAAATGCACTAGAGCTCGACCAGGGGGTAAGAGCTGGAGCCCATATATCACGTGGATACTATTATATGACGAGTGAGCAATACAATCTAGGCTAAAGTTTTGACTATCATGTTAAGTCTTGTTTCCTATCCCAACATATGATATATATGTATATATTTATTTTTATGCATTTGATTATGTGTGTTGGCTTTTGAATGATTTTAAATTGTTGATCATATCATTATGTTATCCTTATACCCAAGTTACATGCTAGAGTTCACCCCGCTAACCATCTTCAAATATTGTATCCCCACGCGATGTAGGAATTGGCCATACTTTCACTCCTTGTGCTCAGTGACTTAGATTTGGGGACAGCTTATGGGTCACACTGAAGTAGTGAGATTCCATAATTCGAAGGACTCTATTTCATGTTATGATTTTCTTTATGACTTTACTATTCTTTTGTTCTGGGTTTTAGCTATGGTCGGGGGCATGTTCCGACTGGACATTCTTTGATCTTTTATTAGAGGCATTGTCGGACTATTGTAGTCATGGGCGGTGTCGGTATTGGTATTTTCATTCATACTGGTATCGATTGGTTTTGGTTATAGACTTATTTTAATGTCTTAAAATTGATACACTCTTATTTTGTTATATGTTTAAAATTCAGTTGATCGTGGGGTATGGTGTGTTTGGTTTGGTTAAGTGTTGGGGGTGATCTCTGGTCCGCGAGAGAATTAAGATACCTATCACGGCTAGGCCATGGTTTGGGTCGTGAAATTTCATTTATCAACCTTTGTTTATGTGAAGTTCTAATTGGTACGATGTTAATTTTGTTTTTTTCACTTATCGTGATCGAGTTAGAATGCATATTTTTGTATACTGGTTTGTTTTAGAATATATTTATGGTTGAGAAAATTAGTCCTAAACTTAATTTAAGGACTTATCAATTAATTTAAAAATGAACTTGTGTGATACTGGTTTCAAACTTTTTTAGGACCTGTCGATATTAAAAAAAAGAATAGTGGAAAAACATTATAATAGAGATAGGTGAGTTGCAGATTAGTCTTGAACTTGGTACAAATATTGAAAGAAATAAAAATGGATGAGAGAAAACTGTCTCGAATTCACAAGATACAAACAAATTTCGTAACGCTAGATAAGCTTTAGGGACATTTAAAATATTTGTCTTGATTAGGAATACGGTGTACGTATTATTGAAACACCCAAATTCTTGGACCCTCGCAAAATATCCTTGCTTTTGGACTTACTAGAATTGGTATGACTCAAGGGAACAAATCGTACCCTTGAATATGACTTGCGGGATGGCTTGGTGGTTTATTCATACACTAGGCAGTGTGTTTGGGGTAACTACTGCCCAAGATATGACTCATCTTGGTACGAGTCATATAGGAACATACGAGTGGTGCAAGGCAAGTCGTATGGTACTTATTTGGGTTATCTTATGGAATCTACCTAAAGTATGGTTGGTGGGTATGATTGAGTGTACCACTCGTACCCTTAGGAAGAGGTAGGGAGGTGTGAGTCGTATAGAAACCAGTAGGTAGGTTCTTAGCAAAGTATTGGGTATGAGTTGGGGTGCCACTCGTACCCTAGGATACGGATGGTATAGGTGAGTCATACCCCTGGACGTTGTTTGTTTAAATTTAAGTCAAGGGTAGTCCGGACATTTCCTACTTCAGAGCCCTTATATTCTGACGTTATATAACCCTTGGTGGCCTCTCATAACACTCATTAAAGGATGGGTTCATACCCATTATTGCTAATTGCAAGATTATGAGATTTCAAGTGTTTTAGAAGTTGAATTGCATGACGACTTTCATATTTACATGCCTATTGCCGCAATTTTTCAGATTTTGAGATGAATTATCATTGTTTTATTACCAAGCATGATTATTATGATGTTTTGACATGAGATTGATGCATGAGTTACTATCCCTAGATTTGATATTATTATTTCAAGAAAGATTATGCTTTAAGCATCAAATGATCAGTTTATTTTCAGATTTTCAGTAAAGAGTTGATATTTTGATCCCCAGATAAGATTCAGAATTTACTTTGTAGATTTATTATAGATTTCAAAAATCAGACTAGCTTTACTTACAGATTGAATCCGATAAATGCATAATTGGTTTCAGAATAAACCCTTATGCTAGATTTTTTTAAAAACTGGATTTTCAATAGAATAAGAATATAAATTAAAAGGAGTAGTATTTAGCACTGAGAGAAAAGTGTGGGATTAGCGTGTCCTAACTTCAATAGAACTACGTAGCCAATGTAGGTACAAATTATCAAATTATTCCCATTTCTGTATGGATGACAGATACAGATGTAATCACTTAGATTTGCTTATACTCCTTGGCAAGAGTATGTCATCTCTCCCCATCATGAGGTTTTCCCCATAGGATGTCATCTCTCCCCATCATGAGGTTTTCCCCATAGGAGAACAAGACATTGGACTCCACGTTAGATCACATGGTGTATTTCGGTTGGAAGAACCTCCCTCCAGAAAGAGTAGTACTAATATAAATGAATAACAAAAAAGCTTTTAGAAAACTAAATGTAAAGGCTCACAGTTTTATTGAGATTATGCTTTACAAAAAGATATTAGCTACAGATTTTAGCTTTCAGACTTCAGATATAAAAGTGAGGCCTTTATATATTTAGACAACATGATTTACAGACAGATCACTAGATTTACATAGTATGATCTTTTATTCATGATTATAGATTTCAATTTTCAGATATTCCAGCTTATGTGAGTCATCTACATTTAGCATGCATTCTTTTACAAATTATGATGATGATTGATATTATGTTTTACATATGCATTCACCCCCATATACTAAGTACATCCTCAAAGTACTGATCCACATATACGTCTGTGTGCTATATTGTCACATAATGTAGGTTCAGGTGCACAGTTTCAGCAGCAAGATTGATTTTGAGAATCTCTATCTACATCCCGATAGTTGGTGTGTCCTCATAGTTCAGGGAATCAGTTATTCAGACTTTCATCTTATCAATTTTGATGATTCTGTATTTTTCGACATTTCTAGTTTGCTGGGGGATTTTCCCATTTACTCTCTAGATATTAGTAGTAGAGGCTTGTCAAATTGCTAGTTTTTGATTCAGATTATTCAGTATTGAGGTTCCTGATATTATTTTCAGATATTATATTCAGATAGTTTTCTGTACATAGTATGACTCTTATGTCTATGTTTCCTTTATTATTAGATTCAGACTTAGTAGAAGGCAGACAGGGTTAACTTAAGGCTACTCGTAGTCTTGAGCACTGTGTGACATCTCGAAACCAGGTTTTGGAGCATTATAGAACACATTTTCCCCATTCTTACCATTTAATTAAAGTACCAATTAAGTCCCTAAAACAATAATTTAATTCATGAATAATCAATTCAAATTGTGGGACAAGTAATTCAACCAAAAACAACCAAAACCCCTCAACCTAATTCAAAACCCACAATTTAAATCACGTGAAAAGAAATTAAATCAATCCTACAATGTAAAATTAAAGGTTTGAGAAGAGAAACATGCCTAAAATACACAAGAATTTTACAACTATTTCAAGTTTGGATCTCGGATGATAAATGCATAGTGAAACGCTTAATCTTTCTTGGTTTAGGTGTTAGAGAAGTGAATAAGAGTGTTTGATATTTTTTGCTGAAGGGGAAAAGGTCAATTATATGTTTATAAGTCATGGGAAGGGTTAAACAACCAAATGACCCACAACCTATAAGTGGAAAAAAACAAAATTGTATGAATTTTACACCTCAGCTTAGAATAGATCTCCTTCAAATCATGGTACACCTTAGTAGAACCTAGATTAAATGTATACTTAGACTCATTAACCTTAGTTAAAATCCTTTCCTGCATCATATCAATATCATGAACACATGACCTACCTTTGTACCTCAGAATACTATATTTTCCAATTTCAAAAGATATAACCTTTTACGAATCCGCATCATCCTTAATTTGCATAAGTATAAGATCTAAAATATTTTTCTCCTTCATCTCAACCCCAAGAGATGATTTAACCACTTTTTGAAGAATGATTCCCCCCTTCTCAGAGTTAAAAGGACAAACTCCCAGGTTAGCCAATCTGTTAATGTCCTTCATTAATCTTCTCTACTCCTCATCCATATGATATATATCCCCATAGTTAACCGGCTAAGAGCATAAGAAACAAAATTAGATTTACCGGGATATAGTAAAGGCTTATGTCATAATCCTTCATCAATTTAAGCCATCTCCTTTACCTGAGATTCAACTCCTTTTGTATGAACACATACTTCAAGCTCATGTGATCTGAATAGATATCCATATGTACCCCATAAAGATAATGGCGCCAAATATTCAAAGCAAAGAACACAGCCGCCAACTCCAAGTCATGTGTCGGATAGTTTCGCTTATTAACGTAAAGTTATCTAAAATCATAGGCTATAATGTCTCAACCCGATTCACAAGTCCTGATGGAAACTACTAAAACCCACTAATAGGTAAGATAATACCATAACCTAGAGCTAAGGCAATGGGTTACTTCAGTAGAAATGTCCAACCATGCCTAAATACACGAATAGAATTTTAAGCAACAATGTTCCATTAAAAAAAGACAGTAAAATATGGATATGTAATGACTCGAGGCTGTCCCCTAGTTGTCACACGGTGCTTGGAACCACAAGTTATCCCAAGCTAACCCATGAACTGGCATACTATTAAGAAATTGAATTATAACATAATAAATAGTTATTCTCCTATACAAAAATATAATCGAACTGGAAATATAAAATAGATACAATACTGATAAAGCTTTACAATTTAATGAAACTAAATTATGAAAATGAAAATTTCATGATTGACTCTGACTGACATCTATGAAGCCTTTACTATACTGACTATAGATATAAAGGACATGCCTCAAACTACCATTAATCAATACATATAAAAATTAAATGACTTGTACATGTACTAAAACTGTCTGGAGTTCCCAAAGTAGGCGAACTTATCATCCACTTTCTAGAATCTGAAACTGTCTAATCATGATCTGTAGGCTATATTTGATACCTATATTATGAGATAATGTAACACATAGACATATATATGGATTAATACTTCTGAAATGTACTGAGTATGTAGGGATGAATGTAATAAGTAAAACTACTTTCATATGTAATCTTAAAACATACATGGTAAGTGTAAGTAGGCTCAACAATAGGCTGGAATAAACTGAAAGATGAAAACATCTTAAAGCATGAGAGACAAACATACTCTGATAAGATGGTGAATCTCTACACTTAGTTTTGTAAACTTTACTTTAATAATATAAGTATAACTGAAGTCGGGATATGATTAAACATGGATACTGTATGAACACTAAGCATTTAACTATGTGATGGAGACTGACATAAATTGAGGATCTGAATATACAATCACACTAAGCATGAATGCATACAGATACTAACTTATCTGATTAACTGAATGTAGCTAATACTGAGTATGTAAGACTACACTTACTTAGTCTGAATAACTAGATTGAAACTGTAGATTACTATACGTATGAGGAAAGGACTAACTGAGTAACATGAGGTAACTGAGCATGAATTCATGAAAATTGTATTATTTAAGAATGCAAGACCAAGCGTATAACATGATTCTAAAATAGTCTGTAAACTAAGGTACTAAAATACTAATAATCAAATAACTGATAACTACACCCTATGGTCAAGCAAACCAAAAAATAAACTGAGTTACTGATCTAGTTACTGGACTAAGACTATGACTGAGACTGTAACTAATACGGTAACTGAGACTATAACTGGGACTGTAACTAAACTATAAATAAGAATGCAACTGAAAGTGAATACTGAGTTCTTATAACTGAGTGACAGATATTTGAGTTTATTGATAACTGTATTACTGATCACTTGGTGACTATTTTTGACAGTCTTGATTTTGTAGAATTGAACTTAGTTTTATACTGAGATAGGTGACTATTTATAATAGTCCTAATTTGTAGAACAGAACGGAGTTCCATCCTAGGTCTGAAGCTGAAACTATTACTGTTAGAGGTATTATTTAACCAACATACCCTAATCTGAGCCAATTAAGGTCCAACCTGTAACCCGAGTTGGAAGGGTGTCAGTATCGTGCCATGGGTAATAACACTGGCTATGTGGTCCCACTAAAATAGTGTCTCGAAGAACTAAGGAGTAACCGTATACTAAGGAGTAACTGTATACTGGCAGGAAAGTCATGAGATATGTGTCAACCCTTAACTAGTAGGAAGACATCTCAAACCTATGCTAGCTATGTATTTCTATAACTCAAGGATTGCTACTAAGGTTCAAACCCTCTGCTGGAAGAAATGATCCTATCCCTAGGTTTGCTCGATGCTGAATCCTACTCCCAACTGAATGACATCGGAATACTAATTGGTGCATGCATTGATAACTGATAAGCTCAGGTCATGGTATTCTAAAAATAACAATGCATATGGATTCTGAGGCAATTATTAAGAATTAAAATAATACTGGGACCAAAACTAGACTGTACTAGGCTTGACTGAACCCACAATGATTCTGTTGACTGATCGAACTAGACTAAGTTCACTAAGTTCTATTAACTGACTAAGTACTGCTTTTCTTACCCTTTACTGGGACTATTCTATATCTACTGTAACTAGGTAAAAAACTAAATTTTGGGTAATAAATACCCCCAGGACTTGATAGCATAAATGATAAAACCTAGCAAATCTTGAAAGCATAGTAATAGTCAATTATTCACAATTCAATCACTAAAACATTTTATCAAACACTTGGAGGTTATGAACTTGTACATGAATGAGAACTCATGGTAACATGCCATGATTTCCTATTCAATTCACATAGGCATTCTATCAAGCATGTGGAGATTAATACTTTAACAAGGGAAAATTCGCCAAACACATGGGGATCATGAACTTGGACATAGGATTATCTTACACGTGGGATCATAGCATGATTACATAACTAAAATCATGAATTAGGGAGATCACATATAATTCGCTTGAAATAGGACATGGGCGTTTCATCAAAACATGTAAAGTTCATAGTTTGAACGTAAGAATGTCTTAAACATGAGGAAATAATAGAGTCAAATGAAAAATTTCATAACTTGGGGATTCATCTTGAAATTGACTTAACATGATATGGAAAATTTATCAAACATGTGGAAGGAATGAATTTAAAACATAGGAATATTTCTAAACATCATGAATTTAGGATCTATAATGGCATTTACTTGAATAAAACATGGAAAATACAAATTCATAGCATGAAGAATTAAAATCTTGCATGGAATCATACATAGGCTGAATTAAATTAAAAACACCATGAAAACATGAAATTCAATCTTCTTGAGAATATAATATATCATAATGAGAAAAGTTCATTCTTTAATTTAAAGAAAATAGTTTTAGGGATCCATGGGTGAAAGAGGACCCATGGATAAACTCCCACATACCTTAAATCTTTAATATTGATGAAGAAGAAAAATCTTAAAATCTTTCTTGAATTGGGAAACTTGAAATCTTGACTTTTCTTGAAGAGGACTTGATGGATTTCTTGGTGTTCTTGAGAGGGCTAGGATTTTCTTTAGAGAGAAAAGGATGAAAAATGATAAAAATAATGCTTTTGGGGCTTTAATTATCTATTATGTATGAGTTAAGGTAAAGGAAAGGATCTTTTTTCCCTTAAAAACGCAAAAACAAACCCTAGGAAATAGGTGAGGGCAATGGAATGCGTGTCACAGGCATATCGCCTCGGCTTACTTTCTCTCACGAAAATGGTTGTTACTTTTTGGTCTGGTATTGGATTTAGGTGAAATTGGTATCATTAGAAAGCTGATTTAATTATATACAATTTGGTGGGTCTTGATCTAAAAAAATTTTCGTGTATCAAAAGTTATACTCATTTAAAGTAGGCCCTTGTAGAATTGAATATGAAATTTTGGACAAATCAAATGATCTTAGCTCAACTTGGCTCTAAGTGATTTCTATGAATATTTTTCACCTCGTGAGCACTTCACACACTAGGATAAAGATCATGAAAATTATATTCACATGGGAATCACTTGGATTATAGCTTATATATGTAGGAACGACAGTTCATAGACTAGCACAAAAATGTGGGGTATTAAATTATCTCTCCTTTGGGAACATTTGTCATTGAATGAGACTAGTTAGATTGAGAGTACTATATGAAGGTGAATGAGATCATATTCTGAACATGAATGACTTGTAACATGATTGCATAACTGAATCTAAAACATGATACATGAACTGAATATAATAAATTGAATTAATTTCTTGAATACATGTAATGACATGAGAATGATTATAAGGCTGAGATAGAAACAAGAGAGTCATCTTATGAGTATCCATTGCCTCAAGCTAGATTTGGTTTTGTGAAGAAAAGATAAAAGATTTATGACATGAATACTCGGGGTATTACATCTCCCCCTTGGGATACTTTGTCCCCCGAATGATACTGGCTTGGTTGAAATACTAAGGAAAGACTGAGATGATGCACGGAACACTTACAAACTAAATTATGGATGAACATCTGGAATCTAAAAATCTAATGCCTGACGCATGAACGAAACTGAATTTTATGACTTTCCTAGTCATGAATGAATTATCTTATGAATAGGAAATATGGGAAAGCATAGGAACTTGTCTGCCTAACTTTTAGATTAGATTACTGGCTATACAGACTGAATTATACTAAATGCTTATACTTAATTATACATTCCACTTGTACACCAACATGACATTCAAGCCTATCTTCATAACCACACTTGAACTTGTAAGCAAACTACCACAAAAACATCTTTCTCATATTCTCTAAACCCATATCATTAAAACTTTCATGCACTAGACCAAGAAAACATACATAGAATTTCAACTAATCATGACATAAGGAGAGGTCACTAATAGGTTAGAACATAAGGACCTGGAGCATGAAAGAATAACTTTGACACACAACTAAGGCCTGAGGAATAAAGTATCAATGACATAAATTCGTTAGAGAGGTCTAAACTTAGGACATAGATGACATAAACTGAATTTCGCTAATCACTAGAGCTGTAGCATAAACACCTGAAACTGAACATACTGTAAGGCATGAGTACATGAGTCATTAGCTGCATGATCTGAGTTTGGAGTTTATGATTTCATGGAACATAATTCGTACTGCTGAGTGAACTAGAACTCCTTATACTAGAAACTGAAAGCGTACATGGTTTCTTTATTAAGTGCCTGAATATGAGCTATGATGATGGAGCAGACATCTAAGACATGAGTAGATTTCATGATGGATCAAAAACTTTGCACTGAAATAAGAATAGGTTAGGAATAATCCTCCCTTCCTGCTTTTCTACATAGAATGGAACTACTACTGGAATCTGAGAGCCTGACTTGGTCACTTGTTCTATCATCTTCCCCTTAGACTAAAGCTATCATCTTAAGTTTGTAACCACTTTACTAAACTCTAAATTGAATTATAATCACTTTACTCTAGAGTTTGGGGTATAGTAATACACATGAATAATAAACTCATCTTGAAAGACTGAACCTGAAAGTATAAAACACACTGCTATTACTATCTCCTATGGTACAACTCTTAACTTTCTGTAGTTTCTACAATTATCATCGCATACTTACACTTTTTTAGACACATGCTTGCCTCGCTAAACACATCATATGCTTCTGTTTCTTCATAGACTACCAATATTACATCTCTTAACTCATATTGATACCATCATACTTAATCTCGAATCAATAAACTTATATTCTTGCATACACTGTTCAAGCATACTGATTCATCTTTTGTACAACTAGCCCCTTAAATATCTAATTTGCTCAATCTGGATAAAATTATCCCAACTTTACTACTGCTAAACTTCTGGGTTCTTGATTCAGACTCTAGATCATATGCTACCATAGAATTCTAAGAAAAAAATCTGAAAGCATATCTGACTTTGGCTTAATGCACAATTTTTATAAACGTGAATGAAATATTTCAAACTTTAGGATATAAGGTCACTCATGGGATACTTTAAAAGCCAACATGCAATCCCAAAACTATCTGTAGGGATTGGCTGAGGAAACTCTGCCTGTAGGAATTTAAGCTTTACTATTTCTGTCACCTTAAAACTAAGGAGGAGTTAGCATGAATAGAGCAAGATGAGGATCTACATAAATTTCTTAGACGACACTTTTACTGCACGATCTAAGATTTTAAAGAAGGGAAACATTTCCTAAATTTCATGTAGCCTCTCAAAAAAAAGTATAGACGTCTCTGTACAATTCTACAAGAATCTACTAGACATAGCTTTATAGAAACCCTAGGAAACTTGAACTCTGTGCTCTAATACTAATTTTGTAACAACCTGAGGTTGCCCTTAGTTGTCACACGGTGCATGGAATCACAAGGGATCCTAATCTAACCCATGAACTGGCATACTGTTACGAAACTAAATTATAATATAATATTTTGTTGTTCTGCTGTGCGGAAATATAATCATACTGGAAATCTAAAATAGATACAATATTGATAAAGCTTTACAATCTAATAAATCTGAAGGATGAAATTGAAATATCATGAATGACACTGACTGACATCTATAAAGCCTCTACTGTACTGACTATAGATAGGTGGAACATGCATGCTAAGTATAAGTAGACTCACCAATAGGCTGGAATAAATAGAAAACTAAAAACATCTTAAAGCATGAGTAACAAACATACTCTGATAAGATGATGAATCTCTACACTTAGTTTCTACAAACTTTACTTTAATGATATAAGTATAACTGAAGCTAAGGCATGATAAAACATGGATACTGTATGAATACTGAGTATTTAACTAAGTGATGGAGACTAACATAAATCGAGGATCTGCATATACAATCACACTGAGCATGAATTCATAAACATACTAACTTTTCTGATTAACTGAATGACTAATAGCTAAATGCTGGGCATGTAAGACTGAACTGTACTTAGTCTGAATAACTGGACTGAAACTTTAGAGTATTATACATATGAGGTAAGGACTCACTGAGTAACATGAGGTAACTAAGCATGAATTCGTGAAAACTATATTATTTAAGAATGCAAGAACAAGCGTATAACATGATTCTGAATAGTCTATAAACTGAGGTACTGAAATACTGATAATTGAATAACTGATAACTGTACGCTATGGTCAAGAAATCCTAAAACTGAATTGGGTTACTGATCTAATTACTAGACTGAGATTTTTACCAAAATTGTAACTAAGATGGTAACTGTCATTGTTACTGAGATTGTAACAAAGACTGTAATTGAGACTATAACTAAAACTGAATACTGAGTTCTTATGACTGAGTGATTGATATCTCATTTTATTGATAACTTTATTACTGATCACTTGGTGACTATTTCTGTCAGTCCTGATTCTGTAGAACTAAACAGAGTTTTATACTGAGTTGGGTGACTGTTTTTAACATACCTGATTTGTAGAATAGAACTGAGTTCCATCCCAATTCTAAAGCACAGGCTATAACTGTTGGAGGTATCATCTAAATAACAAGCCTTAATCTGAGAAAATTGGGGTCCAACCTGTAACCCCAATTAGAAGGGTGTTAGTGCCGTGTCATGGGTACTAATGCTGGCTGTGTGGATCCACTAAACTCGTGTCTCAAAGGACTAAGGAGTAACCCTATACTGGCAGGAAACTCATGAGATATGTGTCAACCCTTAACTGGTAAGAATATATCTCAAATCTACGGTGGATACATACTTCTGTAACTTAGGGATTGCTACTAAGGATAAAACCCTCTACTGGTAGGAATGCCCCCATCCCTGGGTTCGCTCGATGCTAAATTCTACTCCCAACTGAATGACACTGGAATATTAACTGGCACATGCACTGATTACTGATAAGCTTAGGTCATGGTATTCTGTAAATAATAGTGCATACAAATTCTAAGGTAATTATTAACTAATAAGCTAATACTGGGACTGAAGCTGAACTATACTAGGCTTGACTAAACCGACACTGATTCTTTTGACTAACCGAATTGGATTGAGTTCACTGAGTTCTATTCACTGACTGAGTACTTCTATTCTTGCCCTTTTATTGGGACTATTCTATATCTACTACAACTAAGTAAACAAGAACATTTAAGGTAATAAATACCGCCAGGACTCGATAGCATAAATGGTAAAAACCTAGCAATTCTATAAAGTATAGTGATAATCAATTACTCACAATTAATTCACTGAGACATTTTACCAAACACTTGGGAGGTTATGGACTAGTACATGAATGAGAATACATGGTAACATGTCATGATTACCCTATTTAATTCACATTGGCATTCTATCTAGCACGTGGAGATTAATATTTTAACAAGGGGCAATTCACCAAACATATGGGGATCATGAACTAGGACATGGGAATATCTTAAACATTGGAGCATACCATGATTACATTACTAAAATCATAAATTGGGGAACTCACATGTAATTCGCTTGAAATTGAACGTGGGCGTTTCATCAACACATGTAAAGTTCATAGCTTAAATGTAAGAATGTATTAGACATGAGGGAACAATAGAGTTAAATGGCAAAATTCATAACTTGGGGATTCATCTTGAAATTGACTTAACATTATATGGGAATTTCATCAAACATATGAAAGGCATGAATTTAAAACATGGGAATATTGCTAAACATCATTAATTTAGGATCTATCATGGAATTTACTTGAATAAAATATGGTAAATTCGAATTCCTAGCATGAGGAATTAAAAATCTTGCATGGGATCATACATGGGCTGAATTAAATTAAAAACAACATGAAAACATGAAATTTATTTTTCTTGAACATATAATATATTATAATGATAAAAGTTCATTCTTTAATTTAAACAAAAGGGTTTTTCAGCTCCATGGGTGAAAGAGGACCCATCGATAAACTCCCACATACCTTAATGCCTTAATATTAAAGAAGAAACAAAATTTTGAAAGCTTTCTTGAATTGAGAAACTTGAAATCTTGACTTTTCTTGAAGAGGATTTGATGGAGTTCTTGAGGGGGCTAGGGTTTTCTTTCGAGAGAAAAGGATGAAAAATGATGTAAATAATGCTTTTAGGGTTTTAATTATTTGTTATGGATGATTTAGGGTAAAGGAAAGAACACTTTTGTGCTTAAAAATGAAAAAAAAACCTGCGAAATAGGTGTGGGCGATGGAGCGTGCGTCGTAGGCATGTCGCCTCGGCTTACTTCCTCTCACAAAAATGGTTGTAACGTTTGGCTCGGGTATCAAATTTAGGAGAAATTGGTATCGTTGGAAATATGATTCAATTATCTACAATTTGGTCATTCTTGATCTGAAAAATTCCATGTGTATAAAAAGTTATACACAGTTAAATTAGACCCTTGTAGAATTGAATATCAAATTTTGGACGAATCAAATGATCTTAGCTCAACTTGGCTCTAAGTGATTCCTATGAACATTTTAACCTCAAGGGCACTTCACACACTAGAATAAATATCATTAAACTTATATTCACACACTAGAATAAATATCATTAAACTTATATTCTCCTAGTTATGACATGTGAAAATTATCCTAAATAGACTTATTAGATTGTTAATTATAAGTTATAGTAAAAACTTTTCAATAATTACTAGACTAAAGAAATAATTACAAGCTATAACAACTTTCTAGAAAAATCTATTTTAATTAAATATCCAAAAATCAATTTTCTAATATTTATTATTTATATTATTTCCTTAGTTTTAGCATTTAACATTTATCACTCTTAATTAAGGCTTTGGATAATTATGGCAAGTTATATTATCGGTATCACTATTTTTTTTAAATAATTAATATTAAAGTTTGTTCACAATTTAAGGAGTCATATATGGTAAATATATTTTTTAAAGTTAAGAATTGATTTTTTAAATTTTATTAACCTTAATAATTAACTCACTTCTACACTTTTTAACCTTTTACGGTCTTTTATGACCAATAGAAGCATCTTTTTACCTTTAACAAATTCTTTTTTCCTTCTTTTAATCTCTTCTACAATTATTTACGTCTTTCGATATATCATTACCAATATTCATAAGCAAGATATCTTTACTCTTTAACTTTCATCTACAATTTTTCACGTGTTTTTTTGTGCACGTATTATATAAGTGCAACTTAGAGTTTTAATTCAAAATTGATTTTTCAAAAAATTCACCATCATTGAAGCAGTCGTAACTCAACATGCAAAGCTAGTTAACATTAAAAAAGGTTGTTGCGCCAGAATATAAGATGGTTGATAAGAGAAAAAATGTTGTTGAACAAGCTTTAGATTTTGATTTTGAAGATGAAATTTTCGCTCATAAAATGAAGAAATAAAAAATGAAAAATAGTTAAAATACTAGAGTTACAAGGTCCAAAGTTAATGTGAGTGTTCGTAAAGTTTGTGATAAGAAGGTTGACATGAAGAAATCAAGAAAAAATTATAAAGTTAATATAATTTGATTTTGATTTTTTTCTGCATTAAATTGGTATAAAATTGATTTGGAATCATTTTTTCTATTTTCTATTTGGTTTTCTAAGATAGTTAATAATTTGATTTAATTATTTGATGCTCATTATTGTTTATTTTTCTAAGATTATTGGTATGAAAAAAGTTTATTTTTTGTATTTAAGTAGTATTTATATAATGTTATACTACTTTATCATTTGTTTCGTATTTTACATCATCGAATGAAATTGATATGAACTAAGTCACATTAGATGTTATTAAATTTGATATCAACTTTATCAAATTATTCATTTTTTGATTTTGTAATTAGTAACATTTGACAAGAATATTGTATTTTGATGTGTATTGGTGCTCATTACTCTTTGTCTTTATAAGATTGTTGGTATGAACAAAGTTTTATTTTGATATTTAACATAGTATTTATCCAATGTTCTTCATCTTCTTCTGCCAGAAAACAAACACAAATATCAATCATGGTTAATACTGATTATTTTTTATTGCAACAAAAAATAATATGCTATCAAACAATTATCAATTATTATTTTTTAATATTTACGATGATATGTTTTCATGTAATATCCATTACATACACTAAAAAGGTTATGTAAAATAAAACATAAATTTTTTTATCGATTGTCACATTCATAAAACTCATTCAATACATATGTGATATACGCAAAACTGTACCGATACCAATTTTAATATCAACTTAATACATTGAGAACTCAAAAAAAAGTATTACTTAAGTATAAAATGAGTATATAAACTGGTTTCAACGTTTTTAGTAAACAGTTCATGGATATTGTATCGTTTACTATACAAGTTTCATACACTAAAAACTATTATAAAAATACATCATTTGTATGTAGAATCTTATATACCAACACAAATAACAGATTGTTCAGTATTTTCATTAATATCCATTATCATATATTTTGTTGTCACATACAATAAGTATTTAACAAAAAAATTGACAATACTACTTTTTTTTAATCTAAATACACCATTACTCCCGTGCCTTTGTATATGAGCGTTGATGGGCATGTATCATTTATCACAAACTTAATCTCATTTTGGATTGAGGTAATGTCAATCTTCAACTATTTTGATATTGTATTAACCAATCCTCTATACTTTGAATTTGCATCTTACATAATCCCATCTATAGCAAAATCTTTATGTTTCCCTGTAAACATATTACATAGTTCATTAGTAGGCATTAGTTGAAGTTTCATAATTTGAAAATATAAAAATTCATAATTTCAGCATACTATAATTCATAATCTCAACTTACAAAATACATACATAAAATAATACAACAAAAAAATATATTATATAGAAATTGTTATACTAAAAGTAATCAGAATAAACATTATGAAAAATGATTAATGTATGAATACACTGGATTTGTTGCTGTTGTATGAAACATGGTTGAATTATGAAATTGTAGATTGAATATTATTTTTGGAAGAAGAAATCGTTTATTTATTAATGAAGTTGGAACAATACTTTAATTCAACATTTTAACGATAAAGAATTTAAGAAACACATAAAAAGTTTATTTAATTTTTTAAATACGTTTGATTGCAAACTATCAATTTGTTAAATAAGTAGCATTCCTGACAAATCCCATCTCCCTCCATGACGTATCATGATTGAATGTAAATTATCAAAATTCATATTTTATAACACAAGAATTACTTATGTTTTCTTTTCTTTCACAAAATAATTCTCAGAAGTTGCATAAAAGAAATGAAAATTATGAATTTGGTTTACTGAAAAAAGTAAATCGTATAGAAAAAGAATATAGTGTATGAAGATGGAAACTCTTACTGAAAGTATTAAAATAAGAGAAAATTAAATTGGTTAGATGGATTTGGGGATTGATTGATATCAATAATTAAGGTTAACTACATTTAAGCAAGGATTATTGTATATTAGTTGTATTAAATATTTATTTTCCTTTTCAGTTATTACTTTTTTGTATTTTTTAAAAAACAAAAAAATTATTTTAACTATTGTTTTAAAAATAAAAGTTACTACAACTTTAAAACTAAAAAGTTTTGTTGTAACTTGTAATAAAAAATCTAATAAGTTTATTTATTTAATTTTCCCTTATGATATTTAGTCAATAATGATGATCTTCCTCTTAATTATGATTATTGGGATTATATAGATGATTTTTCTCTTGGTCATGATGTATGACCTAAAGATATGAGATATCCCATAGAGGTGATATACTTATTGATATTATTCTTCCTAGATGTTATATTTCTCCTATATGTGAGATGATTATGGATATGCTACGGTTTAATAATATGATTGTCGATATGAGTTTCGGATATGTATATAGGCCTAACGTCATGATTATAATGCCATTATTATTCTAGATATATTATTGAGTTGAGGGCCGTGTTATAATATTAATCTGATATCCGGGAAGTATTTATCCTTGTACAGAATACGGTTGTAGAATATGGACACTTATATGTTTATGTTGCTTACGATTTTATTGACTGAAAACCGGTGATGGCATTCATAGATTTCATGAATCTATTATATATATGTATATATGTATTGATGATTATGATGATGTATATACCTAATTCGAGTTGAAAGGATACTATTATGATGATATATGTACCCGGTTCGAGTCGGAGGATACTGTTGTGATGATTTATATATTCAATTTGAGTCTGGAGGATACTGTTGTGATGATATATATATACCCATTTTGATTTTTGAGGATACTGTTATGATGATATATATACCCAGTTGGATTTTGGAGGATAATGTTTTGATGATATATATACGCTATTTGAGTTGAAAGATATTATTATGATATGTTGGCACCTGACAAGGCCAGAGGATGATTAAAAAGATGATGATGGTTATGATTGTCATATTGTGATGTTGATTTTTTACCTTTCATTCATTCTTGCTTGCACATTGCCAATCACCAGTATGCGCCTATGTCTATCAGCCGATATGGGATGGTTGCATGAATATGTCTTGTATTGTTGTTTATTGATTGAACCTTTAAATCTTGGGGTGACGGGGATATTTATTTGCTCGGCTAGGTGTTTGGTTGTCCAGAATAACTGGTTATTCGCACCATTATTTATAGTGTTATTATTATTATGATCATTATTATGGCTAGCTTATGACAGATTGGTCATTGATTCGGTATCAAGATTTGAGGTATGTTCCCATCTTCTTTTATTTTATGATTGCATTATTATACATGATTAATTCATGTCTAGTCATGTAGGTTAGAAACCCTGATTATGAGAGTATTAAATCCTGATCAGATTATAATGAGGTTATAAAATGAGGACATGATTGCTTAGGTTTTACTTTGAGTTGACCTCAAAACTCTATGTGTGTATATATATATATATATATATATATATATATATATATATATATATATATCTAGCTATACGTAGCTATAGTACTACAGTATATCCCTCCTTTATTTTTTCATATTGTATATTTATTCCTTCACCTTGTATATTGTTATCTACCTTTCTTTCGCCCATTATTCACATATTATTCTAGGATATACAGTATAGTATTGAGATTTACGAATTTGTATATGAATAGGATAGTTCATCCTTGACGCTTTCATATCCTTGTTATGTTAGTTTCTTGGACATGAATAGAATATGATATACTTATTGTATCATTGATCTGTTATATGACTTATAAACTCTTGCGTATAATTTCATTCTGTTTATATGTTGTATACATTGCTTAGTATTTGGATCTAAGTTAGCAGTTGCCTGCTGAGTACCATTCATTCGATACTCATACTAAACTTCTATAGACTGCAGATCATACTAAGGGTCATCATCATTGATCTATGTATCATGCGGAGAAGCCACGGTTTTGATACTGAGAGTGATCTCCTGATATTAAGAGTATTACTTACCTCTCTCTTATTATATATTAGACTAGTATGTATATTATATTCAGAGATAAGTTGTATCAGTGTAATTCCATTGATATTTCACTTTTGTACTCTTATTATATTAGAAGCTCTTGTATTGTGTAATACCCCGAATATTTCTAGCTCAGTTCATCCCTTAGTATATGCCTATAATGCTTAGAACATGAAAATAAAACTAAGATTTGAGGTACTTAATCATTAGACTAGTATGTATATTATATTCGAAGATAAGTTGTATTAGTGTAATTCAATTGATATTTCACTTTTGTACTCTTATTATATTAGAAGCTCTTGTGTTATGTAATAACCCAAATATTTCTAGATCAGTTCAGCCCTAAGTACAGCCCTATAGCGCTTAGAACCTGAAAATAAAGCGAAGTGTTTAGGGACATAGTCATTTTGACTCCTTTTAAACTTCGAAGAATTTTTAGTTGACCTTTCGGGCTCCGAGACAATGAATTTTCAGTTGAATTATATTCAGGGATGTAATAGCATATCTGGGGTATTTTTTGGAATTTTCGAACGAGGTTTGGGCAGTGTTTGGATTTTTATTTTAGCAAGCCACCATGATTCACTGCGCCACGGTGGAAATAGCGATGGAAGCCTCATCACGTCGCGGTGGACGCGAATTCAATATTTGTCAATTTCCAGAGGGTCGCCGCAATTGCAATGCATCACGATGAATACCAAAAAGACAATTGTCATAATCCAGTAAGTCACTGGGATTCCACTGCATCATGGTGGGTATAGCGATGACCCACGAATTTTAAATCCCAAGGGCAGATTAGTCTTTTGCGCACATCCCCAAACTGTGAAAACAGATGATTAAGTGTATTATTGAGCAAAATATGCTTATTATTCATCAAATCCTTCACAAAGACAAACACTAGGCTTCAATATTAAACTTGAAGAATGCCCAAATTTCCACCACCCTTTACCCAAAATAGTTCAAAATTCAAGGTTCTCAATACAAGAATTTCAAGAATCGATCCTCAAGAGAACCAATAGGAACTCAAAACAAAGATTCTTCATCTAGTTTATCAATTAAGGTATGTGGGGTTTTGAACAAGGATAAATCTTTCATCCTTGTGCCAAAAAATAGTTTTTAATTACTAATTTACATGATTTTACATGAATTTCTATTTAGGGTTCATACCTAGTCATTGTTAATTGAAAATTTTGATATTTTAAGTGATTTTGATGTGTAATTCCATGTTTACTTTCCTAAATTCATACATATGACTATATTTTCCAGATTTTGAGTTGAATTATGAATATTTACATTATCAAGCATGAACATTATGATGTTTTGACATGAATTTGAAGCATGGGTTATCGAGCCCTAGGTGATAATGGCTATTTCAAGAATGATTATGCTTTTAAGAATCCCATGATTTGTTTAAAGACAACTTTGAATAAAGATTTGATCTTTAGCTAAGATATGGAATCCACTTTACAACTTAAATTTAGTTAGCTTTCAGTATGCAATATTATGACTTTTAAAAGTGGATTTCCTACAGAATGAGCATGCATGTTAAAGGGACTAGTATTTAGCACTGAGTGGGAAGTATGAGTTTAGTGAATCCTACTTTCCTAGAACTATGCGCCAACATAGGTATAGATTTAGTTTTCTCATTTATTTATGGATGACAGTTACATACGTGATCACTTACCTCAGGTTATACTCCCTAGCAAGAGTATAAAACCTCTCCCAAACGTAAGGTTTTCACCTTAAGGGAACAAGGCGTTGGACTCCATGATAGCTTATATGATTTATGTCGATTAGAAGAACCTCCCTAACAGTAAAATATCTTTAGAATAGTTTATTTTTTCAGTATTTTATTTATAGTAAAGTCCCTATAGAAAGGCTTTTACTAGAATTTACAACAGTCTAACAGAAAAGAATGTCAGATAAAAGTTCAGTTTTTTAGAATTGAAGCATAATGTCTCACCCATTTTATTCAGTATGGTTTGTTGTTCATGATCCATGATTTTCATCATTTAGTTATTCCAGCCATTTGAGTCATTACATACAACATGCATATCCGATGAATTTTGATAACATTGAGATATTACTTTTACTTATGCATTCACCTTCACATGCTTCGTACATCCTCAAAGTACTAATCCACATATACATCTACATGATACATTGTTTAATAATGTAGTTTCAGGTGCTCAGTCTCAGTAGTGTTAGTGATTTCAGGCATCTCTATCTACATCCCAATAGTTGGTGAGTCTTTATGGTTCGAGGGCCCATTTATCTAGATTTACAGCTTTTATAGTATTTGAGTAGTTGCTTTCAGTTTAGTCAGATTCAATAGAGGGTCTGTCCCAATGGCTCTCTAGTTTCTTAGTAGTAGAGGCTTGTCGAACTTCTAGCTATTATATTCAGACTTTCAGCATCAGTTATTCAGATAGTTTATTCAGTTGATCTTAGAAAGTTTTGATATAATTTCGTATTTTAGTAGCAAGCTTATAGGGTTAGTTTGGAATTACTTGTAGTCTTTAGCACCGTGTGATATTCTGGGACCAGGTTTTGGGGCATTACAAACTTTTTATCAGAGCCTAAGGTTGAGAGAGTCCTCAGGAGTCAGACAAGCAGCATTACATAGTGTCTTGATCATGGGTGTGAAGCGTACCACATTTATGAGAAAGAGGCTATGGGAAATTTTATGAAATCATCTATTTTCTTTAAAAATCCATCGTGATTACATCTATCTCTATCTGCTTTTAATTCATGCTCTTTCATGAAAAAATATGCCTCCTCACAGAGCTAATGCCTATAGAAATTATAATCAGCCACCCTAGCCTGTTGATTCTTTAAATTAGAATGTGTCTTATGCCAAATTTTGAGCTTTCTTTCAGGAATTGGCCTAATATATGATTGCTAATATTTAGGCCAACAAACAGGCTGTAGTTCTACATCAGTAAGAGGGTGATTTAGCTACAGCCAGACTTTGGGATTTCATGAGAATAAATTCGCTCGAATTCTTTGGGTCAAAGGTAGGTGAGGACCAACAGTTGTATCTTGATGCCATAAAAAACATCATTCGAGTTATGCATATTACTGAAGAGTAGAGTGTGGAATTGTCTTCTTATAGGCTAAAGGATGTTGCTTATGATTGTTTTGTTTTACGGAAGAAAGGCAGTAGTGAGAATTAGTTCTCTTAAGTTGGTATGTGTTTCAGGATGTGTTTCTAGATAGGTTCTTTCTGTGTGTGTTGCGAGAAACAAAGATTGAGTAGTTTATAAACCTGAGGTAGGGCTCAACAATAGGGAAGAAGTACTGGCTTAAGTTCAATCGGTTGTCCAAGTATGCTCCTGATTTGATGGCTGACACTAGATCTAGTATGAGTAAGTTTGTTACTGAAGTGTCTAGATTTGTAGTGAAGAAGTGTAATACTTCCATGCTTATTAGAGATATGGACCTTCCTAAATTGATGACTCATGCACAGCAGATTAAGGAAGAAAAGTTAAAGAGAAGAGATAGAGGAAATAAAAAGGCTAGAATTGGGCAGTTTGAGTATGGTCAACCAAGATTTACAAGAGGAAATCATTCATAATTTTAGAGTCGTCTGTCTTTGCCAGCACCATCTTCAGCTAGTGCTCCCGCACTAAGAACCAAGCAGGAAAAGTAGGGTTGGACTTTGATGTCCAGATCTCAAAATAGTAGAGGTAGAAGGCCTAGCTATCTTGCATGTGATAAATGTGGTTAAAATTATCCTGGTGAGTTCTTGTTGGGACAAAAAGGTTGTTTTGGATGTGGACAATTGGGCTATGGTATCAAGGAATGCTCGTATGCTAAGCAAAGAAGATGGGATGTTCATCCCCAGACTCAGGCTACTAGTGCACTAGTTCCTGTAGCTTGCCTGGCCCCTTCTCAAGGTGCATCATCCAGTACCGGTGGCATTCAGTGCTAAAATTATTTTTATGCTTTACCATCCTACCAGGAGTAGGAGAGCTCCCTAGATGTTTTTACTGGTATGCTTCATGTTTTTTATTTTGATATTTATGTGTTGTTAGAACCAGTGTCAAATTTCTCATATGTGACTTTGTTAGTTGCGGTAAATTTTGGGATAGATCCTAAAAAGCTTTCTAAGACCTTCTCCATTTCTACTCTAATAGGCGAGTCAGTTTTTGCCAAATAGATCTATTAAAAATGTCCTATTTCTGTCCTTTGTAAAATCATGTTAGCAGATTTGATAGAATTAGACATGGTTGACTTTGACCTTATTCTTGGTATTGATTAGCTCTATTCTTTTATGCATCTATAGATTGTCGCGCCGGAGTGGTGAAGTTTTAGTTTCCTGATTTCAGTGTCCCCCAAGTAACATTTAATATCTTATCTTAAAGATAGAAAGTTGATATCAAAATAGTGTATCTATCATATAGCTCAAGTCAAAGATGCTAAGTTTGAGGCTCCAACTATTGAGTCAGTCCGAGTAATAAATGAGTTTTTGGAAGTTTTTCCTGACGAGTTGCCAGGGGTACCTCCCAAAAGGAGAATAGAATTCAAAATTAGTCTTCTTCCTAATACTCAGTCTATCTCTATTTCCCCATATCGTATGTCTCCTTCTAAGCTTAAAGAGTTGAAAGAGAAACTCATAGACCTCTTCGATAAGGGTTTCATAAGGCTTAGTATTTCTCCATGGTACGCTCGCATCCTATTCGTGCATAAGAAAGATGGTTCTCTATAAATGTACATTGACTATCATCAACTGAATAATGTTATAATTAAAAATAAATATCCTCTCCCCAGAATTGATGACATATTTGATCAACTCCAAGGTACAAGTTATTTTTCCAAGATAGACCTTAGATTTGGCTATCATCAGGTTAGAGTAAGGAAATTTTATATCTTGAAGACAGCTTTAGAACCCGTTATGGTCATTTTGAATTCCTAGTCATGTGTTTCAGGCTAACAAATGCCTTAGCAGCCTTTAAGGACTTGATGAATCGTGTGTTCAAATAGTACCTAGACATGTTTATAATAGTCTTTAGTGATGATGTCCTTGTCTATTCTCGTAGTGAGGGTGATCATGCAGACCATCTTAGAATTATGTTGGAAACTCTTAGAGATTACTGGTTGTTCGCCAAATATAATAAGTGTGAATTTTGGCAAAGGTCAGTAGCTTTCCTCAGTTATATTATTTCCAGTGATGGTGTTAGAGTTGACCCCCAAAAGATTGAAGCCATGAGAAACTGGCCTAGACCCATTTCTCCATTAGATATCAGAAGTTTCTTGGGTTTAGATGGCTATTATAGGCAGTTTGTTGAGGGGTTTTTGTCCATTGCATCTCCCATGGACAGATTGACTCAGAAGAAAGTTAAGTTTTAATGGTCAGATTCTTGTTAAAAAAGTTTCCAGGTGTTGAAGACTCGACATACTTCAGCACCAGTCTTAACATTACCTGATGGTATTGATGGATTCATTGTGTATTGTGATGCCTCTAGAGTTTGTTTGGGTTGTGTTTTTATATAAAGAGGTAAGGTCATAGCCTATGCCTCTATACAACATAAGCCTTACAAAAATAACTATCCTACTCATGATCTTGAATTAGCTACTATTGTGTTTTCTTTAAAAATATAGAGGCACTATTTTTATGGGGTGCATGTTGATGTTTTTACAGAACACAAAAGTTTATAGTATGTGTTTACGTAGAGAAAGTTGAATCATTGTCAGAGAAGGTGGTTGGAATTGTTGAAAGATTATTACATGAGTGTTTTATATCATCCGATAAGGCCAATGTTGTGGAAGACGCCCTTAATAGACTATCTATAGGTAGTGTTACTCATATGAAGCAAGAAGGCATTAGTTCAGAAAGTTCATCAATTGGCTAGATTGGGTGTTCGTTTAGTTTATTTGGCTGAGTGTAGCATTTGAGTGCAGAGTAGTGCAAAATCTTCCTTAGTTTATGAGGTGAAGGAGAAATAATATCAGGATCCCATCCTAGTTAAGTTGAAGGAGATAGTTAAAGATCAGAAGGTGGAGGTTTTCTCCCAAGGGGGAGATGGCGTGTTTCGATACTAAAATAGATTGTGTGTGCTATGCGTTGATGATTTGAGATAGTGGATTATGGTTGAAGCGTATGGTGCATGTTACTCTATTTACCCTAGTGATACTATTATGTACTGAGATTTGGTGATCTATTTATCGTGTGGTATGGAAAGAGATATTAAAGAGTTCATTGCTAAGTATTCAATTTGTCAATAGATCAAGGTAGAGCACCAAAGGCCTAGTGGTACTTTGCAAGAGTTTAGTATTCCCACTTAGAAGTGGGAAGACGTGAACATGGATTTTTGTGATAGGATTACCTCATTTGTGTTGCCAGCATGATTTGATTTGGGTTATTTTAGACAGGTTAACTAAATCAACCTATTTTCTGCTAGTTCATACGTCCTACTCAGCTGAATATTATGCTAAGTTGTATATTAGAGAGTTCGTTAGATTGTATGGTGTTCCTTTTTATATCATTTCAGATAGAGGTACTCAGTTTACCTCTTACTTTTGGAAAGCCTTTCAGAAGGGTCTTGGTACCCATGCTCACCTTAGTTCAGATTTTCATCCTCAGATAGATGGTAAGCATAAAGGACCATTCAGACTCTTGAAGATATGTTTAGGGCATGTGTACTTGACTTTAAGGGTAGTTGGGATGAGTATTTTCCATTGATTGAGTTTGCCTACAATAACAGTTATTATGCTAGCATTCAGATGGCCTTGTTTGAGGCTCTCTATGGGAGGATATGTAGATCACCTATTGGTTGGTTTGAAGTGGGTGAGGCTGCATTGATAGGGCCAGATATGGTGTTAGAAGCTATGGAGAAAGTCCAGTTGATTCGAGAGAGTTTAAAAATATCTCAAAGTCGTCAGAAATCTTATACAGGTATAAGGAGAAGAGATCTTGAATTCTAAGTTGATGATTAGGTTTATTTGAAAGTTTCACCCATGAAAGGGGTGAAGAGATTTGGCAAAAAGGTGAAGCTAAGTCCCCATTATATTGGTCTCTACATGATATTGAGCCTTGCTAGGAAGGTGGCATATGAGCTTGAGCTGCCAAAAGATTTGTCCTCCGTTCATCCTGTGTTCCAAATGTCCTTTTTAAAGAAGTAGATTGGTGATCCAATGGTTGTAGTACCCTTAGAAATTACAAATATTCATGTAGCCTCTTTTATGAAAAAATTCTATTTGAGATCCTTGATCTCCAGATTTGTAGACTTAGGAACAAAGAAGTTTCCTTGGTTCTTTGGCCGAATCCATCCATTGAGGGAGCTACTTAGGAAGCGGAAGAAGACATGCAAACCAATTACCCACATCTTTTCGCTACAGATTCAGATTCAGTTCAAGGTAACAAGTTTCCCCAGATCAACTCTTTATTCCAAGTTTCAGCTTTATATTGCCATTCTCTTGATAATTCTTGCATGTGCAAATCAGTTTAGTCATGCATGCCAGTTATAGCCTCAGTTTTTTTATGCATCTCAACTTCAATACTCTCATTCGAGGTTGAATGTTCACAAGGGGGAGATATTGTAATACCCCAAATATTTCTAGCTCAGTGCAACCTTTAGTATGTCACAATAGCAATAAGAACCTAAAAATAAAGCTAAGAGTTGAGGGACTTGGTCATTTTGAATCACTTTAAATTTCAAAGATTTTTTTAGTTGAACTTTCGGACTTCGAGACAATGATTTTCTTGTTAAATTTTATTTGGGGATGCAAATAGAATGTCTCAGGTAAGCTTTGGAATTTTCAGACGAGGTTTGAGAAGTGTTTGGATTTTTGTTCCAGCAAGCCACCATAATTCGACCGCGTCACGGTGGAAATAGCGATGGAATCCTTATCGCATCGCGGTGGAGGCCAATTCAGTATTTTTCAATATCCAGAGAGTCACCATGTTGCGGTGAATCCCAAAAAAAACAATTTTCACAATCCAGTGAGTCTCCGCGATTCCACTATGTCATGGTGGGTATTGCATTGACACACTCATCACATCGCGGTGTAGCCTCAATCGGCAACCCAGATATGGATTTTAAATCCCAAGGGAAGATTAGCATTTTACACACATCCCCAAACCGTGGAAACAGATGACTAAGTGTAATATTGAGCAAAATATGCTCATTATTCATCAAATGCTTCTCAAAGAAAACCCTAGTCTTCAATATTCAACTTCAAGAATCCCTAAATTTCCACCATCCTTTTCCCAAAATAGTTCAAAAGCCAAGAATTTCAAAAATCGATCCTCAAGAGCACCAATAGGAACTCAAAACCAAGCTTCTTCATCTATTTTATCAATTAAGGTATGTAGGGTTTTGAACAAGCATAAATCTTTCATCCTTGTGCCCACAACTAGATTTTAATTACTAATTTACATGATTTTATATGAATTTCTATTTAGGGTTCATACCTAGTTATTGTTAATTGAAAATTTTGAGATTTTAAGTGACTTTGATGTGTAATGGCATGTTTACTTTCCTAAATTCATGCGTATGACTATATTTTCCAGATTTTGAGTTGAATTATGAATATTTACATTATCAAGCATGAGCATTATGATTTTTTGACATAAATTTGAAGTATGGGTTATCGAGCCCTAGGTGATAATGGCTATTTCAAGAATGATTATGCTTTTAAGCATCCCATGATTTGTTTAAAGACAACTTTGAATAAAGATTTGATATTTTTGTCTTTAGTTAATATATGGAATCCACTTTATAGCTTAAATTCAATTTTGATTGAACAGATGCACAGTTAGCTTTTAGTATGAAACATTATGACTTTTAAAAGTGGATTTCCTACATAATGAGCATACATATTGAAAGGAGTAGTATTTAGCACCGAGTGGGAAGTGTGGGTTTAGCATATCCTACTTTTCTATAACTACGAGACAATGTAGGTACAGATTTTGTATTCTCATTTCTATATGGAAGATAGTTACAGATCGGATCACTTAGCTTAGGTTATACTCCCTGGCAAGAGTATGACACCACTCCCCAAAGTGAGGTTTTCCCCTTCGGGAAACAAGATGTTTGACTCGATGATAGATCATATGGTTTATGTCGGTTAGAAGAACCTTCCTTACAGTAAAATATCTTCAGAATAGTTTATTTTTTTTAGTATTTTCTTTACAGTAAAGTCTCTAATAGAATGGATTTTACTAGAATTTCCTATAGTATAACAGAAAAGAATGACAGATAACACTTTAGTTTTTTAGATTTGAAATGTGATGGCTCACCTATTTTTATACAGTATATTTTATTGTTCATGATGTATGATTTTCAGCTTTCAGTTATTCCATCTATGTGATTCATTATATATAACATGTATATTCTATGATTTTTTATAGAATTGAGATAATACTTTTACTTATGCATTCACCCTCACATGCTCACTGCATCGTCAAAGTACTGATCCACATATACGTCTATGTGCTACATTATTTAATAATATAGGTTCAGGTGCTCTATCTCAGTAGCGTGAGTACTTTCGGGCATCTTTATCTACATCCCAACAATTGGTGAGTACTCATGGTTCAATGGACCATTTATCTAGATTTATAGCTTTCATAGTATTTGAGTAGTTTCTTTCAGTTTAGTCTGAGTCAGTTGGGAGTCTGTCCCAATGAATCTCTAGTTTCTTAGTAGTAGAGGCTTATCGGAATACTAGCTATTATTTTTGGACTTTAAACATTAGTTATCCAGACAGTATATTCAGTTGATCTCAGATAAATTTTATATAATTCAGTATTTTAGTATTTCTATCTTATTAAATTACTTTAATATGAGACATTGGCTTAGTAGCAGGTTTACAAGGTTAGTTTGGGACTACTCGTAGTCTATAGAACTGTGTGATGTCCCAGGACCAGGTTTTGAGGCGTTACATTCTGAAACCACTAGGTTTTGGTATTAACTTATGTAATTAATCTTTATTTTACTTATTCCATATTCTTTTATTTATATTATTGCGTAGTTTGTTATGAGCCTTTCTAAACTAGAAGTTGGGATTTCCTACTAGTGGGTTATAGTAGGAACTATCATAAGATGAGAATTAGGTCTTGATAAATTGGTATCAGAGCCTAGGTTTCACTAGTGTATTAGTACAAGATCTAAGTATTAGTAGAGTCTTGTGGATCAGTGCAGAGATGTCTATAACCTATCTTTGGGAGGCTACAGGGATATTTTAGGAAAGTCAATTCTTGACTCCTTATCATGTGTCTGCATGTCAATAAACCTCGAACACTTTCTTTAACTCTATTATTTCCCTAATGAATGATGCAAGATTTACGACGAAGTGGATATATGTGGATGAGACAACAACATGGGTTTTAACAGTTTTAGCACAACTTCAGACTAGATAGTCAGATATGGATATCAACAATCTTCAACATTAGCCAAAGGATTTAGGGCCAATTTAGGCCCCAATTGAGCTTGTGAATACTTCAACCTTTGAGGTTCAACATTGGGAATCCGAGTCATCTTGTCGATCTCCCACAACTAGGGATGACATTTAATTCATTGAGCAGTTCTTAGACTAGAGTTAGATTAAGTGGTGTTCATCAGGGTTCTTTATAAGTTTTCAAATATGAGATTAGATTTATTGAGTGGGGTAGAATTATTCTTATGTTATATACTTTTGAGTCAGGCATGGTTCATTGAATTATTGGAGGTTTAGCATTTCCACTTCGTTTGGAGTTAGAGCACTTGATAGCAGTTAAGTCTTCCTTCTCTCATATTGTGGATTATAAGAGGACCATAGAGAGTATAGGGATTGAGGCCTATGAAAGTGGTGAAAAGAGGTTATGCCATTAGTATAGTGCTATTGGTAATGTATTCAGAGTGAGGATCCTTCCAATAGAGTATAACTTTATTTGTAGCCCATCATTTCTATCTAGTTAGTATTTTAGCCTATGAGATACTTTATCAAACATTGTTAACATGTACTCTCCATTAGCCTAGAGTCCCTGAGGAAGGATATGATTACAGAAGGATGGACATAATGCTAGAGAATTACTAAGTGCTAGTTGTCCAACTATTTGACCTCAGTTTGTGTCACCGCCATGTTGATGCTTCAGGAATTGCTACGACTACAGAGAGATCAACCATGGATCTAGAAAGTGTCCCCGACATGGAATTTTTGGTCATTCATCTCATTCAGATCATCCCCACGATGTTATGGTATATTCAGTTAAAGATAGTGTATGTGGTACCTTGGTTGATGGTTTAGTTAGTCTATCCGAGTAGCACTTGTTCAGATTTATTTTCTCTATGCCCGTCAGGCATATGGTTAAGGATGTCACCATGATTGGTGTGCTTTTATTTTCCACATTTATATTTTATAATGTGTATTGGGGCTTTTCATATCCATTGATGATTATATGCCTTGATGAGTACATATTGATTATTATGTGCCTTATTATTGAATTCATGATTATATGACTACTTCACCGGTTTATTTGTTTTAGTAGTGGATAGAGTAGAACTGTGCTGATACTTCTCATTATAACTGTAGCATTTGGGTTTGAGTCCCATTTATCTTGGCACATAGGCATTGTTGTGGCCTTTGAGTGGTACATGATATTGATATTCATTTTGGTACTGCATATTCATTATATTAATCTTGATATTGTTGTTTCTACTACTATCACTGCTTGAGATTATTAATGTTATTTGATATTATTGCTTGATGTAATTGATCTTCGTTTGGTAGGTGATTAGACTAGTGTTATCTAGTTAGAATTTCATTTTGTGATCTTATTCTGTGGCTTAAGTAGATATAACCCAACTTGATGATTTTTTTCCTATAGTGTATCGAGGTTAATTTTTCCCTCTTAATTAGTTGTTTTAGACTAATTTGGGAATATATTATTGTATGTAATATAACTTGACCTTCCATGGTTCTGTGTGGTTTTTAATTTGGCAATTTAGTTATATTACTTGTTTTTTAGTTCAAGATTCTTAGACTTGCTTCATGGGTTGCAAAGGATTTTGTTTGGGCTATTCCTTCTAATATAACTGGTTTGTGAGATCGACTAGTTTGAGGTATGCTCTTTGGTTATGACTATTTCATCACTCGATAGTAGTTTTTACATCGATATTGAGGTATTGTGGATTCGTCACTTATATTCATTTGGTTCATTCCCTTGCGATGGTTTGCGCTTATTATTAGTATGGGATTGAATACTCCCTTTTTGCTGTGATATGATTTTGTCTTATGTGGAGATGGATAGTTAGAGTTAGGTGGCCTTTCATCTGATTGTTTCTTCAGTTGGCAAATTAGAAATTTCTTATCTTGAGATGTTGATTTTCTGGTGGTGGTCTTGAATTTGACCTTGGTTTTGGGATTGGTTTATTTTTTCTTTGATGTTGTGATTCTTAGGTGGATTCAAGAAATCCCTAATCCAAAGTTTGTTCAGGTACTCTAGGCTGGCGGGGATTCTAGGCTAGCGGGGAATACATGCTAGAATAGTTAGACGACTATGCCAGCAGATCAAAACTTTGGGAGTACATGCTAACTATGTTTGATAAACTATCTCATACGCTAACATAGTTAGACTATAGGGACTATTCTAGAATAACCTAGACTATGCCAGCAGATCGAACAATTTTGGCATATCCTTCCTAAGGGACTATTCTAGCATAGCCTAAACTATGCCAGAATATTGAAACTTTGGGAGTACATTGTAACTATGTTCGATAAACTATCTCATAGGCTAACATAGTTAGACTATGCCAGCAGATCAAAAATATTAATTTTAGTTTAGGTATACCATTGGTTCGGGTTCAAATGCACCCAAGCTTATTTCGACCTGTTGGTCGGACAGTTAAAAAATTGAAATACATTTGATTGAAACGACCTCGAATTGAAAATCCCACTTCTCCATCGCATTTGGAATGTCAATTCTAGGCGAGGTGGATCCTTGGTTTAGGTCCCAAGGCTTCCAAAGTTGTATTAGGCTATTGAACGGATTTTATAAATAATAAAACTATAGGTGTGGGCTCCACTTTTTGCTGAAATGATCTTGGATGAAAGTTTTGATGAATTCAATGGATTTGAAATGTGGTTTACACTCAAATTTCACTGTTCTATCATATTATTTGGGTTCTAAATAACTTCTGGGGTCAAAAATAAGTTTTTGACTTTGCAGTCACGGGGATACCGCATCTCTTCGCCGAGGGGGTCTATATATAGACCCCAAGGTCGCGAATTTGGGCATTTTCCCTTCATTTTTAAGAGCCTAAAACCCTAAATGTGTATGATAACTCAAAATTGAGTCTTGTGGGTGCCTAAGAAGTTTGGTAAACATCTTTTATCATGATTATCATTTGAATTAAGGTAAGATTTCATCACTTTATTGATGAATTTCTTAGTTATTGAGCCAGAACCACAATGTAGCTTAGGGCTTGATTTATCCACAAATTTAGTTTCTTAGCACCCACTAATTTAGGGTTATGATACCTTGGTGATGTATGAGCATTGGTTTGATATTGGAAATGTGATTTCCATATGTGGGACCAACTTGGGGTTTTTGGTCTCATTTTTGGACCCGAAGCACAATAGTGCAATATGGGTATCGTTAGACTCGTATTGATTAGTATCCTATGTTTATGATAGCATGTTGAAATTTTGGTGATTGTGAAGTGAAGAAATGCATGTGGTGCATGATATGAGGTTGTGCGGTTCGCCTTTGAGGTAGGCTTCTACCTACTCTTTTTTGAAGATGATGTATGTTATGTAACACTTGTTGATACGAATGTTAGACTTTATTATGAATAAATAACCTAGTATTGATTATTGAGGTTTGGGGAATTGGAAGAGGGTTCTGTATTTGTAAGATAGTATGCTTATGACCCTTTTAAAATCATATTGCCTTCGCCGTAGATTGAATTAGTTTGTAGTAGGGAAATGTTATGATTCTAGGTTTGGGATGTGGTCCAAGTGTTGGAATCATGGTTAGTGTGGTTGACATTAGTTGGGATAGTCTAGTGATATTGAAGCCGTATCTTGGGGTAGGATTGGTTATGTCTTACTTGACATATAGAAGTTGAACTAGATACCTTAGCCTAGTTTTGGCCATAGTTTTCCTAAATATTAAGATTGAGGATTAGAAGTGGGATCATTCGGCCCACTTAGGTCAAGACTTTTATTAGCCCTTGTGGTCTTAGTTGCATATAGTAGGCCTTGTTGAGTCTAATGAGCCTTATTTATTAGGTTTACTTGGTCAAATAATAAATTGTGATGATTTTCACTGGATTGGGATTAATGGAATATAGTGATTCTAATTACCCGTATGTGTGACATTAGGCCTTTAGATATGTTATTTCCTCTTAATTATGATATTTGGCCAAAAGAATTGCATTTTCCTCTTAATTATGATATTTGGCCCATAGAGATGCATTTTCCTCTGAATTATGATATTTGCCCCATAGAGATCCATTTTCCTCTAAGTTATGATATTTGGGCCATATAGATGTATTTTCCTCTTAATTATGATATTTGACCTATAGAGATGCATTTTATCTATTAATTATGATATTTGGCCCATGGAGATGCATTTTCCTCTTAGTAATGATATTTGGCCCACGGAGATGCATTTTCCTCTTAGTTATGATATTTGTATATTTTTTTTTGGACTTGTATATTGTTATCTACCTTTCTTTAACCCTTTTATTTGCATATTAGCTTGTCATATAATGTATAGTATTAAGATTTATGAATTTAGACATAAATAGGATAGTTCATCCTTGATACTACCTTATCCTTATTATGTTTGTCTCTTGGTCATGAATAAATAGGATATCCTTGTTGTCTCATTGACCTATTATATGATATATGGTCTCTTTGGTGTAATTTTTATTTTGTTTATATGTTGCATAAATCTTCTGTATCTGTGGAGCTCAGTTAGAAGTTTCCAACTGAGTACCATTCGTTTGGTACTCATACTATATTTCTGCAACATATAAACCATAGTAAGGGTTATCTCCATTGATGTGTGTGTCATGTAGAGCATCCATGGTTCGAAGACTGATAGTGAGCTCCTGATGTCTAGAGTATCACTTACCTCCCTCTTATATATTAGACTATTGTCTTTATTATATTTGGAGATAAGTTGTATCAGTGTAATTCCATTGATATTATACTCTTGTAGTCGTATTATGTTACAGTTCTTGTACTAATACCAAATGGTTTTTGGATTCACTTATGCAATTGATCTTTATTTCATGTATTCCACATTATTTTATTTATATTATTGAGTAGCCTGTTACTAGCCATTCCGGACTATAGGTTGGGAATGCATACTAGTGGGTTATAGTAGGCTCCATCATGACCTAAGAAATTAGGTCATGACACTAAGCCATCTAGGTCATATCATAGAGGTTTATCAATCCACACAAGTTTTATGATCCAATTCTTCCTCAAGTATTACTCTTAATTCATCCAAAGCTACTAGGGCAATTTCCTCAACTATACACAACAAAGGTCAACTTACTATCTTCACTATAGCTTCTACACACTGCCTTAGGCTGACAGTATTCTTGAAAGCTTATCAGGATTTTGACGGCTTATCAGAAAATGGCATCACTTATCCACTCTAACTCCCATGCATTGCCTTTGGCCAACAATATTCCTGATGGCTATTCACAAAGTTGATGACCTATCCGATAAGTCGTCAACTATACTCTTCATGGATGCTTACTCAAACTCTATCTCTTTTGACTTAGTTGTCATTGGTTTTCATACATCGTAGCTCACTTGCAATTTCATAGAGAAAACAATCAAAAACAACAAAAGTATCTTAAGAATTTTCCAATATTCTGAGTTAAAAGCCTTAAATGTGCTAGCTTCAAGCTCGCAGATCAACATCCTCAACTTAAAATAATTGCTTGTCCTCAAGCAACTAACACATTATAGTACCACGGTGTTTAACCAAGAGAATTGCAAACACATATAGCAGTTTATCATCAATTTTAGTTCAACACACATTACGTTCTCCAATTTCAATCACCTTCAAACCCAACTATGTATATCAATGAAGATCAACAATGTGACACAAAGAAATCAAGATATGGCATCAAATTAGAAACAATAACCATGCATATGTACAGGATACGCTACTCAAACAAGTAAGTAGATAGCAATGCAACCGATGTGCCCTTAAAACAAAGAAGTCCCTCTTCACTCATATATGAAATCAAGCACGTAAATGCAGGGACAGCAACGAGACACTCACTCACAGAAAGAAGTTCCAGTCAATGTATGTCAAATACCATAAGCTTGCCCTTATTTTCATCACCTAGGCTTTCAGATAGTTAAGCTAGGATCACTATAGGACTTTTATTCATCATGTAATATAGGCTTGGGGCTGGTATGATACACCCTGCCTTGCACTTTTTTTACCCTTCTTCATACTCACTTTACATCACGCACCCCTATGATAGACACCCTTAACTTAGGCGATTTTCCTAAGTCAAAGTGCACAATGCCCAAGGAGGACTAGGGCCAAAATAGGTTCATTGTGATCCAAGTGGGAAGGTGATAGGTATAATAATAAAAAATATAGGCATTTAGGCTCAAAAGAAAGATCAAGGGATATCATTCAAATATGGAATATCGTTTAGGCTAAAAGTGGACTAATTTCAAAAATAGCCTATGATCCTTTCCTGACCACTCTCTTACAACAAAGGAAAGACCAACCGGGCAAGTTAATTTAACACACAATGGGAACTAGGTAGTATCTCATAAACTCATGGCACAAAGATACATCATAAGTTACTACCTATCCGGTTCATGCAATTGTTAGCAATGATTATCATGTCCCTAAAGACAATGCCATAAAAAGATTCACAGTAGTCGCACATAGATGCACATCACACAGTTACAAAATAGATAATTAGAGAGGTATTTATCATTCCCTAAGATCAACAAAAAATAAATATGTTAACTGCCACAGATACTTAATTCTCTCCCAATTAACCCCAACACATCATAAAATAAAACACAATACTCCTAACCATACCAGTTCTACTAGGAATAAGACTCCGGGGAAAAGAGGCATGGCAATAAAAACCCCAAGAAGACATCAACACCCACAAGTAGTCTCACCATCAATTTAAAATAATGCATTGACCCCAATGTGTCAAACTAACACAAGAAAGTTAGAAGCGTACCTGTGGCACCATAGGTGCAGAGATCTGATGTTAATCACATAATACAAATACAAACAACAAAATGCCTTGGGTTACCTCCCAAGCAACGCCTGATTTAATGTCGCAACACAACTAGGTTATCTTGACTACTCAGAATTCATCAAGATACCTTAAAAGTGCTTTATCCCTAGCTAGTGCATCTTTCCAATCTTTCATAGAATACATCAACGATCGAGAAGACACTCATCTTCTTTTCCTATTTCATGGATTGATGCACTTCAAAAGTAACTTCTTTCCCATTGAACCTAAACTTTAACTTATTCAGCTCCATTTCAACTAACACTCTTCCAGTTTCTAAGAATGGTCTCCCCAAAATTATGGTCACTTCAAAGGCTACATCGCAATCAAGGATCAAAAAGTCAGCATAGAATATAAAATCATCCACCTTTACAAGTACATTATGTAACATACCGATCAGCCTTTTCACAGACCTTTTTGCCATAACTAGTCTCATGTTGGTGGGTATGGGTATCCCAAACCCAACTTTTTATAAATAGATAGTGGCATCAGATTAATTCTCGCTCCCAGATCACATAAGTCGTTAGAAAATTCCAGAGATCCAATCGTACAAGGAATAGTGAATGCTCCTGGGTCTTTCTTCTTCTGCCCCAATGACCTTGTAGAAATAGCTCTATAATTATGGAGATTATCCACTGGTTCATATCCCACTGTTCTTTTCTTCTTTAATCATTATGGAAATGGGGATGGTGGCCTTGGGATTTCAATTGGGGAAACTTTTACCTCATTTCTTATGCCTTGCTCCACATCACTAACATGCCTCGGCTTAGGTGATTGTTCCACTTCTGCACTCTTCTTTTCTAAAAATCCCAACTCCACAGGCACCACTAAAGATTCATCAACCATCTCCTAATCCATTTTGACTGCATCATTATGAGAGGATGCCCCCAATCAAGGACTAGATAACATCTTACCGCTCCTAGTGGTAATAGGCATACATGATCCATCAGTGCTCGAATTCTGAACTGTATCACTTGGTAGAATCCTATTCTGGCTTTGATTGAATGCTGTAAATAATTGGCTTATTTGCTGCTCCAGTTTCTTAATAGCAGTTGATTGTAAATTTACTAGTTGACTCATGGAAGATACGTCACTCTTTATCGTAGTCACCCCAAAATTGGTCGCCTTAACTCCCTTTAATAGTTTATCCATTATGTCCACCATGGACATTTTTCCTGAACTAGTGACAATATTATCATGGCATCCAGGAGGTACATACAATCCACTCCTATCATTTTTATTCTTCTAATCTCCTTGATGGTTCCAACCTTGGTTTCCTTAACCACCGGTCCAGAAACCCCCTGGTTATGCAAGTAGTTAGCCTTTACCTCAATGTTTGATTTAGCTCCCTTACCGTAGGACCCTACAAATTTTACCTTTTCTACATTCCCTGATAGCAAATGTTTCATGAGCATATCTATCTGGGTTTTTATGTGAGCCATATCCTGATCATGATCCTCTTCTCTCCTATGCTGCTCTGCTGATATTAAACTAGACCCAGTACTACTTGCTACCACAAAATCTCTGGTATGCCAAGCTCTACTTGTCTAAGTCATTCTTTCTAACATGTCCACAGCCTTAATAAAGGTGAGCTACATAATTGCTCCTCCTGTAGCATTATCCACTATTGTCTTTGTAAGTGAGTTCAAAGCTCTGTAGAATTTTTCCATCAAGTGTTTATTAGTCATCTTATAGTTAGGACATTGAGCCAACTTCTTTTTAAACCTCGCCCAAGTCTCATACAAAGCTTCATTAGCCAGTTGCCTAAAGTTTCTGATCTCATCTCTCAACTGTAAAATTCTGGAGGGCGGAAAGAACCTTTCTAGGAAAGCTCCTTTCAATTTCCTACAGTTTGTTATATAATTAGGAGTCAGCTAATTAGACCACATAGTTGCCTCTAAAAATAGCTATAGTGGAAAAAATCTCAAATAAATAGTATTTTGTCCCAGTCTAGGATTATCAAACGACTTACAAATATTGATGAAATTAACCAAATATAGATTTGGATCATCACCGGGTAATCCACCAAAGTATCCTTTCAAATATAAGAGATGGCTCGTAGTAGTGGTGATGTTGAATTTCACCTCAGGAGCTAGTGATGGTAGAATGATTGCCCCTGTAGCTCCAGCTCTATCTAAATCATCCTTTTCATTGTCAATATCAAACTGCATAGCTTAGCAGTCTAGTCTTCCTTTTAATGAACGATTTTGATTTACAAATGCAAGTACTCCCGCTGCATGACTCCTATTGGTTAGGTTAATTAAATCATCATCTCCCACATCCTCTTCATCCACATTTGGTACCCGACCTGGGTTATCTACATTCTGTTGATTTAACTGAGCCTTAGCCAAGCCGGCTAGTCTTCTTGCTTCTTGTGGGTCTAGCATTCTATCGATCAACTTAGGTTCCAGATGTACTGGTAATAATGGTTCACCTGAACTCTGTGTACTTGGCATACACACTAACTACCCTACAGATAACAAAAACAACAAATAAAAGTAAAACCAGGAAACTTACTATGAGTCAATTATCACAGATATACACAATTTGAAACTGCATTCCCCGGCAACGGCACCAAAATTTGATACGCCCTAATTACACCTCTCTTATGAGAGAGTAAGAGGTCGTTGTCAAATATATAACCCAACTAGGTTGGGGTCGAATCCCACAAGGAATAATGTTTCAATCAAGTTTATTTGTGATTAAAATGACTGATAGATAATGGTTTTCTTTAATTGGGGGTTTAATTAATCAAACGATGATTAAAGTTTCTAATTGCTTCAGAACTCAAAGCTAAAATTTCACTGGTTTAAATCAATGACAGAGAGAAACTTGGGTTTTGATCATTATGATTACCAACCCCTCATTGAATAATTGTTGTAGAAATGGATTCTCGTGACTTGTGGGAAACACAAAATTACCAATATTGACAGTCCATCTAAGTGTTTCTCAAACTACCAAGATGTTGTGCTCCCTAATTCTCTCGAACTTAGGAAAAACTTCTATTTACACTGATTTTATCTCGATTTGATTAATCTTGTTACAACATTAATCATTAGTTGGAAAATTAACCTTCCTAAATCCTCATTGATAATTCACTACCTTTACTTTATTTCTTAGTTCGAGCAAGCAAACATAAGGCTAGATCTATTGTTTGCAACCAATAGAAAACAATCATTACAAAGGAATTATCAAGATGTTCCCACAATCACTCGAACCCTAACCAACTATTAAATCCATGAAGGAATAATCATAGATCCCATACCAGTAGTTATGGGTTTTAGTTCCACATGAGAAAGAAAGAGATAGAAACAATTGTATTCCTTATTTAGAGAAATTAAACATACAAAAGATGAAAACTAAAGTTGATTCTCTTCAAAGTTCAAGAAAAAGGTTCCCAAAACCCAATCACAGAGTTGAAAATTGAATTCTAAGTTAAAGAGGCCAAAAAAGAGGTGACTTCACCTTTGGAATAAGTTCCAGCCCCTAAATGAAACCTTAAAAACTGTTATTTATATCTGTAACTTAAAGGAAATTTGAAACTATTATTCAGATTTTTGCTCCTTTAACTGACGACATTTGTGACAAGTTATCAGGAGTCTGACGACTTATCAAAAAATGTCGTCAACTCCTCTTCAAATTCCATGTTTGCTGCCTTCGGCTAATGATAAGGAATGAAGGCCTATAAGGAAATTGAAGGCATATCAGATGATATCATCAACTCTTCACTATAACTTCTACACACCGCCTTAGGCTGATATTATTCTTGACAGCTTATCAGGATTTTGACGGCTTATCATAAAATGTCGTCACTTCTCCACTCTAACTCCCATGCACTGCCTTTGGCTGACGATATTCCTAATGGCTATTCACAAAGTTGACGACCTATCAGACAAGTCATCAACTGTACTCTTCATGGCTGCTTACTCAAAATCTATCTTTTTTTACTCAGTTATCATTGGTTTTCATACATCTTAACTCACCTGCACTATTACAGAGAAAACAATCAAAAACAATAAAAGTTGCTTAAGAATTTTCAATTATTCCGAGTTAAAAGCCTTAAATGTGCTAGCGTCAAGCTCGTACATCAAGTGACAAGGTCACCTTTTTCTAATTAGAGCAACTAGAGTATTCTCATTCTATTTATCAGATAACAAGTCTAACAATCTAAGGTTCTAGTCTATGAGTTAAGTATCACTTTATGAGTTCAATAGACAAAGTGGTTCAACTAATCCTAATATTATCATCTACCATTTCAACACCTACAACCCGCCCAATCTTATCAAGATATTAAAGTCATGCTATAATAAATCTCAATCCAAAAAGAATTAAGCATACCTACCTCAAATAAAAATATAGCTCATGAACCGATAACTTTCACTTCCCCTCCTCAATTCTTATTCAAGGAGCCAAGCTATCAAAAACACAATGTATGCACTATTACAAGAATATCAATACCCATATTGCACCATTGTGCTTTGGGTCCAAAATGACAATAAAAACCCTCAAGTAGGTCCCACATATGGAAAATGAGTTTCCTAGACCAACCCATTGTTCAAATACCATTAGGGGGTTATATCCCTCATGAAGTTGGTGCCAATCAATCGTATTTGGGTTAAAATCAAGCCTCAAGCAATTTGGGGTTTTGGATCAAATAATCAAGTTTTTAACACTAATAATGAAGGATTCATACCTTAGATTTGTTGATAATCAAGAATATGCTAGTTATCCAAACTCCCAATGAAAACCCAAGATTCAATTTGTGGACTACATACCCTTTTAGGGTGTATGGAACTCAAAAAAAGAGAGAAAATGGCCAATTATCATGTAAAAGGGCATTTAAATACCCCTTCCCCGACCCTCAGTTCAGTCGATTGCAAACACGTGGGTTTTGATCACAGCATCACGATCGCAATATAACCTCTGCAATCACGAAACTTTTTGTTGCACCAGATGACAGTTGAAACTTGAAATTTATTCCAAGTTTTGTTCAATGCCTTGGGATGCATCTGGAGTCCAATATAAGCAAAGAAAATATGCAACCACACTAATTTTGATATTTCGAACGTGTTAGCAAAGCTGAATTTTCCATCTGAGGTCATTTCGATAAAATATGGGCCCTACACCAGCATATCCAATTTAGCAACTTTCTGACCAATAGGTGAAAATGAGTTTGGGTACAGTGGGACGTGAACCAAAGGTCTACCCACCCTAAATCAATATTTGAGAGATGCTAGCGTAGTTGGAATTTGTATCCGATATCATTTTACTGAGGTTTTTACTTGTTTTCCATTTGGAACTAGTGAAAACTTTTAAACAGGGAAATGGTTCTAAAAAAAAGGACTTCCTAGTAACTAAACTAACTGTTCCAGCAAGTCATAAATAACTTAGGGAATCTATTGAAAAAATCTAACGAGGATAGAAAACAAAATCACCAGAAATGACCCAAAGGTCCATTACACACAACCGTACCATGTTGTATCAAAACTCAACCCAGTCCCACATCGGATGCATCACAAAACACAACAAAATCATTCGTACCCTCGGGCAGGATCAAAACTAGCATAGAAGTCAACCTATCATTCAATTTCTCAAAACTACCTTCACAAGAATCGGAATAGAAGAACTTAACCTTTTTCTAAGTCACCCTCGTCAACAGAGCAACAATAGATGACAAAGTCTCTACAAACCTCTAATAGTACCCAGCCAAACCAAAGAAGATCCTAATATTGTTTGGATCCATGGGTCTAGGTCATTTCTTAATTTCGTCAACTTTCTGTAGATCTACCTTGATACCCACACTAGAAACAATATGCCCCAAAAAAGTCATAGCATTCAGCTAGAACTCACACATATAAAATTGAGCATACAATTTTTGGTCTATAAGGGTCTACAATACAATTCAAAGGTTACTGGAACGATCCTCCTCACTCTTTTATTACACCAAGATGTTGTAATAAACACTATAACAATTAAGTCCAAAATTTCCTTAAAGCCCAATTCATAAGATACAAAAAAGCAGTCGAAGAATTAGTACACCTAAATAACATAACCAAATACTCATGGTGACCATACTGGGTTTAAAAAGCAGTCTTGACGATATCAACCTACCTAATCTTCAAATGATGATAGCCCAAATGGAGATTGATATTAAAGAAGATGTAGGACCCAGAAGTTGATCAAAAATATCATCAATCCTAGAAAGAAGGTACTTATTCTTCATTGTCACCTTATTCAGCTGACAGTAGTCTATACAAATTTTAAGAGACCCATTTTTCGTTTACACAAAAAATATAGGAGCACACCATGGAGAAACACTAGGATGCATGAACCCTTTACTAAGAAGTTCCTTTAATTACTCCTCAAGCTCTTTTAACTTAGCCAGAACCATTCTATTAGGTTGAATGGGAATAGGATGAATATTTGCTAGAAGATTAATCCTAAAATCTATTTCTCTGTAAGGAGGAATTCTAGGAAGATCATAGAGAAACACTTTAGGAAATTCATTAAACCAAAGGGACAAATTGAAAAGAAGGACTTTCCGAGGAAGAATCCTTAACCCAAACCTGATGGCATAAACACCCCTTTGAAATTAATTTCTGAGCTCTATGAAAAAAATAAACCTCTTTTTGGGTATTATGGAACTCCCCCCCATTCTAGTACTGATTCATTCGAAAAGTGGAAAATGACCTTTCAGGCCTATAATCTAGACATGCATAGCACGAATGAAATAGTCTATCCCCAAGATCACATTGAAATCTACTATATCAAAATCTATCAAACCCACCAATTTCTTTCTATAAAAGATAGACACTACATAACCCCCATAGACTTTTCTAGCTACTACAGAATTACCCATCGGGGGTAGACACAGAAAAGGGGTCAGAGATACTTTCAGGACCAAAACCAAAATGTACAACGACATAAAGGGTCACATAAGAAAGGGTAGAACCCAGATCAAGCAAACAATAAATATCATGTGAAAAGAATTGTAATATACGGTTAATGAGATCAGGAGATGCCTAAAATTCTTGATGGATGGTAAGAGAATAGAGACAATTTTGGCTAGTGACAGTACCATAAGTAGCTATTTTTTGCATAGAAGCTGAAGATGTGGCAAACTGAACTGTATTAACCCCACTGTCAACACTGGATTAAGGAAAATCTAACTATATGTGACCAAGCTGGCCATAATTATAACATCAATTCCTTCCCTCCTAACAATAAACATGATAAAACTTTTCTAAAAATTGATAAGGAGGATAAGCTGGGGCTGACTGAGCTCTAATTTCCTGAGACTGGGCACCCTGTTCCTTAGCACCATTACTATCCTTAAAATGATGATAGCCAGATGACTTAGGATAGGGAGCAATAAAAAATAAATAATAATTTCCCTAGTTTTTATCTTTTGTCCATTGTCTACCATTGTTCAAACTCTTCTTCTCACTCCCACCCTGCTCTAAGTACTTAAACTTTTTATTCTGTCTCTAACCCATTTCTGCCTTTGTCCTATTTCAACCTCTACCTGCTACATACAAACCACAAGTATGGAGATATCTATATAATTTTTCAACATTATAGCCTTACTCTTTAGCACCAAGTCACAAGACAACCCGGAAGCAAACTTACTCATCTTGGATATCTGGCTGAACACCAACTCTAGAGCAAAATAAGATAGTTGTTTAAATTTTATGGCATACTCTTTAACATTCATCTTACCCTACTTTAGATTAATATATTTCTAAGCCTTAACTTCCCTCAGCTCCTGAAAAAAGAAATGATTAACAAGGGCATCCAAAGACTCATCCCATAATATCGGCTCTGTGTCAGCACACTTTACCTGCTCCCACACTTTATACCACTGATGAGCTATATTTTTTAGCTAATATGCAATGAAATCTACACCTTTAGAATTAGTAGCATGCATCACTCTAAAGATCTTTTGCATCTCATCCATAAACCCATAAGGATCTTCCTCAATATTAGAGCCTATAAAGATTGGCGGATTTAACCTCATGAGCTGACCAACCTAAGTGACCTCACAGGAATGAGAAACAAAAACAACATGATGTGATTGATGAGATTGAGATGTCACTAACTGAGTAAGAAAATGAATAGACTGACAGAACTTTGAATTAGAGATGTCCCTTAGAGGCAGCTAATCATAAGCATCACTACCCCGAGAAGCTCGAGGAGGACTAGTGATTGCATGTAAAACTCTATATGGAGTGGTATAATTAGGAAAAAAGACCTAGACTGGGTCTGCACTTTATACACAGAGAGAGTCTTCTCTATATTGTCCTCAGGTAGGACAGAGTCCCCAATAAGTTTCTACAAACGTTAGATCTTTCGGAAGGCATGATCTGAAATGCGAGAAAGCTAAGAGTTTGAGAAGTTTCATAACACCAGACTCTATACCCAAAAATAGAATGCAAGAAAGGTAAACATTCCTAAATTCCTCGTAGACTTCTCTTTATAAGTGTGGCATGCTACACACATATTAAAATAACTCTACTCGATATGGCTTTATAGACTCCCAGTGACTCTAAATCATGATCTTATACCAAGCTTGTCATGAACTGAACTAGGGCCTCGCCATGATGAGTATTTCAAGTCCACCATGGACTGGAATCCACCCCCTTAAACCTACCTTAAGTGCTCAATAATAATAAATAATAATAATGTGGAAGCTATTAAGATAGTAATACATGATGAATTGATAACTCTATAAAATCTAAGTGTCAATCAATAACAAGCCAATCCACATCTATTCATGAAAGCCTTTAAACCAAAATAGTAACTACGTCATGACATGCTCCCAACCATGACCAACAAGAATCCAAAAGTACCTAACGAATAAAGAAGAAATAATAAAATGATAAGTGCTTTTGAAAGACAGAGGCTCACCATTTTACTACAATTGAATGAATCTTCTAATCCACCTAATGTTGTATAGGAGCAACAGAAGTGGATTCATACCCCACATCATGAAATGATGTAGCATCCTAGGATGAGCAGCTGGATAAGCACTAGCATGTAACTCTGGGAAAATGATAACATAAGGCTATGTTCAAAATCACTCAAATACCACATCTACATATTCATATATACCTGTATATAAGAAGTCAGTATAGGGTAAATTCCGTGAAAATTAAAATTTTAAAAACCATTGTGTAGATCTATCCTCCCTAAGGGCATCCATGGGCTCTATGGGTTCAGCTCCCACTGCTTAAAAGGTAATAGTATGTGTTAACCGTACGAATAAGAAAAAATTAAGGAAAAAATAAATCCACAAAGGAAATAGCGATGTATATATATATATATGTATATATATATATATGTATATATATATATGTAAATACATGATATTGGAATATTTTCATTTTATTTTGGCAATTTTGGCTAAGAACTCAAAAGTCAAGTTTTATTCAAATTTGTTGATAATTAATCATTTTGACTAACTGTTTCTACATAAATGATAAGTAGAATAGCGGTAGGAACTAGAATAAATAGTACAGTAGCAATAAATTCAAGAGTATTTAATTCCATAAGCTACTTGATTTTTTACTTTGAAATATATATATATGGGTGTGTGTGTGTGTTTGTTTTCGTGTGTGTGTATATATATTATATGTGTGTGTATACATATATATATGTAAGTGTATGTGTATATATGCGTGTGTATATATATATATAAATATATATATATATATATATATAATGTGTGAACTCTATACACGGTCATAAAGACCCATGCCGAAAAATATGATTTCCAGTATTGGTTCTCTTGGGACCTCTACCTTCATGGCGAACTACAAAATGCCCTAACTTGTGCCCAAATTGTGTTATGAACAATTGGGTTGAGGTGGGAAAAGACCCAATTGCCTCTCAATCATGTGAACAATAAATTTTGGATGCAATTATGTCACCGCGATGCAGTCTTATCGCAGTGACATACTGGTAGGCAAAAATGATCATGAGTTCTGCTCGAGTATCAAATTAAGGAAAAATTTAGTATCATTGAAAAGATAATTAAATCATCAACAATTTGGTGGTTCTTGAGCTAAAAAAATTCCATGTATATCAAAAGTTATACATGTTCAAAGTTGACCCTTGTAGAATCAAATACCAAACTTTGGACGAATCAAAGGCGCTTATCTCAACTTTGTTCTAAGTTATTTCTATGAGCATTTTTTACCTCATACATACTTCATACACTAGGATAAGGATTATGACACATGTATTCAAATTACAAATCAAGTTCAGGACGCAAAACCATCCATCATGATGCGATAAAAGTACCATCGCCATTAGCACCACGATGTGACACTATCGCGATGAGCTACTGGAGTGATGATCAAAACGTGACCAAATCCTTGTCTGAAAAATCTGAAATTACCATAAGATATGCTCCTTACACCACTTGAACATGAATTAACTCAAAAACTAATGTCTCAGAGTTGGGAAGACTAAAATGAAAATCCTCGAAGTTTAGAGTTCATGAAAATGGTTGTCTCCAACAATTAGTGAAAATTTCAAGCTTTAAGCCCCTTAAGCTTGCAACTATGAGCTGAATCGACATAGGATTAGTATGGGGTATTACAATAGCTCCCCCTTGGGAATATTTTTCCTTGAATGAGACTGGTTAGACTGACACTACTGTACTAAAGTAATGAAGATCATATATTGAACATGCATAACTTCAAACGTGATTGCATAATTGATTCTGAAACATGATATGTGAACTAAATATCATGAACTGAACTCACTTCTTAAATACATGTAATGACATGAGAATGGTTATAAAGTTGTCAGAAAAATGAGAGAAAACTTATGAATAACTATTACCTCCAGTTGGATCTGGTTTCGTGAAGAAAAGATAAGATATTTAGGATATGAAAACTCAGGGTATTACAACATCTGCCCCTTGGGATCATTCATCCCCAGAATAATACTAATTTTGATGACACAATAAGGAAAGACTAAGATGATGATGCACAGGACACTTATGGATTAAATCATGACTAAATATCTCAATCTAAAAGATGATACATGGACTAAACTAGATTCATAATTTACATGGATGCAAAAGAATTACCTCCTGGAATGGCCACACTCAAGAAACTTCAGATAGTAAGACTAGGTCGAAAGATGGAAAACCATAGGAATTTGTCTTTCTGACTGCTAAACTGAATTGTTGGCTATACGGATTGAATTATACTTAAAGCTTAAGCTCCACTATACATTTCACTTCAAAACTACACTTTACTTAAGGCTACTTAAAATATTCACATGGGCATTGATACTTTACCGACTGAAGTCTAAGATGAACTAAATTCTCTCATTATGTTCAACCCTGCTCAAATCTACAAAGTGCACACATAATACAATAGTACTAGGCTAAATCATGGAATTGATACACTCTATGTTTTCAGAACTCCTCATCTCATGAATAATTCTTATTACCACTTCAATAACCACAGTCAACCTCTTACTAGACATTCACTAACGTGTAATGCATTCATCCACATATCTACAAATATGACATTCAAGTCTATCTTCATAACCACATATGCAGTTATAAGCAAACACCCATAAAAACATATTTCTCATATCCTCCAAACCACTATCACTAACTACTTCCATTCACTATCCCAAGAAAACACACACAAAACTAAAACTAACCATGATATATATCAAAAACTTGGCCTCAATCTTACTTTACACTTATAGCCTTAGCTAAAACAAGCATACACCAATCTTTCGTCAACAAGAAATTTTACTCTCTCACATCTAAACAATTGTTCATCATCACTATCTTGACCTTAGGAGTGTTAACTAAAAGGTTAGAACATGAGGACCTGAAGTATGAAAGAATAACTTTGACACTTTACTGAGGCCCAAGAAATAGAGTATCAACATTATGGATTGATTAAAGGGATCTAAACTGAGGGCATGCATGATATAAACTGAATTTTGCTTATCATTAGGAGTGTAGCATGAGTACCTAGAACTTAAAATATTGTAAAGCATGAGTACATGAGTCATTAGTTGCATGTCATGAGTTTGATGTTCATAAATTCTTGGAATATGATTTGTATTGTTGAATAAACTAGAACTCCTCATACTATGAACTGGGAGAGTACATGATTCTCTATTATGTGCATGAATATAAACTATGATCATAGAGCTAAAATGTAAGTCATGAGTAGATATCGTGATGATTGAAGAACAAAACTTCGCACTAAAATAAGAATGGGTCAGGCATCTTCCTCCCCTACTGATATTCTACAATACTCTGGCATCACTGCTAAAATCTAAAAGCCTGACTTGGTTACTTGTTCTATCATCTCCCCCTTAGTTTTAATCCATAAATATAAGTCTATGAACCACTTTACTCTAGCTTCTAGGGTATAACAACACACATAAATGATAAACTCACCCTAAAAGACTACAACTTAAAATGTAAGGCCTACTGTTAGTACTTTCTTCTGATGTACAATTCTAAGCTTTTTAAAGTCCTAATAGTCATGATATAACAACTGAAACACTGATTAACTTAGAATTTTTAGGAGTATCACCACACCTTGAGTTCACATCATCTAGAATTTGAAATATTCTTTTTATTAGCTCAATCTTCAAAGATTCAAACTTTGATTCTAACACTTAACATGGATATTCCCAAACTTGTAATGGACTCTACTAACTTCCATCATAGCTTACTAATATCATATATCTAAACTTATTTCTCCCTAAACCATGATAATTACCATCTCACCAACGTACCCAACAATCACCATATAACCCATAACTTAGCTAATAAAAACATCATATACTACATAGCCTCATTCACACTTAACAAATCAATGGTATTATCTAAGCACGCATACTGTTAAAGCTTAGAAATAATATAATCCCATATAACTTTGGGTATATCTCTAGGTCATACACATAATATCTTACTTAATTTCAAATCAATAAACTTAAATTCTTGTATACACTATTTCAAGACTACTGGTTCACCTTTCTTACAACTAGTCTCATGGAAATATAATCTACTAAATCCAGATAAACACCATCCATACTTTACTGCTTATAAACTTTTTGGTTTCATGTTTCTAACTCTAGATCATATTTTACCATAGAATTATGAGAAAGGATCTAAAAGCACATCATACTTTGGCTTAGTACACGAGTTTTCATGATCATGAATGAAATCTTTAAAACTTTTGAGCGTAAGGGAATTGATGGGATACTTTTGATCCTTCGTGCAATCCCATAAATATCTGTAGGGATTGTCTAAGAAAACTCTATCTGTAGGGATTTGATGTTGACTATCTCTATTGCCTCAAAAGTAAGGCAGAGTTGAAACAAATGGAGTGACATGAGAATATGCATAAGTTCCTTCGAGGAAAATTCTAAGGCACGATCTAAGACATAAATGATGGGAAACATTTCTTAAATTCCCTATAGCCTCTCAGAAAAAAGTACAGATGTCTCTATTCCATTCCATAAGACTTTACTAGACACGACTTCATAGACACCCTAGTATACTTGAATTTTGTGCTCTGATACAAATTTTTCTATGACTAGAGACTGCCTACTAGTCGTAACACAACGCTTGGAACAATAAGTGATCTCAAACTAACCCATGAACTAGTATACTACTAAGCAACTAATTTATAATATATTAAATAACTAGTTCTACCGTGTGGAAATATAATCATGAAAAAATATAGGAAAAATTATAATAGTAATACAATTTACAATCTGATAAAATTTAAGAGAGAACTAAAATTATATGACTAACTCTGACGGACATCTATGAAGCTTCAACTATACTGACGATAGATAGATGGGTCATGACTCTAGATACCACTAATCAATACATATGATTAATAAAGTAAAGTATATAAAAAACATCTGACTAAAGTCCCTGAAGTAGAAGAACTCATCATCTACTGGCTGGAATATACGACTGTCTGATCATGATATGTGGGCTACAAGTAGTACCTAAATTATAAAATAATATAGCCATACAATCATAAATATGGATTAGTACTTCTAGAATGTATAGAGTAAGTGAGGGTGAATGCAATAAGTAAAACTGATTTCATACATAATCTTAAATCATGCATGTTATGTGTAAGTAGACTCACCAAGAGGATGAAATAAACTAAAAGCTGAAGTGTCTTAAAACATGTATAACAAAAATAATTTAATAAGCTGGTGAATCACTATGCTTAGTTTCTTAAAAATTTACTTTTATAATATAGGTAGAACTGAAGCTAAAAAATAGCAAAACATAGGTATTGTATGAATACAAGTTCTGAACTATAAGGTGGAACTTGACATAACTCAGGGGTCAGAATACACAACTATACTGATCATGAGTGCATAAAAGTTGTGATATCTGAGAATGTAAGACCAAGGATATACATATTTCAAAAATAATCTGTAAGATGAAATACTAATATCTGATAACTCGATAACTAATAATTTTTATGATTTGGTCAAGAAAATTGAAACTGAATCTAAACTGAATACTACACAGATATGGTTTGAGGTATGTAACCGACATGCCCCAATCTGAGCTAATTGGTGTCTAACCTGTACACCCTAGTTGGAAGGGTGTTAGTATAGTGCCACTGGTACCAACCCTAGTTGTATAGATCTACTAAACTGATGTCCAAAAGGACCAAGGTGTCAAACCTATCTTATAGGTGATATTGGGTTTATTTGTATGCCTAACCACCATAATTTACCCATGTTTTAGCTATGTATTAAGAACAAAGTGCCTAGTTTCTTATTCTTTTACTATACTTTGATGTAATTAAGCTAACCTTCGTGATTAGCATGATTTCAGGTGTTAATGAGGTAGATAAAGAAATAATAGGACTATGGATTGTGGATGACAAATCACACAAGATAAAAGTAGCTTGTTGGATCAAATGTGGCACCTGGAAACTATGTCCAAGACTAATTTGTCATTTATAATTAGTTTAGGGACTTAGAAGGCAATTATGAGAGAAAAGATTACTAAAAGGACTTGATGCTGAAAATTTACATATTATTCTATTCTATATTATTTTTTAGAAGAGTTATTGGTGGCTTAGAGTGGGGAGAAGAATGTATTTCTCTTGTTCACTATTTATACACAAAGATCATTTTCTAGTTTTTTGTATGATGAACATACTTATGGTGATTTTCATTTTGTCCATGAGTAGCTAAGCTTATTGGTTAGCGTTATGGAAACCTTTTAGCATACTATCGATTTCTATGTGTTTTGAATCCATTATGCATTGATTTACTTATATCATAATCTCTTCGTTATGCTTCAATTCTTCTGGTTACAAACATAGGGAATGCGCCTTCGAAACATAACTTGTTCGATAGAAAGGTTAATGTTTGGAAAAGAGAGTAGTGACAAGAAAATAGGGTTTCTAGCCTCTATTTCTCACATTAATGCCTTAACAGGATAAACAACTTGGAGATTTCATATATTGAGTAAATACTTTAGAGTCGAGAGAACTAAAGTGAATTAATCCTTGATTGTTGAGAAACACTTGGATTAAGAATTTGAACACGTTTCTTTATAAGTGCATGCATGTATGAATTCTTAACACCCATAGTTAGAAGATATTAAAAACTACAAGTCGGACATAACCCTAGCTTATTATTCTCTACATTCAAATATTCTTACACGTATTGCTTCACTATTAGATTAAAACTATTACTTTGTACTTAAATCAAGACCCCATTTATTGTATAACCTTAGATCAACAGTCTAATAACAACCACAATACTTAGTGAATGTAGTATTCCCTATGGGATTCGACACCCAACTCAGTTGGGTTGTATATTTGACAGCGGCCGCTTACTCTTTTGTAAGAAAGTTGTAATTTGGGCGTATCAAATTTTAGCATCGTTGCTGGGGAATACGGTTGTCAATTAAGTTTATTTTTGTTTCTTGAACTTTGGTCAAAGTTTCCCAAAAATTTTACTTTTTATTTCTTGTTTTTGTTTTATGCAGGGTGATCTTATATGCCAAGTGCTCGAAGATTAGGTGAATCTTTATTGCCTATTCATCCAAAGCCTCAACTTATTGGAAGATGGATGGTCAACAAGACGAAGAAAGAGTAGCTTCTCAACATGAAGTGGCCAGACTAGCCACCTTGGCAGCTGAACAAGTGAACAAGAAGAATACAAATAATGCAGCCCAGTGATAAAACCTAGATGATGAGGATCTGGGTAATGATGATTTATTAACTCTAATTAATCCTAGGCGTACAGATAATTTTCCTACACCAGCAAATAAGAATGTCAATAGAAATTGGCTTGTTATGGTGAGACCAGAACGCCAAGCAGCCTAATTTAATCTACAGGAGGATGATGATGACTTGGATGGAGCCGGTGTAATAGGTGCTATATTTCTCTGCCCTTAGCACCCGGAGCCAATTTTAACATTATAAGCACTATGATCCAGCTATTACATCTTACAGGATTATTTGCTGGACTTGCGGTTGATGACTTGAATATGCATTTTGTTATTTTTATGTCAACATGAAAGTCATTTGACAACCTAGGGGTGGGACAAAATACTATTTGGTTATGGATTTTTTTTGTTTTCTCTATCTAGAGAGGCAACTTTATGGTTGAATAGGATAACTCGCGACTCTATTACTAATTGGAGGCAACTGAAAGATGCTTTCCTAGATAGATTCTTTCCACCATCCAAGAAGGCACACTTAAGAGACAAATAAGCAATTTCAAATGGCTTTTGACTGAAGCTCTCCATGAGACTTTAGAGAGATTCAAGAAGAAGCTTATGCAGTACATAAATAATCAAATGGCCAATGTCCACTTGATTGAGATATTATATCAAGCCTTGAACTTTGTGACTAAGTCAGTAGTGGACAATGCCGTAGGTGGGTCATTCATGGACCTCACCTTCCTTAAAGCAGCTGACATGTTTGATCATATGACAAAACAAAGTAGAGTTTAGCATACCAGGGATTCTAAGGTAGAAAGATCTACTATATCTATAGGCATGACTACAGAACAAAGGTAAAGATAACAAAACCATGATCAAGAAATGGCTTACATAAAGATACAGATGGATCTTCTCACCAAGCACTTATTATTGGGAAAGACAGAGAAGGTTGAAGTGGTAGAATCATAGGGAAGACTAACTCCAATTCTGAGGAGGAAGCCAATTACTTGAATAATCAAGGGGTTTCTAAGGTGGTAGCCAAGGAAACCAAGGTCGGAACTACTATGATAAATCTGGATATAAGGACCCTGATTAAGGCAATTAGAAGAGTAATAGTTACATGAGTGGGTTGTATGTCCCTCCTAGAAATTGTGATGTCACTGCAACTAGTTCAAAAAAGATGTCTATAGAGGACATGATAGACAAGCTATTAAAGGGAGTAGAAGCAATAAGTATCGGGGTGATTGAGATGAAAAGTGAGTTATCCTCAATAAATCAGCTAGTTGACTCTCACTCTACTTCAATAAAGCAGTTGGACCAAAAAATGGACCAACTTCTGCTGTATTAAATCAGAAAAAGGCTAGCACCCTCCTAAGCGATACAGTGTAGAATCCAAGAAAGGATGGGTCATGTATGGAAGTCACCACTAGAAATGGTAAGTTATTGGCAAGCCCTCCCATGGGAAAGCCTGTGGTTGATATAGTAGCAGATGATATTAAAGAAGCAGAGATTTATGATCTGGTGCAGTCTGGGAAATTGGATGAGGTTATTGATAATGCACCATCCAACAGTCAGCAGGTTGATGAGTTAGAGAAGAATAAGGGAAAGGAGCCAGAAGTGGTGGTTACTGCTCTTCCAAAACCACCTCCTCCATTTCCCCATCGATTGAAGAAGAAGGACGACAATACAAAGTTTGACAAATTCATGGATATGATTAAGCTATTTATGATTAATTTGTGGAGGCATTTAAGCAAATGCCTTGGTACACAAAGTTCATGAAAAAACTTGTCAAGAAGAAGCGGTCAGTTAGTTTTAAGCCGATAGACAATCTCTATCATTGTGGTGCTATTTCCACAAGGATTTTTGAGAAAAAATAGGTTGATCCGAGAGCATTTACTATCCCATGTACTATTTGGCCTCTTGACTTTTCAAAATCTCTATGCGACTTGGGAGCGAGCATAAATCTGATGCTGCTATATGTTTATAAAAATTTGGGTTTAAGAGACCCCACACCCACCAATATGTGACTTGTAATAGTGGATAGGTCTGTAAAATGACCTATTGGTATTTTTTATGATGTACTAATGAAGGTTGGTAGCTTCATATTTCCTGTGGATTTTATCATTCTGGATTATAAGGTGGACTTTAATGTTCCCAAAATCTTGGGTCAACCTTTCCTCACAATCGGAAGTGAGCTGATTGATTTGTGAGCTAATGAACTCTTATTTAGGCTAATGATGAAGTGGTGCGATTTGATGTGTGCCAATAAACGAAGCAGCGAAAAGAAATGAGTGTGTTCTCAATTATTGATGTATATTATGAGGGTGAGCAGGAGGTGACGATAGTAGAGAAATTTTTGTTGAGCCTTAGTTGCAGTGCTAATGAATTTTTATCGGTAAGGCATTGAGGAGTATGAAGATACTGTTTGTGCTTTGCAGGAATGGGATCATACTCTTATGCTTGATGTTAAGTGTATTTATGCATTCTAGCATTACTATTCTAGACCTTTTTAGCCTTTTTTTGAGGATGATTCTTAATATATATGTGTTTATAATGACATAAATGAGCATTGATATTTACAAATATGTGTTTACAATGTTTAATGGTGTTTTCACATGAGTTTTGATTCAATTTGAGCATTTAGAATTCAACCGAGAAAACTAGTGCGACTAGGTTGAGCTAGGTCTTTGTCTAGTCTATTGTGTTGGGTTATAATGCATTTTAATGAGTTACTAAGGTTTTATTATGTATTTATATATATAAAAAAATTATTTATAATCTTCAAAGGTCAATTGGATCAAAACAAGAGTCAAAACAATGAGCCTAAGCACAAAGTGTATTTAGCCTATGTTTAGCTAGTGTTTTGAGGTCACCGTCTTGGATGTTATGTTGGTTTGAGCTCTAATTTGTGGTTTTTAATTCTTTAGGATGCTTTTTTAAAGGATAATTAGGATATATGAATGATATACAAGCTTAAATCAAGTGGAAACAACTCAGAAGGACTCAGAATGGATCAATGAAAGCATAATGCAAAAATTGATTACATTTGGAGTCCTGAAATGTCTAGGGCACGTGTGGGCTGGATAAAGGTCCAATGTTCTTGTACAAAACTCCATTGGATTCATAATAGGGAAAAATTTTAGACCCATAGGCGCGTGTAACATTTGGTGAACCACCATTTTATGACTTACCACCAGTTCAACCACTAGTTTTAGAAGACTCGGTGGTGGTCAAAATGGTGGACCACCAGTCTTGCGACTGAACACTAGTTTGACCACCAAGTCCAAACAAAATCTAGAACTTTAGAACACTCAGCGAAGGTCAAAATGCTGCACCACTAGTTTTGCGGTGGACCACCAATTTGACCATCAGATTCAGGATTTTAGAAGACCCACTGGTGGTCAAAATGTTGAACCACCACGTTTATGATGGACCACCAAACTGACCACCAAACTCAAAAAGTATCTAGAATTTCGGAATACCCAGGGAACATCAAAATGGTGGACCACCAGTTTTGCAGTGGACCACCAATTTGACCACCAAGTTGGACACATTTTTTTTTTGAATTCTAATTTTAAATCCTTTTACCTGGGAACTTATAAATACCATTTTTAGGTTTTATTAAGTATTATCTGGGAGTTGATATCCGTATCTTATATCTTCAAATCTATCCTTTTTTTTAATTTTTTTTAATTTTCTTTTATCATTATCAATTTTTCGATCTCTAGAAACTCTTTGTAACCTATTATTTTGGGAATTAAGAAAATCTTGTGGATCTAATCATTCCGTCCCTATTAAAGATTCAAGAACAAATTCTTGTAAACTTTGTAAGTAAATCTTGAATTTATTTATGAATAATACACAGATGCTTTCTATTTTTTCTATAGAAATGTGTGGCTAAGATCCTATAACTAGGGTTATGGGAGCCTTGATGTGAAAAACTAATTTTGATTGTGAATCTAATTGAGTTCCGTGAGTAATTGATGTTTTATAAACCTTTCTTCACTTTAATGACTTTTGTTGGTAGCAAACTTGAAGAAAGTGAAGAAAGGTTTATACAACATCAATTACTCATTTGTTTGACAGGAAAGTGTTTATTAAAAAAAAGGGTTTACATGTACTCTAAGGACTTTAATCTTTAGATTAATGGCAAATTTCTTAACCGAATTGGCCTACCTAAGAAAATAGTTGAATAATGAATGTGTTCTTTAAGTTCGAGAAAATTAAAGGATAGGTTACCCACTGAGGTTGAGAACGAATGGGTAAATAATAGGATCTAACTACTCTTGCAATTGAAGTTGTCAATTGGAACTATAAAGTGATTCACAGCCCTAGCTGTTCAAGCATCTTAGCAACCATAAATCTGGTTTGTTTAATATCATTGAGTTACTACTTACAAAAAGAATCATTAGATGGAATAACTATAGTACAATTAGTTAGAACATAATTCATAAATTAAAAAACCCTCATTTTATATTTTCATATCATTTGTTTGAATATAACATAGCTATAGTTTCAAATTAGTTTAATCGCCTCTCACATTGTTCCTCGTGGATTCGACCCCTACTCCAAAGTTGGGTAAATATATTGAGGACAACCGCCTAGCACTAAATTGATGTGTAAGTTGAGCGTTATAAAAAATGACGTTGTTGCCGGGGAACAATTTGACGTGTTGAGTTGGTTTGGAATTTTATCTTACTTTCTTGAATTCAAACTTGTAAATATTTATTTATTTTCTATTATTTTTATTTTTCTCACACCTTTCTTGAGATGTTAGCCTGGATAAATGATTTTTTGAGTGATGACGATTCTTATTATTATTTTGGAGGACCATATTATGAGGCTTAATAGCTAGATTTAGATGGAAGTACATGGATGGGACCTTCACAATATGATGTGGATACTTTTCTAACTAGGGAATAGACTGCAACTTGGTGTTTGGCTTATGGTCAAAGTGATGATTCTAAAGATATATGTGCTACCACAATTCAAACAAACAATTTGGAAAAATTAATGAAACAAATTTTAGAGTCTCAAACACAGTTGTGGGAAGAGCTGAAGGAGTTACCACTGCCACCATGTCTACAGTGGCTAAACAAAGAAGAAGATGAGGAGGACATTCTAATTTATGGAGAAAACACAAGAATAGCAACCACTCGATTGTCATCTTGATCTTGTGACTAATATTGAGAAGTTTAATATAAGTGAAGGTGTTGAGGATAGTGTAAATTTTAAAGTAGGACTTGTTGGTCCCCTTTCAAAGAACTTTTCTACATTACGTTTAGATGATATCTTGTCAGTGGAATCATTTAAAATAGTAGAACAGTGTAAATATGAGGAACAAGAATCCTATATTCTTGATTTTACACTAAACAAGCAAACATAAAAACACACCTCACTTTAAGGCCGAGTGGTTTACCATACTTTATTACTCGATTTCTTAATTTTTATACCACTTCCTTATGAGCGAGGCAAGAAGATGGATGGTAAGTTGGGGGTGAAATTTATATCCTCAAGGTGGAGGAAAAAGTTTATTTGGGTCATGCCACAATATTAAATTAGGTGCTTCTTGGGATGCAACCCAAGCTAAGGTATGTTTTCTTTTTAGTTTGTAGTTTTTTTTAACTTCACATAGTTTTTGTTTTTGGTTGACTCACAAGTTAATTGGAAGTCTGAGTACCATAATCTTGAGCTTGAAGCATGGTAAAGACTAAGTGTGGGGTTCTATGAATCTTCTTTATGTGAATATACTACTAACTAGGCCTAGAGGCCTCAGGGAGTATTTCTATCTCTTTATTTAAAAGTTCACTTTGGGGACAAAGTTGATTTTTAAGTGTGGGGTGGCGAAATTCCCAAAATTTGGCTCAAATTAAAATTTATTTTAGGTTTGGAATAAGTGAAATATTCTTGTTGGTGCTATTTCTGATTACATGGTGCAAGTGGGTTTGTTTGTAAAAACATATTGAATTGTTTGAGTTGCTATTTTTGAGACTCTTAGGATCATGATGTGATTCTTGTAATTGTTGGCCTAAAAATTGAATTTATATTGTTGTTTCGTTGAGATTCTATAATGGTCCTATTGAGTTGAACATGTGCCATGTGCGTGTAAGATATTTTGTATATTCCTTGTTGCATGTGTTGTCTAGAATTTGGCCGGTGTGTGTTTGAAGAGAAATAAAAAATGTGGGTTTAGGAGATGATATAGGCATTTCTTTGATAGCTTTGTTTTATACCTTTTTTTACCTTCCCTTGTGCACTATCTTAGTTAACCCCATTGAGACTCTAGCCTTTTCTTTGGCAGCCTCATGTAAAGCCTAATCCCCTTCCTTGATTGACCCTAACTTGATCCAAATTTCCTAAGCGGTTTAATATACGGGACTAAGTAGGAAGGTTTGTGAAAATGAAGAAGGAAGGTGAAAGTGAAGCTCTAAGGAAGTGTTCAGTGTGTGTCTAAATTGTGATGGTTGGGAACTATAGAAAATATGAAAGCAATTTCAGTTTTTGGGTGCCCAGTTTTTGCTTCAATGAACCTGTTTTGGCCCTAGTCCATTAAGGATAATGTGCACCTCAACCAAGGAGAATAGCGTTAGTTGAGGGTGGCTACTATAGGGGTGCGTAACAATAATTGGTGTATGAAGAAGAGTTGAGAATTGACTTATGATGTAAAAGGGAAGTACTCCTACCATAATTGTTGTTAATGTCTTGAACAAAGTTGGGGTTAAAACAAAAATAAATAGGTTAAAAAAAAATCTGGTGTAATTTTGTTGTTGGATATTTGTTTTAAATGTATAATGTAGTGTATTAAAGTGTTTAGAGAGGATAGTCACTATTCTTGGCCAAAATAGTTCCTACCCTTCCGCTAGCTACATTACAACCTAGAAAAGACCTACTTGATCTTAAGCTTTACATTCGAATACTAGCAGAGCATTACACTAAGGGAAAGCCTATGGTTCATTATGTGTAACTTGTGAATTCTTTGTGAGTGAGCACAATTTGATTCTTATACCTATTGCTATAAATTGCATTATTGTGAGTGTTTATGGGTAACTTTCTTGTTGTGAGGGGCACATCTTTAATGAATATGGGTGATTTGTAATATGTATTTGATAGAATAATAAGCATGAGTTTTCCAACAAGGTGATTAAATTCTTGAGGCTAGGGTATTTTGGAGTAATAATCATGAGTTTTTAATGGTGTAAATAACATGCTTAGTGTAGAGACTTGTATTATGTGCAGTTATTGCAGTACTATGTTGGATGTCTTCCATATTGTATAAGAGTATATTTCTCATCTCATGATACTTAGAGTGAAGAGTTGTTCGAGGAAAAACAAAGCTTTAAGTGCGGGGTGTTGATGTTGGGTGTATTTATGCATTCTAGCATTACTATTCTAGCTATTTTAGCCTTGTTTTGAGGATGATTCTTAAGATATATTTGTTTATAATGACATAAATGAGCATTCATGTGTCCAAATATGTGTTTACAATGTTTAATGGTGTTTTCACATGAGTTTTGATTCAATTTGAGCATTTAGAGTTCAACCGAGAAAACTAGTGTGACTAGCTTAAGCTAGTTGTTTGTCTAGTGTATTTTGTTGGGTTCTAATATGTCTTAACGAGTTAATAAGGTTTTAATTATGTATTTATATATATAAAAACTTATTTATAATCTTCAAAGGCCAATTGGATCAAAATAAGAGTCAAAATAATGAGCCTAAGCTTAAAGTGCATTTAGCCTATGTTTAGCTTGTGTTTAGAGGTCACCGTCTTGGATGTTGTATTATTTTGAGCTCTAATTTGTGGTTTTTAATGATTTAATATGATTTTTTAATGGATCATGATGATATATGAAGGATATAAAAGCTTCAAACCAAGTTTGAACAACTCGCAATGACTCGGAATGGATCAACGAAAGTATAATGCCAAAATTGACTTCATTTAGAGTCCCTAAATTTCCAGGACACATGTGGACTATATAAAGGTCCAATGTACTTGTAAAAATCACCATTGTATTCATAATAGGTAAAAATTTGAGACCCATAGGCGCGTGTAACATTTGGTGGACCAATAATTTTATGACTGAGCACTAGTTCGACCACCTGTTTTAAAAGACCCGGTGGTGGTCAAAATGGTGGACCACCAGTCTTGAGACTAACCACCAGTTCAACCACCAAGTCTAAACAGAATTCAAAAATTTAGAACACTCAGCAAAGGTCAAAATGGTAGACCACCAGTTTTGTGGTGGACCACCAATTTGACCACCAGATTCAGGATTTTAAAGACACACTGGTGGTCAAAATGGTAAACCACCAGTTTTGTGGTGGACCACCAAACTAACCACCAAACCCAAACAAAATCAAGAATTTCAGAATACCCAGGGAAGGTCAAAATGGTGGACCACCAATTTTGTGGTGAACCACCAATTGGACCACCAAGTTGGACACATTTTTTTTAATTCTAATTTTAAATCTTTTTACCTGGGAACTTATAAATAACATTTTTCAGTATTATTAATCATTATCTGGGAGTTGATATCTAGATCTCATATCTTTAAATCTATTCTTCTTTTTATTTTTATTTTTATTTTCTTTTATCCTTTATCAATTTTTCCATCTCTAGAAACTCTTTGTAACCTAGTATTTTGGGAATTAAGAAAATCTTGTGGATCTAATAGTCCATCCCTATTGAAGATTCAAGAACAAATTCTTGTAACCTTTGTAAGTAAATCTTGAATTTATTCATGAATAATACAAAGATGCTTTCTATTTCTTCTATAGAAATGTGTGGCTAAGCTCCCATAACTAGGGTTATGGGAGTCTTGATGTGAAAAACTGATTTGAGTTATGAATCTAATTGAGTTCCATGAGTAATTGATGTTGTATAAACCTTTCTTCATTTTAATGACGTTTCTTGGTTGTAAACTTGAAAAGTGAGCCCAAGAACATCACTTGTTCTCGAGGAAAGTGCTTGTTGGGAAAAGAAAGGGTTTACATGGACTTAAGGTCCTTAATCTTTAGATTAATGGCAAATGCCTTAACCGGATTGGCCTACATAAGAAAATAGTTGAATAACCAATGTGTTCTTTAAATTTGAGAGAATTAAAGGATAGTTTACCCACTGAGGTTGAGAAACGAATGGGTAAATAATAGTATCTAACTACTCGTACAATTAAAGCTGTTAATTGGAACACTAAAGTGATTCACACCCCTAGTTTTTCAAGCATCTTGGTAACCATAACTCTGGTTTGTTTCATATCATTGAATTACTACTTACAAAAAGAATTATTAGATGGAATAACTCTATTACAATTATTTAGAAAATAATTCACAAATTAAAAAAAAACCATTTTATCTTTTCATATCATTTGTTTGAATATAACTTGTAGCATTACTTTCAAATTAGTTAAATCGCCACTTACATTATTCCTCGTGGATTCGACCCCAACTCCAAAGTTGGGTAGATATATTGACGATGACCGCCCTACACTAAATTGATGTGTAAGTTTAACGTTATCAATGCTCCTAAAAAACTAGATCTTGATTTGAAGAATTGATCAACACCACCGGCTAAGCCATTCATTGAAGAGTCACCGACGTTGGAATTGAAAAAGAGGCTCGGCCATTTTAGGTACATATTTTTGGTTAATGGAAATATGCTACCCATGATTATTGCATCTAATTTAATTGAGTAGCAGGTGGAAGCACTTATTTCGGTGCTTCAAAGGGATAAAAGAGCAATAGGCTGGACTATTGCTGATATTTTTGGTCTTCTCCTTGGCATTTGCACTCATAAGATACAACTTAAGGATGATTGTACTCCAACCATCGAGCATCAATGACAACTTAACCCACCAATGCAATAGGTTGTTAAGAAGAAGATTATTAAATGGCTGGACGCAGAAGTAGTTTATCCTATTTCCGATAGTAAATGGGTAAATCCAATTCAATACGTGCCTAAGAAAAGAGGCATGACTATTGTTGCAAATAAAAAGAATGAGTTGATACCTCTCAAGCCTATGACTGGGTGGAGAGTTTGCATGAACTATCAGAAACTGAACTCATAGACCTTAAAGGATCACTTCCTAATGCCCTTCATGGATCAAATGCTTGATCGGTTTGAAGGAAAGAGGTGGTATTATTTCTTGGATGGTTACTGTTGCTATAATCAGATCTGTATTGCTCTTGAAGATCAGGAAAAGATTGTATTTACATTCCCGTATGGCACTTTTTCATTCAAGTGGATGCCATTTGGCTTATGTAATGCACCTGCCACCTTTCAATGATGTATGATGTTTATTTACTCAAATATGGTTGAAGACACCTTGGAGGTGTTCATGGATGATTTTTCTATGGTAGGAGATTCTTTTGAGCTATATTTGGTGAACCTGAGTATGGCTTTGCAATGATGTGTTGAATTTAATTTGTTTCTTAATTGAGAGACATGCCACTTTATAGTGAAAGAGGGCGTTGTTATCGGGCACAAAATCTTAGCCAAAGGGATAGAGGTAGATCAAGCCAAGGTAGAGGTTATTGAGAAGCTACCACCTCCCATTTCAGTGAAGGGAGTGCGTAGTTTCCTTGGACATACTGGCTTTTATCGGAGGTTTATAAGGGACTTCTCAAAGGTTCCAAATTAACTTTGCAAACTTTTGGAGAAGAAAGATAAGTTCTCATTTGATGATGATTTCTTGAAGGCATTTGAATGCCTTAAAAGAAAGTTGGTTGAGGCCCCTATCATTGTTGCATCGCACTGGTCAAAACCATTTGAGATCATGTGTGATGCAAGTGGTGTTGCCCTTTGAGCTGTGTTGGCACAAAAGAAAGACAAATTATTTCATAAAATCTATTATGCAAGAAATATGATGAATGGAGCTCAAAAGAACTACACTATCAGCAAACAGAAACTTCTTGCTGTAGTCTATGCTTTTGAGAAATTCCAGGCTTACCTGCTCAGAACCAAGGTGGCAGTCCATACTGACCATGCAGCCTTCAGATATTTGATGGCTAAGAATGATACAAAACTAAGTTTGATTAGATTAGTGCTGCTTCTCCAAGAATTTTACTTTGAAGTCAAAGATAGAAAGGGTTGCAAAAAACAAGTTGTGGATCATCTGTATAGGATAGAAGGTGAGCATGCAGTTAGAGATGAAATTAAGATAAATAATGCATTTATGGATAAGAATATCTTGTATTTTGCTATGGAGATAATACCTTGGTACACTAATTTTTCAAACTATGTGGTGAGCAAGGTCGTTCCAGAAAATCTTTCTTTCCATCAAAGAAAGAAATTCCTTCATGATGTGGCACGTTACTTCTGGGATGAGTCGTATCTTTTTCGGCAATGTGCTGACAATATTATAAGGAGATGTGTTCCAGAAGTTGATGTATCGAGTATATTGGAAGCATGTAATGCTTTCCAAGTTCTAGGTCAACATAAAGGTGATCGATCTACTAGAAAGGTGTTGCAGAGTGGATACTATTGGCCAACATTATTCAAGGATGCTCAAAAGTTTGTGCTAAAATGTGACCAATGTCATAGGCAGGGGTTGATCTCCAAGAGCAATGAGATGCCTTTAACTAAGATGCTTCAAGTAGAATTTTTTGACGTCTGGGGCTTCGATTTCATGGGCCTTTTTATAAGCTCATATGGGATATAGTACATTCTAGTTGCTATTGATTATGTATCAAAATGGGTCGAAGCTTTTTCTTTGTCTAATAATGAATGGAGGAGAGTTGTTGCATTTCTCAAAAAGAACATCTTCTTTCTCTTTAGAATACCACAAACTATTTTAAGCGATGGAGGATCTTATTTTTATAACAAAGTGTTTCGAGTTTCCTTAGCAAAATTTGTGGCAAAATAGCATAGAGTAGCTACCCCATACCACCCAAAAACTAGTGGGCAAGTGGAGCTCTCGAATCGTGAGATTAAGGCTATCTTAGCTAAAATGGTGAATGCTAGTAGGCAAGATTGGTCTCAAAAACTCGATGATGCCTTGTGGGCATATCAAATTGCTTTCAAGATGCTAATTAGCATGTCACCGTATCATCTAGTCTATGGGAAAGCATGTCATTTACCGATCGAGTTGGATCATAAGGATTTATGGGTACTCAAATGGTTAAATCTAAATTTAAAGAAGGCAGTGGAGTGAAGACTGGGGCAATTGAATGAGATGGAGAAATTCCATTCTCGGGGCTTATGAACAAAAAAACCTATACAAGGAAAAGATGAAGAAATTCCATTCTCTGGAAATCTTGTTTTTCAATCCTTTGGAGTCTACTCATCTGGAGTAGTCAAACTTGAAAATAACGATGGAAGCGTATTCAAAGTGAACGGGCAACGAGTCAAAAATTATATTGGTCCAAAAGACTTGATAAAAGGTATTTCTACTATCTATCTCAATAAAGTCTGAGTAATCAAGATAACTAAATCATGCCATGATAATAAATTAGGCGCTACATGGGAGGCAACCTATGATTTTATTTTGATTTTTGCATGTAAAATAACAATACAAAAATAAGAGTCGAGCCATGATTGAAACTACAATGCTTGGTGGGAGGCAACCTACCCTTCTAATAATTTTTAATTATTTTTTATTAAGTGTAGCTGTTTAAAGAGCTAAAGAAGTAGTAGGTTCTAAACTCGATTTGCAAGTGAGTCATATCAAATGGTAGTAAGTTTAGGAGTAACGATAGCACAGGTAAGTTGGAGTGGGAAAATGTAAGAATCAATTCATGATTCGTGTTAGAGTTGTGACTCGAATTATGCCTCGTAAGGAGAATAGGGCGCATGGCGTCCAAATTTAAGTGTACTATAGGGTGTGCAACGCATAAAGCACCGCATACGCTCACTGTTTCACTTAGGCAATAAATTAGATGGCGCTTAAGCCTCCTTGTCCGTTCAATTAGGTAGTGCCTACCCTAGTTTAGGTGATGGATTATGTGAAGCATAACCAAATGCATATCCTCACTTTTTCAAGTTGGCAACTGCTTATGATGCGCTTAAGTTTACTTGTGTGATACCTTAGGTGACACACACCTATGGTTAGGCGATATCTTATGTGACTCTTAACATAGGGAATAAGTTCACTGCCTAAGGTAAGCGATCATTTGTGTGGCGCAATGTCTAATATAGGCGATAACTTGGGCGCCACATACTTACCCTCGTGCAATAACATGTGTGACACCAACCATATCGTATGGGCTCACTGTTTTACTTATGTGATGCCTAATGCGACGCACACTTAAAAATTTTCCATTCCTTATGCGTCACATATCCAACCCACTTTAACATAACACTCAACCTCAAATCGGGTTAACCCGACCCAAATTTCATTCTTTAAATAGACTCCATACCCTAAATGCCCAAATTCATCCTTATTTCACCCCAAGCTATACAAGATTTCTCTCTCACTATTCGTTTTGTCCTTTAAGATTACTCTTTGCTTAATAATCTTAAGAATTTCCCCCTTGTTTCCTCAATCTTCCATCTTTAAGGTAAGTTTTACTTTCTTAATCGTTTGTTTTTGTGACCTTATATTATATTTAATTGATTTTTTGTGGATTATGGATTAAATTCTTGCCATAGCTTTATAAAAGTAAGGTTTTGAAAATCTTGGGGAAGATGACTACCATTATTGTGGAAACCATCATTGTTGTGGATCTTAATTTTACCTTTGAATATGTTGTTGGTTGTTTAATTCAAAGCATGGTGTATTGTGGGTATTGAGGTGTTGAAGCCATCTTATTTTGTTGAACATGATGTTGATAAAAATGTAGGAAAGTGATGATATTTGTGTATTATGATATGTTGAAGTTGAAAGGATAGTTTTGTTCAATAATTGCTTTATTTAAATGAAATTAGTGAAATTGGTGGTGTGAATGAATTGATTTTGTGCAACAATTGTGTATTAATTTGATTGTAATATTGTTGTGGAATGTGAGGGGTTTATGGAATGAAATTATGAATAATAAAAAAAGGAAATAAAATTCACCATGTGAGTTGCAAATGTGCTAATAATGTTGTGAATAATTTTGGCACTCAAGATCACAGTGTATGTCGGTGAAGTCTTAGTACTCGACAACACCACTTAATTGGTTTATGCTAACAAATTAAGTATGGGGTGGTGATTTCACTACCCTCTTCTTAATTGTAGTGAGTCTTATTAAGTGTGGCTAACATGATAAAATGATGCACTCACGTGATATGGCTCATCTCAGAAGGGACAGAAAAGAGCATGGAAGGGGAAATCTGGTTATTCCTCTCTTCATGGGCCTCGATGCACTTTTGGTATTAAATGGTACCTAGAGGATGGTCAGGAGTTGTGTAAGGATAACAAAGTTAATATATACATGCCACTGGAGCTTATTTAAAGGGAGAGTTTCACAAGGCACTGCCCTAGTATTTTGGCTAGAATCATAGAACTAAAACTTAACTTCATTTTCCAAGACATGGGTGAGTCCAATATAGATTGGACTCGGTAATTTTATGCTAATTCATCCCCAACTAACCGTGGGAGTGAAGTGAAGATTCATGGGCATATCCTCTATCTGACGACCGAGTTTTCTGACTCTTTCTTAGGTACTCCGAATATGGATCACTCTAGGTTAAAGTAATTATACAGCAGGACTCCCAATCTAATCATCAGGCATACATTGTGTGGTTCAAGGTCTATGGCTCGATGTTTCCATCACAACGACAAAGGCCACCACAACACCTTCCTATATGCTTTTATGATTAGAGAAGCTTGTATCTGGCTAAGGATAGTCAAGACTAGCTTGATTTTGGGAAAAAAGTTTCCCAAAGTCTCTCGTGATTGGGTATGTTTAATATATGCTTTGATGACTGATGTTCCTCTAAATGTTGGTATAGTTATACACACTTCTATACACAAAGCAAGGATGCACAAATAGACACTATTTAGCTTTGGAATCTTGCTGATCGCCATTTTAAAAAACAAAAACATTAAAGTAGAGCCAACGGATCACAAGTTACCTCAGAACCCAAAGAGAGTGGATATCACAAAGGTAAAGGATCTAGATGCCAGCCAAGGCACAATTCTTAGCACTACTGAATGTCACACACGAGCTGAGAGCTTCTTCTACCATATTTATGGCATGAAAAAGCTCACTATGATGAGTGGAGGCAGTGTACCTACTGCTGCAGCGCTACATCAGCTGGATTATGACTATACACTTAATGAGCATACTAAAGCTATGTGTATAGTGGGGACTAGTTTTGAGGAGCCATTGGATGATGATGCACCAACGAATGAGGATTGCTGGCTATTAGATTCTGAGATGGAGGCCAAATCTAGTGAAAAAGACTCTAATGATGATTCTGATGTAGGTGGCATGACCCTAGATGTGGAGAAAGAGTACTACTAGCCATGTTTTTATTTATGTATTTGCACTAGAGATAGTGTTTTACTTTAAGTGTGGGGTGGCTAGAAGTGCTTCTAGATTTTTTACTATTTTGTCTTCTCTTTAGTGCATTTATTCTGCTTCTTTGTATATATTATTTTAGTGTATATGCTTTGCTTCTATTATATGTTAGTTTGCTTTATAGTCATAGTTAGGTGTTTTTCTCGATGATGGATGGATGACGACTGTCTTAAGAGAAAATCATTCATGTGTAGGACCTAATAAGTGAATGTAATTTGTTCTAGTGGACCACACGACAATATAATCATGTGATAAATCTTTTATATTGAGATACGTAAGTTCTAGTTTATGACTCGTGTGGTGATTGTTGGCTTAAAGTTAATTCATCTAACTGTTTGGTTAAGAGTCTATAATGATCCTATTGGAGTTAAGCATGTTCCATGTGTGTGATAGGGTATTCGCATATTCCTTGTTGCAATTGATGCTAGAACTTTCCTAGTGTGTGTTCAAAACGAAATAGAGAATATGAGTTTAGGAGATGATTTAGGCACTTCTTTGATAGCCATTTTTCATACCCTCTTATAAACCACCTTTTTTCATAATCTTAGCTAGCCCTGTTGATCCTTTAGCTTGTTCTTTGGTAAACTCATATGTAGCCTAATCCTTCCTTGATTAACTTCAACTTGATCAAAATCTTCTAAGAGCTTTAGAAAAAATATTTTTTTAGAAAGGAGTTATAAATAGATTGAGAAAAATGTGAAAATAAACCCCAAAGTAAAAGTTTTTGGTGTGTGAATTTGATATGATTAGTTAGGTGTGAGATATATATATATATAAAAAAAGAGAAAAGAGGCATAAAAAATTGTTCAAAATGATATGATGTGAACATGGAAAATACTCCCGCTATAAGTTATGTGAGTGAGCTTTATGAAATAGGGTGAAAAAAAATGACGTGTGAAGTTAGAGGTGAAAATTGGTTGTTAGAGATTGGTATTCATTGTCTAATGTAGTGTATTAAAGTTCTTAGGGAATATAGTCACTATGACTGGCCAGAATAGTTCCTACCCATCCCTTATCCTACATTAAAACACCTAAAGACCTATATGATCATAATCTTAACATTCTGCTATTAGTGGAGCACTACACTAAGGGAAAGCATATGGTCATCATTTGTAATTTGATAATTCTTTGTGAGAATGAGTGCAACTTGATTCTTATACCCATTGTGCTAGGAATTGAATTAATGTCAGTGGTTGGGTAACTCTTTTGTTGTGAGGGCACTTGTTTGATGAAAAGTTGCGTAATTTATTTGATTTCTTTGCTTAAACGGTATGCATGAATTTTCCAACTTGATGAGTCTATTCATGAGGGTAATCTTCAGTAATTATTCATGAATCTACTTCTTGTTTCATATGCATTGTGTGAGCCTATTTGAGCATCTTATTTTTCCTTTGTGGGTTTTAAATCTTGTGTACGCATAAATAAATAAGTTGTTTGAGGATGAACAAAGCTTTAAGTGTGGGGTGGTGATCTTGGGTGTATTTATACACCTAAGCACCATAACATACCCATATTTTAGCTAAGTTTTGATAACAAAGTGCCTAGTTTCTTATGCTTTTACTCTACTTTGATGTAATTGAACTAATGAAATACCCCGATCGTTTCCTAAGCCTAAATCCATCTTTTGAGTTGATATGTATGACTTCCAAAATGATTGATGTTTAAACCATGTTGTATTTCTCTAATTTCTACTTTTTTCATGTAGAGCATAGAATAAACTTTCCATCGATACCAATTTCATTCAGATCCGACATCGAATGATGGAGTTATGGCCGTTTTACTGAACGGTGTTGGATCGCCCAGGTTTGACGGTCGACCTGGCGAACCGTCAGGTTCCTGGTGGACTGTCAAGTTCCCCATCAAGCTAAGGCAGTGACTCCTTTTTTAGGCCATCGTGCAATGGACAAGTTGGTGGACCGTCAAAATGTTGACGGACCGTCAAGGGGTCTGTCAGGTCGAGACAGAATGTCTCGTTTCTATCCCTCGAGTGACGGACGACTTGATGGTCCATCAGTTTCCTGATGGACCGTCACTTCGACCATCACATTGAGGCAGAACATTCCAGTTTTGGCACTTGAGTGACGGACGATCTGGTGAACCGTCAGAAGACTTGACGGACGATCAGATCGACCGTCACAGGCCTTGATCAGCGTATTTCAGCTTTTCAAAAGGGCCTTTTGGTCATTTTCACCCCATAAGGTCTTATATATATATCCTAGTAGAGAATAGCCCATTATTTTCTCCTTTCCTCTTCCAAGAAATATCTAGAAACTAGGGTTTTTCCAAAACCCAAAAATCCAATCTTCTTCCAAATAACTTCAAGAATCTTCCATAGAGATTCAAAGTGATTCAAGAATTAAGTTCCTCAAGTCAAAGGCAACAAGTATCTTTGTCTACGAGTGTGAGAAAGAAGTTCCAAACAAGTTTCCAGATTTCCAAAACCATAATCCAAGGTATGTGGGGTCTGAACAAAAATACTCCTTTCATTCTTGTGCCTAATATTTACTTTCTATTATTGATTTACATGATTTTGAAAGTGGGTTTACACCCAAATTTCTTTATTTATGATTTATGAGATTTGAGTTGAATAAGTTTGATATTTATGATTATTTCACCATCGTGTTTCTTAAATTAAGAGTTTATTCCATGAGTTGTATATTGTCATTACGTATTGATGATTTCTAAGCAATTTACAACAAGTGTCATGAGTTATTCCTTTCCATGAGAAATTTTACCATTGAATATATATATCGATATTTGAGATCGAAAGTTAAGATTGAGTCCTATGATGTTTCCTTGAAACTTTTGACATTTGAAAATGATTCAAAAAACAAATGTACTTGATGCTAAGAAAGATTGTGTTGAGTTCAGTCGGGTTACGAATCCACAAGATGTTTACGACATACAGATGATATATATATTTATGTATTGGTCTCTATGATAGACCCATGTGTTGATATTGATTAAGGTGGATTTTCTAACGTGTTCTGAGCTGAGTCTGTGAGGAATATTTAGTACTGAGCGGGAAATGGTATTTCCCCAAAATTATATGCCACCATAGGATTGATATTGATGATTATGGGCCAGAGGCCGAGTATGGGATTGTGATTGAGAAATTGAGTTTGTACTCCCTGACAAGAGTACGATGCTCCCTCCAATGTGGGGTTCTCTCCTTAGGAGGGCAAAATGTTGGACTCCATGCAACTCACATGGTGCAGTTATGTCGGTTTTAAGAAACTCCCAAGTCCATAATGATCTAAGTACCTTGAGTTACCGAGTCACTCTAAGTCATGAGTCAAAGAGTTTGAGTTGAGTTAAATGATTTTATGAGATTTATGAAGCATGTGTTATTACTGATGACTTATGAGAATGATGTTTCAAATAATTCACGTGAAGAGAGTCATTATTGCCAGCATGCATGATTTTCTTATACATTTAAAATATTATTTAAAAATGTTGCATCGATCCCCACATACTTAGTACATTCTCAAGTACTGATTCCCATACTCTTTTGTATTCTATATTTCCTCCTGATATAGGTTCAGGTGCTCAGTCTCAGCAGCGATAGTGATCTCTAAGTATCCTCATATATATTCTTGAAGTTGGTGAGTCCTCATGGTTCGAGGACTTGTATCTCTCATTTTGTCTTGTTAATAGATGGTTATTTCCTTTCAGTTTAGTACAAGTCAGTTGGGGATTTATCCCAATGACTCCTTAATTCTATGTTGTAGAGGCTTTACCAAGCTAGAGTACCAGTACGTACAGAACTGTAGTATTTTGATTGTAAAGCACAGTATTACTTTGTATCTTAGTATGTTCATGACATGGTTACTCCTCTTTATCTTATCATGATTTATGCTATAATGAGTTCTGAAATTGATGATAGTTTTAGAGGGTTAGCTTGAGGCCACGTGTGACCTTAAGCACCATGTGGCATCTCGAGATAGGTTATCGGGGTGTTACAATCTTGGTATCAGAGCCTAAGGTTCAAGGAGTCCTAGGGAGTCTGACAATCCACATTACGTAGAGTCTTGATCATCGGTGTATAGCGCTCCACATCTATAAGCAAGAGGCTACGGGGCATTTTAGGAAAAGTTGTTTCTTTCTTTGAAGAGTCTATCATGCCTATGACTATTTCTCTTTGCTGTTAATTCTTGCTCTCTTATGATAGAAAATTCCTCCTCGTAGAGCTCACAGAAAAAAATAAATGACCTCAACCCGTTGATCCTTTGGGTGAGATGATGTACCATGCTGAATTTCGGGCAGCTTTCCAAGCGCTAGCCCAGGCGGTCACCGCCAAAGCTCAAGCCAAAATCTAGGCTACTGTTCCACCTTTTCAAGGGAATAATTCTTTTGCAGCCCATGTTCGTGACTTTATGCGAATGAATCCACCTGAGTTTTTTAGGTCGAAAGTAGGTGAAGACCCATAAATGTATTTCTATGAAGTAAAAAAGATCACTCAGATTATGCACATGACAGAGGAGAAGAGTGTTGAATTGGCTGCCTATCGAATGAAAGATGTTGCTTATGATTAGGTAGAGATGTGGAAGAAGAGTAGAGGGGAGAATGATACTCTTGTGACTTGGCAATTATTACAAGATGCCTTCTAAGATAGATTCTTTCCCTCGAAGCTGAGGGAAGAAAAATTAGAAGAATTTATGAACTTGAGATAGGTCCCTAGATAGTTAAGGAGTATTGCCATAAGTTTAACCAGTTATCTAAGTATGCTCCTGGTATGATGGCTGATTCTAGAACTAGTATGAGTAAGTTCTTGGCTGATGTATCTGGTTATGTTGTGAAAGAGTGTAGATTCGCTATGCTTAATAGAGATATGGACCTTTCAAGACTAATGGTTTATGCTTAGCAGATCAAAGCAGACAAAGTGAATGAGAAAGAGAGTGAGAGGGAATAAGAGAGTTAGATCAAAGCAGCAGGGGTATAGTCAGGCTAGATTTTCTGAAGGGATCCTCCCTTAGTTCCAGAGCCGTTCACTTGTGCCAGAGCCTTCATCAGCCAGTACTCCTGCATTCAGATTTAGGCTAGAGCAGGGTAATATTCCTACTATGTCCAAGTCCCAAGATACTGTGAGTAACAGACCTTATCTCCCCCTATGCTCAAAGTGCGGTAAGGACCATCCCAGTGTGTGCTTAGTTGATCAGAGGGATTGTTTTGGTTGCAGTAAGTTGGGCCATAAATTCTAGGATTGTCCATATACTAGGTAGGGGAGTCGTGATGTTCGTCCCCAGAGTCAGACTACCAGTGCTCCAGCCCTTGTAGTTCATCCTACTCCTTCTCAGGATGCCTCTTCTAGTACTGCAGGTGGTCAGCGCCAGAATTGCTTTTATGCTATACCACCCAGCCAAGAGTAGGAGGATTCACCAGATGTTATTACTGGTATGTTTCGTATATTTCATTTCGATGTGTATGTGTTTCTTGACCCTGGGTCAATTCTTTCTTATGTGACTCCGTTGGTGGCTGTGAATTTTGAAATCAGTGCTGAAAAGATTTCTGAGCCTTTTCTAGTCTCTACACCAGTGGGTGAATCAGTTATTGCTAAGAAAGTATATAAGAAGTGTCCTATCACTGTTCTTAACAGAGTTATGTTTGTAGATTTGATTGAGCTAGACATGGTTGATTTTGATATTATTTTGGGTATGGATTGGCTATACTCTTTTAATGCATCTATAGACTGTCGTACCAGGGTAGTCAAGTTTTTAGTTTCCCAATGAGCCAGTCTTTGAGTCGTTTGGAAATTCTGTATATCTTAAAAGTCATTTCATAGCCTATCTAAAAGCTAGGAAATTGATATCCAAGGGTTGTATCTATCATTTAGTTTGAGTTAAGGACACTAAGTCTGAGACTCCAACTATTCAATCTCTTAGTGTTGACAATGAGCTTCCTGATGTTTTTTGGAAGATCTCCCTGGGGTACCTCCTGATAGAGAGATAGAATTCAGAATTGTCCTTCTCCCTGATACACAACCTATTTATATTTCTCCATATCGTAAGGCCCCCGCAGAACTTAAGGAGTTGAAAGAGCAACTCAAATATCTTCTTGATAAGGGTTTTATAAGGCCTAGTGTGTCTCCCTGGGGTGCACCCATTCTTTTCGTTCAAAAAAAAGATGGTTCATTGTGCATGTGCATTGACTATCGTTAGCTTAACAAGGTCACAATCAAGAAAAAGTACCCTCTTCCTAGAATCGATGACCTATTTGATCAGCTGCAAAGTGCCAGTTATTTTTTGAAAATAGATTTGAGATCCGGTTATCACCAACTTAAAATCAAAGAGTGTGATATTCCAAAGATGTTTTTCCGCACTCGTTATGGTCATTTTGAATTCTTAGGCATGTCTTTCGGGCTAACGAATACCCCGACAGCTTTTATGGACCTCATGAATTGTATGTTTAGACCGTACCTAGATATGTTCATTATTATGTTTATATATGATATCCTTGTATATTCCCAGAGTGAAAACAACCATGCAGATCATCTTCGAATTGACTTACAGACCCTTAGGGATCAACAGTTATTTGCGAAATTTAGCAAGTGTGAATTCTGGCTAAGGTCAATTGCTTTTCTGGGTCATATTATTTCTTCTGATGGTATTCGAGTTGATCCTCAAAAGGTAGAACCTGTAGAGAATTGGCCTAGACCTATTTCCCCGTCTGATATTAGGAGTTTGTTAGGTCTAGCTTGCTACTACCGTTATTTTGTCAAAGGTTTCTCTTCCATTGCTGCTCTTTTGATCCAGTTGACCCAAAAAAAGGTTAAAATTTAGTGGTCAGATTTTTGCAAGAAGCGTTTTCAAGAGTTGAAGACTCGACTCACTTCAGACCCTATGATGACCCTACCTAATGGTGTAGATGATGTTGTGATGCTTCTAGAATTGGTTTGGGTTGCGTGTTGATGCAGAAGGGTAAGGTTATAGC
>NC_061119.1:162121089-162135459 GCF_002878395.1 Capsicum annuum
GTATCATGAGTTATGCCTTTCCATGAGAAATTTGACCATTGAATATGTATATATATATATATCGATATTTGAGATCGAAAGTCAAGATTGAGTCCTATGATGTTTCCTTGAAGCTTTGGATATTTGAAAATGATTCAAAAAGCATATATACTTGATGTTGAGAAAGATTGTGTTAAGTTGAGTCGGGTTAGGAATCCACAAGATGTTTATGATTTACAGATGAGATATATATTTATGTTTTTGGTCTTTATGATAGACCTATGATTTGATATTGATTAAGGTGGATTTCCTAACGTGTTCTGAGCTGAGTCTGGGAGGAGTATTTAGCACCGAATGGGAAATATAGTATTTCTCCAAAACTACGTGCCACCGTAGAATTGATATTGATGATTATGGGCCATAGGACAAGTATGGGATTGTTGTTGAGAAATTGAGGTTGTATTCCCTGGAAAGAGTACGACGCTCCAACCAATGTGGGGTTCTCTCCTTAGGAGGGCAAAATGTTAGACTCCATACGGCTCACATAGTGTAGTTATGTCGGTTAGAAGAAACTCCCAAGTCCATAATGATCTAAATACCTTGACTTACCGAGTCACTCTAAGTCATGAGTCAAAGAGTTTGAGTTGAGTTAAATTATTTTATGAGATTTATCAAGCATGTGCTATTACTAATGACTTACGGGAATGTTGTTTCAGATAATTCAAGTGAAGAGAGTTATTATTGTCAGCATGCATGATTTTCTTATACATTTATGATATTATTTAAAAATTTTGCATCCACCCCCGCATACTCAGTATATTCCCAATTACTAATTCTCATACTCTTTTGTATTCTATTTTTCCTCCTGATATAGGTTCAGGTGCTCAGTCTTAGCAGCGACAGTGATCTCTGAGTATCCTTATCTACATTCCTGAATTTGGTGAGTCTGTATGGTTCAAGGACATGTATCTCTCATTTTATCTTGTTAATAGATGGTTATTTCCTTTCAGTTTAGTACAAGTTAGTTGGGGATCTGTCCCAATGGCTCCTTAATTCTATGTAGTAGATGCTTTGTCAGACTAGAGTACTAGTACGTACAGAACTGCAGTATTTTAATTGTACAAGATAGTATTACTTTGTATCTCAGTATGTTCATGACATGGTTATTCCTTTTTATCTTATCATGATTTGCATTATAATGAGTTCTGAAAGTGATGATAGGCTTAGAAGGTTAGCTTGAGGCCACATGTGACCTTAAGTACCATGTGACGTCTCGAGATAGGTTCTCGTGGCGTTACAACTAACCTACATGATTAGCATGATTTCAAGTGTTAATGAGGTAGATAAAGACATGATGGGACTACGGATTGCGGATGACAAATCACACAAGAGAAAAGTAGCTTGGTAGATCAAATGTGGCGCCTGGAAAATATGTCCAAGACTAATTTGTCATTTATAATTAGTTTAGAGACTTAGAAGGCAATTGTGAGAGAAAAGATTACTAAAATGACTTGATGCTGAAAATTAACGTATTATTCTATTCTATATTATTTTTTTGAAGAGAGATTGGGGGGAAGAATGTATTTCTCTTATTCACTGTTTATGCACCTAGATCATCTTCTAGTTTTTGGTATGATGAACATACTTATGGTGATTTTTGTTTTTTCCGTGAGTAGCTAAGCATATTGGTTAGGGTTATGGAAACCTTGTAGCATACTATCGATTTCAATAGGTTTTGAATTCATTACGCATTGATTTACTTATGTCATACTCTCTCCGTTATGCTTGAATTCTCATGGTTTTTAACATAGGGAATATGCCATTGAAACATAACTTGTTCGATAGAAAGGTTAATGTTTGGAAAAGAGAGTAGTGATAAGAAAATAGGGTTTCCAACCTCTATTTCACACGTTAATGCCTTAATGGGATTAACAACTTGGAAATTTGTATAATTGAATAAAACACTTTTGACTCGAGAGAACTAAAGTGAATTTCCTGTGGGATTCGACACCCAACCAAGTTGGGTTCTATATTTGATAGTGACCGCTTACACTTTCGTAAGAAATTTGTAATTTGGGCCTATCAATAGGTTACCCCTGAGAACAAGTAAAGCCTGGTTGACGAGTGACTCCTCATATCCTATGCTAGCTACTTAGTTCTGGAATACAGGGACTGTTACTTGCGACTCTACCTAACTGACGAGGAATCCTCCATCCGTATATTCAATCATTACTAAATCCTACTTCCAACTAAACTAACACTGATTACTGGACTATACTAATCCTTGCTGAGTAAAAAACTAATTATAATAACTGACTAAATAACAATGCTCATGGTTTTTCTAAAATAATTCTGAAGATAGTGAAATTATGTAAACAATTAGGTATCGAGCATGCATAACCCGCCAACACTGAATGAAAATAACAATGATGACATATAAAGGTTTAAAAACCATAGTAGGGGATCATTGCTTGAAACCCAACATTTATACCTTTTATCAAACATATGAGTCATGAACGTGAACATGGGAACATGATATACATGTGAAAACAACTTGAGTGCATGACTAAATTCATAAGTTGGGGATTTAACATAAAATCAAAGGAATAGGACATGGAAACATGAAACTCAAAGTAAGAATATATTAATTCACTTGGAAAAACTTGTAGACATGGAAAATTTCATAATTCGATATTATAACATCAAATTCAATTGGATATGTCATGGGAATTGAAACTTAAAGAATGAGATAACTTACCTTTTCATAAAAACATCCTTGGACATGAATTTAGTCAAATTACTAAGGAAATCATGATTTATAATCATCTTGAACAAATGATACATCATAAACAAAAGGGAAAGTTCATATCGTTAATTACAGAAAAGCTTTTTTTGCTCTATGGGTGAAAGGGGACCCATGGATGAACTCCTACGTACCTTAAACCCTTAATCTTCAAAGATAATCGCCAATCCTGATGCTCTCTTGAAGGTTCTTGAATTCTTGGTTTCCTTGGACAAAACGTAATTGACTTGATGATTTTAGGGGATGAGTAGGGTTTTCTTGAGAGGAAAATTGGAGAAGATGGGAAAATAATAACCTAAATGGTGCCCAAATCGTGTTATGAATTATTAGGTTGAGGTGGGAAAAGACCTAATTTCCTCTCTATCATTTAAACCAAAAATTCTAGATGCAACTATGTCACCACGTTGTGGTCTTATCGTGGTGTCTTATTGGTTTTGATGAAAATGATCATAACTTTTTGCTCGGATATCGGATTAAGACGAAATTGGTATCGGTGGAAATCTAATTCAATTATCTACAATTTTATGGGTCTTGATCATAAAAATTCCATGTATATCAAAAGTTATACAAGTTCAAAATTGACCCTTATAGAATCGAATACCAAACTTTGGACGAATAAAAGGCTCTTAGCTCCACTTTGTTCTAAGTGATTTCTATTAAGATTTATCACCTTATAACCACTTTACACACTAGGATAAAGATTATGACACATGCATTCAAATTATAAATAATGAATTGGACACAACATCCCCCACTACGATGCGATAAGAGTGTCATCGCCATTAGCACCGTGATGCATCACTATCGCGATGAGCTACTGAAATCATGATCAAAACATGACCCAATCCTTGTCCAAAAAATCTGAAATTTCCCCGATACATCCTTCTTACATCCCTAAACATGAATTGACTCTAAAACTAACATCTTGGGGTTGGGAAGACCAAAATGAAAATCCTTTATGCTTATGGGTCTTGAAAATGCCTAAGTCCCCAATGCTTAGTGAAAATTTCAAGCCTTAATCCCTTGAAGCATTTAACTAAGAGTTGAAACAATCTAGGATTACAAGGGGGTATTACACCCTTGATGATTCAATTAGCAGACAGGACCATAGTTAAACCCCAAGAATTTATTAAGGATGCCGTCAAAAGGGTTGATAAGTTTTGAATCTCGGGTGAATTTATCATTATGGATATTGATGCAGATAGCTGGGTTTCGTCATTCTGGGACGTCCATTCTTATCCATGGAAGAAGCATTGACATAAAAGAGGACATACTCACAATAATATTGAATGAAAAAGCGGTGGCTTTCAGAGTATATAAGCCACTTAATCCACCTTCCCACTTCAAAATTTTGTGCATGATTATAGTGATGGAAGTTAATGAGTGTAAGATGGATGCCAAACCACCAAAATCCTCTTTGTATAGTCTTATTGAATGTCCTGAACTACCACCTGAGCCTGCGTTGATGATGATAGATGATCCTGAAAAGGCTAAAATTGAAAAAGTTGTTGACCTTGAGAGTTCAAAAATAAATATGATGATAGCCTCTAAGTAGGAGGAAGAAGATAAATACATTTAACTGATTTGTGATATTGGGTCGTGCCATGACGCTAACAGGTGGTACTTAGGTGGCAATCCAAGTAAATATAGGTTTTATTTTTCAGTATTTTAGATTGATTTCATGTAGTTTTTGTTTTTGTTTTGAGTCATAGATTAATAGGAAGTTTGAGCACCAGAGTTTTGATATAAAGAGCATAGGAGAGACTAAGTATGGGGTCCCCAGACCCTCTTGATGTTAAAAGATGCCAAGAGCTAGTACTAGAGTCTTCAGGGAATATTTCTATCTATACTTTTAAATTCAACTTGTTGGAAAAATTAAATTATGAAGTGTGGGGTGAGTAAATTCCCATGTTTCTGGTGAAGTGATGTTATAGGGTTTTAATCGTAGTTTATTTCTATGTTTGTTATCGGTTAAATTAAAAAAAATGAAAAATTAGAAGAAGATTTTTCCTTTTAGTTTTAGTCTATGGGTTTTAGTTGAGTAGGTACACTTCACCAACTTCGTATCTTTTTGGTCCTTTTCCAAAGTGATGTCCCTTGAACCCAATATCCTTTTTCTAGGAGTACATTTTAAAATTTTGTGAATAGGTAAGTAATACGTCCTTGCTTTTGCGATTTGTGATTACATAATGCAAGTGTATTTTGTATGTAGGGAGCATGTTGTCTATATGAATTGCTAATGTTTAGACTTCTAGGCTTTAGTTTATGACTCTTAAATGTTGTTGGCTTAATGTACAATTCATGTGAGTTTTGCTTAAGAATCTATGATGATCCTACTTGAGTTGAACATATTCCAATATGTGGTGTAAGGTTTTTGTGTGTTCCTTGCTGCATTTAATGTCTAGGATTTGCCAGGTGTGTGTGAAAAATGAAATAAAGAGTGTGGGTTTAGGAGATGATATAGGAAATTCTTCGATAGCCTTTTTTCAAACCCTCTTTTACATACTCTTGTGCATAATTCTAGCTAGCCTCATTGATCATTTATCTTGTCTTCTTTGGTAACCCCTTATGTAGTATTTTCCCTTTCTTTGTTTTGACCTTAATTTGATTCAAATCTCCTAAGCACTTTATTGAAAAAAATTTAATTGAGTTAAGGAGTTGAAATACAAGTAGGAAAAAGGTAAAAGTGAATCCCTAGACCATAGCTATTGGTGATGAAAATTGATTTGTATTAAGATTGGGAGTTGTGTAATGAAACATATGAAGATTATTTAAAATTGAATAATGTATTGAATAGAATACTCCCTCTATATTGTATGTGAATTAGCTTAATGAGATGTGGAAAAATAAGAGAAATGTATAGATGAATATGTTTGAAATTGGCTGTTAATAGAATGATCTTAATGTATATTTGATGTATTAAAGCACTTAGGGATGATAATCACTACTCTTAGCCAAATAGTTCCTACCTATTCCATATCCTACATTACAACTCTCAAAGTTTTACTTGATCTTAAGCTTCAACTTTCTGATATTAGTAGAGTAATACACTAAGGGAAAGCCTATAACGCCCCTAAAATCTGTCCCGAGATGTCACACGGTACCTAGGACCTCAAGTAATCCCAAACTAACCCTTCTACTGACATAACTCATAAGCAACTGAATTCTATACATAAAATGATAGAGTTTACAGCGCGGAAATATAATAATGATGGAATCTGGGAAAAATACAATATCAATACAACTTTTAAATTCTGATAAAGTTTGAAAGAGAGACTGAAAATACATAACTGACTTCTAAATGATATTTGTGAAGCATCTTCTATACTCACTACAGATAGCTGGGATTCGACCCCAACTACCACTAATCAATGCATATGAGTAAGAAAGCAAAGAACGTAAATAAATATAACTGAATACCTCAAAGTAGGAGGACTCATCATCTTGCTGGCTGGAGGAATCTGCATCTGTCTGTATCTTAATGTCCATACTAAATGTTGTACCTACATTATGAGACAATGTAGCACATAGACATATGTGTGGATTAATTCTTTGAGGATGTAATGAGTATATGGGGGTGAAATGCATAAGTAAAATATCATCTCATAATCATCATTTATAAAATAATGCATGCTAGATGTGAATGACTCACATAAACTGGAATGTCTGAAATAATGAAATTTGAAATCATAGATGGCAAATCATACTATTTAATCTAGTGAGTCATAACATTTAGTTCTAAAAGTTGTACTTGTATTCTCTCATTCAATCGTATGTCCAAATGAAGAAAGGACTCGTTCTAAAATATAAAATCTAAAAGCTGGAATTTGTAACTATAATCTTTCTGTAAAGCATAATCTGAAATAAAGTTGTGAGCCTTTACACTTAGTTTTCTGAAAACTTTCCTGTTACTCTTTCTGTTCTAAAATATGTAGTTTGAAAGATTTCAAACTTTAAGGAAAACACTTTATCAGAAAATCTTTGCTGCTAGGGAAGTTCTCTTAACCGACATAAACCATATGAGCTACATGGAGTCCAACATTTTGACCTCTTAAGGAGGAAACATCACATTGGGGAGAGGTGCCATACTCTTGCCAGGGAGTATAAAAATCATAATCCAGGTGTTTGATCACATGCTAATTTTTTATCCATATAAATAGGAATAATCTGAGTCTATACCTACGTTGTCTACGTAGTTCTATGGAAGATAGGGCACGCTGATCCCACACTTCTCACTCGGTGCTAAATACTACTCTTTCTTAAATCTGTATGCTCAAACCATTGGAAATCCACTTTAAAAAACTAGCATAAGGATTCCTATGAAAACCTTTTATGCATTTATCTAAGTAAATATAAGTTCTATAAACTATAATAATCAGTAGTGGATTCCAAAGCTAAATCAATAATCAAACGATCAAAGCTTTTTTTGAAAATTGAGAATAATCTGTTCATAAAATGTGTAAAGCATCATCTTTCTGGAAATAATAATATTAAATGTTGGGATAGTAATCCATGCTTCAATCTCATGTTAAATCATCATAATAATCATGCTTGAAAATGTCAATATTGATAAAACAACTCAAAATCTGGAAATTTCAGCAATATGCATGGGGATATGAACAAAATCATGCAATTCAATTTCTAAATCAATGAAAATATCATAAAATTGTAAATAACAATAATGGGCATAAAAATAAACTTATATTTCATGGGAAATCACATAAATTGCAATGAATTTGTAATTAAAGTAAAGTTTTGGGCACAAGGATGAAAGAATTATCCTTGTTCAAACCCTGCATACCTTGTTGAATAATTAGATGAAGAAACCTTGAATTTTGGATTCCTATTGAGTTCATGATGATGGGTTCTTAATTACCTTGCCTTGGGATCCCTCAGTTTTAAGCTTCCTTGCAGAATCTATGGAGAATTTAGATTTCTGGGAGAAGGAGCTTTAATAGTCTAGGGTTTTCTTTTGAGAAAGAATGTATGAAATAAGAATAAAATGACTTAGGATATGTTAAATCTTGTGTTTTGGATGGATTAGGGGCTTGGAAAAAGTCAAAAATACCCCTTTTAAACTTCTAAACAAAGCTTAAAAACATAACTGGGGTCCTGATTTCGTTGGCCAACGCGACGCGCCACAATAACGGTGGCTCACTGGAAAAGGACGAGTGGGAAGTGGACATTCTTCGTGATGCAGAGCTATCGCGGTATAAATCGAAGCTCTAAATGATTCATTTTGGACTCAAAAGTAAGGACTTCGCGGTTCTTATAGATCCAATTCATTGAAATTCCATCCAATAAAACGGAAGAATTATAAATCTCCAAAATAATAGATAGAAATACCGCAAATAAGGCCATTGCGACACCCATCAAAGGAGTAGTTCCCCACCCAGGAGCTACTTTACCATATTCCAAATTCAATGGTTTTAATAAATCTCCTACTACAATTCGTCTTGGACCAGATTTAGAACTGTCGTGGTGCCCTGTAGTTTTTGCTATTTTGGCTACTGGCGCGACACGCCACCACCGCGTTGAGCTACTGAAAATAAACTATTGGAAATTTGGACCTCTCCGCAATGCACCAACATCGTGGAGGTCCACTGAAATTGATAATTATGAAATTTTCCTTCACCACGACGTGGTGGTTGCTCAGGTTAGACTCTGTCAACTTAAAAACATCATAACTCCCTCACTGAGTGTCGAAATTGGGTGAATTTGGTACCAATGGAAACCTTATTCAATTTTCCATACAATCAAAATTCAAAATCTTGAAAATTCCACATTGAATAAATATTATTCATTTTTTAAGATATCCCTTAATATTCTAGGAATGAATTTAATCTAGGAAAGGTACGAAGTATTACAAAGCCTATGGTTCATCATGTGTAACTAGTGAATTACTTGTGAGAGTGATCATAAATTAATTCTTATACTCATTTTGTGATAAATTGCATCTATGTGAGTGATTATGGGTAACTCGATTGTAGTGATGACACAAGTTTGATGATAGTTTCATGAGTTGTATGATTTCTTTGATTGAGTTGGATGCATAATTTTTCCACGTTGATGAGTAAATTCTTGAGGTTAGGGTGTATTGTAGTACTATTGAACTTTCAATTGTGTGTATAACATGCTTAGTGTAAAAAAATTGTATTTTGTGTAGTCATTGTTGTACTATCTTGAAATTCTTGCTTGTTGTAGAAGTGTGGATTTTTCTATGATTTTGATGCTTATATTAAATCTTTGTTCGAGGACGAACAAGTCTTTAAGTGTGAGGTGATGATCTTAGGTGGATTTATGCACCAAACTATGTTATCCGGCCTTAATTAACCTTCTTTTGAGGACTTTTCTTGTGCTTAATTAGTAAATATTTGTTTTATTGATAATATAAGTGTTAAACTACTATATTATAATGTTTAAGTTGTGTTTCAAACAAGTTCGGGATCAATTTGTTCGCTTAGAGTTTAAACGAGGAAACTAGTGTTACTAGCTGGAGCTATGTGTTGTTTTAGTTGTTCTCAATGGATTCTAGTGTGGATAATGAGTTACAAAGGGAATGATTGTGTAATTATATGTGTAATAAATTTTTTATTGTATTTAAGGTTCATTTGAAATAACCAAGAGATGAAACTAAGTTAAAGATCAAAAGGACAAAACTAGTACTCTTAGATTAAGTTTCTAGTCCATCATCTTGGATTGTATGTTGTTTTGACCTCTAATTCATAGTTTTGATTTTATAGGTTGATTGTTAAGTTTATAATGATGATATATGGATGATAAAAAAAATCAGTAAATCAATTGGAAACAACATCACAAGAATTAGAATGGATGGATAAACACATGAGACAAGACGTGACCAAAAAAGGACATTTTGGAGTCATTAGCATGTCACAGACCTTAGGCACCACGTTAGGGCCGCGCCATGTCATTGGGGATTCATAAATGAGAAATTATATTATATCACCATGATTATGGAATTCCACATACCCTAGTCACTGATAAGGGCTTGGCACGGCCCTAAGTCAAAATGACAGCTTTGTTCCAAGTATAAATGGACACTTATTTATGTTTCACACCTTGGACGACATTGGGATTTTAAGTGAGGATGAATAACACTTGAATTAAGGTTTTATTCCATAAATTTTGTCTGTTTATGTATTTTAACATTTATTCATTCATTTTGATTATAGTTACGACCATGATCGACTAAACACCCTTTTCCAGGATTAAGTCCAAGAACATGAGTACTATGTTTATGAATTGATTTGGTTTGGTTGTTTAAAATATATGTTTGTTCATTTATCATTTTTATCACTATTTTAATAATTCATGACCCTTAGAATAAATACATCATAATCTTGAGAAACCGGAAGGAGGAATAAGAGGATTGAACATGGGATAGATAGAATAGAATTGTAATCTTTCAATTGAGTGAAGTTATAATTTGCAATTAGGATAGGAATATACCTATGTTGTCTATTTAGTTCAAGTACGTGATGAAATAAATATGAATGTATTTAACTTATTTTTCATATCCCCACTCAATTATGTAGTTTTGGGACTAAGTTAGAGAATATACTAGAGGTTCGGAAGGCCATAGTCTTAGTATAGACCTCGTGAACCAACAACAAAGATACCTAACCAACAAATGAAGTTCTATAATATAGTATGATTGTTCTCAGAGCCTTAACCCTGGGCTTTTCCTATTGATTGTTCAAACCTTTACCTTATCGCATTTTTATTTTATGGTTACCTTGAATATAAAAACTCTTTTGGGTATCTAGCCCTTGATTAATCTTATTAGTGAACTAAGCTTTGGTAGTTGTTAACACAAGTCTCTAAGGGATCGATACTCGACTTTTTATAAGGCCATTGTATTACATGGTGAGACCAAGTACACTTGCGTGTGTGCTTGAGCGCAACATTCATGATCACAATGACAATCGTGCCAACCATCTGTCAACCTCAAATTCAACATTTAGCAACTACGAGGTAAGGAAAAATTGTCAAAACACATAGAATTAGAATATTCATAAATTCAGGTTATTATAGCATAAACCACTAAAAATCTAGTTCTTCCTCGAACTAAAGGAAAGAAAATACATGAATCGCTAAAGAGCTGACGGTACCTAATACGCATGTCAAACTCAACCTCCCAAGTCACCTCCTCAATCGGACAATGTCTCTACTAAACCTTAACCACAGGAATATCTCTAGAATGCAATTGTTTCACATCCTTGGCTAAGATAGGCATGGCTTTGCAACAAAGGTCAACCTTTTATCCAACTTAACGAAGTTCTAAATAATCACATGATACTTATACGAAATATAGGGCCTAAAAATAGATACATGAAATATCTGATGAACAACTGAAAAGTCTCGAGGTAAGGTCAACTCATAAGAAACCTCCTTAGCTATCTGAAGAATATCAAAAGGTCCAATATACCTGGGGCTAAGATTTCCCTCTTCACAAACCTCACCACCCTCTTCATGAGTGACACATGAAGGAAGACTCTTACCAATTCAAAACTTTAAGGCACAAAGCCTGTAGTCTGCATAACTCTTTTTCCTACTTTAGGCTACTCAAAGCCTATCCTAAATCGCTCAAACTCTATTCAAAGACTCGCGAAGCAAGTCAGAGCCAGTAACCTCCAAAATCTTATAACTAACAAATAGGAAATCAATAATATCTACCGCACAGTGACTCAAAAAGGGCCATCTTGATATGCAAATAGTAGTTATTATTATAAGCAAACAATGTCAAGGAAAAATGCTACTCCACTGACCCCCAAAATTCATATCACATGAGGGAGAATATCCTCTAAAATCTAAATAGTCCGCTCTGATTGACCATTAGTCTGGGCAAGCAATGTTATGCTAAGGTCAATAAAAGTATCCATCTCCTCCTAAAAAGTTCTCCAAAGGCTAAAAGTGTACATTGAGTCTCTATTTTAAATAATAGACATGGGTACTCCTTGAAGATGAACTATCTTACAAACATAGATACAGCCAACCTCTCAACACAAAAGGAAATATGAATAAGGATAATATGGGCTAATTTGGTCAACCAATCCATGATGACCCAAATACTATCAAAACTACAAGTAGTATGAAGCCATCCAGTCATGAAGTCTATAGTTATCCATTCCCACTTCCACTCAGGAATGGGTAATCTCTGAAGCAAACCACCTGGTCTCTGATGCTCGACCTGCACCTGCTGACAACATAAGTAATGAGCTACAAACTCTAGCACATCCTTCTTCACAACACCCCACCAATAAATATGCTTCAAGTCATGATACATCTTGGTCACACCTAGATGGATAGAATAACTAGATCAATGAGCTTTTTCTAAGATCAATCTCAACCAATCTCACACTCTCGACATAAAAAATCAACCACTAATATACAGTATGCCATAAAAACTAAGAGAGACTTCATTAGCCTGGCCACTCAACACCTTATCCCAAATCAACCTCAAACAATAATCATCAAACTAGTGAGATTAAGTTTGTTCCATCAAGGATGATCTAGTGTAAATAAATGCTAAGACATGTTCGGGTGTCGAAATATCAAGCATAACCATCTAGTTAGCTAAAGAGTAAACCTTCAAGGATAGATTCCACTCCTTGGTCAAGAGATGAGTTAAACTCCCAATACTAGTTGAATTTAAACTCAAGGCATCCACAACCAGATTATCATTACCCCTATAGTACGAAATTCTGAAGTCATAATCCTTAAGCGACTCAAGCCAACGTCACTTCCTCATGTTAAGATCTCACTATCTGAAGAAGTTAATGGCTATGACGTTCCGAGAAAATCGTACAAGGCACTCCATACAAGTAATGAAACCATAAATTATCATAGGTAGGGTAATTTCGCTCAAGAGGCTTCAACTGAAAAGAGGAATAAGCAATCACCTTACCCTTTTGCATCAAAACTGCATGCAAACCAACACCTGATGCATTACAAAACAATGTAAAACCACACCCTCGTTGGCCAAAGTTGATATAGGAGCCAAAGTCAAAAACTCACCCACATCATACATCTAAAAAACCACATTATATTGAGTAAACTTGGTATAATAAGCTGTAGTAGATGAGAAACCTTCTAAAATATGTTGATAATAGCCCATCAAATGAATAGAACTTTTAATCTTTACAGGCAAAATAGGTATATCCCAATCACAAATCATAACAATCATAGATAGAGCAATGAAAATAGCATCCTTAGTCACCAAATGATCCAAGAAAGAGATAGAATCCAACAAAAACTCATACTTAAATAACTTATCATACAATTTCTCATCACACAACCTCTACAGAAAAATCCTCAAATACTTTACATAGTTAGCCTCACTCTTGGAATAAACCAATATGTCATCTATAAATACATTCATAAAGGAGTTGAGATGCAGTTGAAATACCTAATTCATCAACTCTATGAGCATTGCAGGGGAATTGTGTCTGAAAGACATGACCTAGAACTCATAATAATCATTTGAGTCCAGAAAGCTATCTTCAGAACATTTAAAGCTTTAATCTTCAATTGATCATACCTAAACCTTAAATCAATCTTATATAACATCAAAGCACCATGAAGTTCATCAAATAGATCATTAATATGAGGAAAAAGATACTTGTTCTTAGCCACCACTTTGTTTAATTATATATAATCAATGCACTTATACATAAAACAATCCTTATTATTCATAAATAATATAATAACACTCCTAGGAGATACTCTAGGTCTAATAAACCCCTTACTCAACAAATCATGATACTTCTCCTACAGATCAATTGGGGACATCCTATAAGAGCGGTTAAAAATAGTCTTGGTACCTGGCTCCAACTTAATAGAAAAAATTAATATCTTGTTCTGGAGGCATACCAAGAAAATTCATAAGAAACATATCCATTAACTTGTGAGCAACTCAAATGGAATACATAGGAAGGGGTGAAAAAGCACTAGTTTCATGGCTATAAGCTAAATACTATAAACATTCTCTCTCTATCATGTAATGAGCATGCAAAAAAGATATAACAACCTTTGGACCAAAATTAAGCCTACCCTTAAATGGTAGGGTACTATCCTATATAATAGTTATATATACCTTCTCCAAATTATCAAACTCATCACGCATCTAGTCCCTAAAACTATATGGCATAAACCTCTCCTAGAAAGCATAAAAAATGGATATCGTGTCATAGCGGGTGAAACCAAATGTCTAAAATCGCATACAACCTCCACTATTCCCTAGCTAAATCCGTTCGGTGGTATAAGTAACTCTATGATTCTCAAGGGATCCAACACTATATAAATTCTCTGATAGTTAATCAAGAACTTACAGACATTCTTATTAATAGGACCACTGAACTTAGGTAGATTAAATAGAATAAACCTCTTTTGATCTTTAGAAGACATAACTATACCTAAAGCAATTGGAGGAATAATAAGTCTAGTAGTCTAAAAATCCATACATAGGCAGAATATAGATGAATGATATACACCTGAACTAGGAATACCATGATTAGATATTGGCATAGAAGGTGGAACACTACTCAATGTCTGAGGAATATCATAAG
>NC_061119.1:162138459-162195593 GCF_002878395.1 Capsicum annuum
TATATATATATATATATATATATATATTAAAAAGGTCACAGAAACAAATTGAGTATTAATCATGTGTTTAATCTTACTAACGCATACATTAGATCCATTGAATTACTAATATTAAATAGTAATACACCTCTCAATACACAATAAATTATATAACTAATGCTTGCATTAGTTATACATAGGGTAAAAAGTGTACCAATCAAGGTACTAGTAATACACATTAACTAATACATGCATTATTTTTTTCCAATACGCTCTACGAAATGAACTCTTATGGTTTGAGTAATGCCATAAGGAGACGTCGGCAATAACAACAGTAGTATACTTGAATCCAGAAAAACACCAAGTGCACTCAAGGGAATACCTGCAAAATAAGTCGATAATCAAATTAATAGACCTTCTAAGACTGGGATAGAAACTAAACTCTGTAGGATCTGAGTTTTCCCCGCATCTCCTGCATGCTCAATCTCATGCTCAGAGGAGGTACCACTAGCACTACCTCTAACAAGTGTAGCTCTTTGTGCTCGTCCTCTATCTATGGGCCATCCATGATCCCTAACTTTCCCTCTAGTTTGGGCTCCATCCTTAGGTGATGGCTTAGAATCCCTAACCTCTCAAGATTTAGTCCTTACCATCTCAAAAAATAAATGGGATACCTTAAAATATAGAGTATGAATAGCCCACATAATAAGGAATCAAAACACCAAAGTTTTTCCTAAAGACATCGTATAGGTACTCATGTCTAAATACCGATCCACGAGACTCTACTAGACATCATGCTTTTTCACTTATGAGACTGGTGAACCTGGCTACTCTAATACCAATTTATTATGACCTAAAAATATGTCATGATGGCACTTATTCTAACTAAGACTTGATAACACAATCACCAAAACTAATATAAAGAAAAATAAGATCGGTAATAACATCAACCCAAGCAAGACATATAGAACAAAGATAGGCCAATTAAAGAACATATCTTTATACATATATGTGTGTGTGTGTGTGTGTATTAAATGAAAGTCTGAAAAATTATATAAACCACCATAAACTTGGTGTCATAATGTAAGAGAAATATAATACAAATGCAAACCTTAAAAGTACAAAATTTATCTCTGGTCTAAATAAATACTTATGTAAAATAGACTGAAGTCTGAAAATCTACCCTGAACCCTAGAATAGTCCAGTACATTATATATCACAAACCGACAACACTATCTTAACCTCTGTATGTTGTACTTGTTCTAGAATTTTCACTAAATGGGAACAGTAGGGATGAATATAATCCACTTATACTCTGTAGGTATCATAAGCTGAATAAGTAAACTAGAAAATAAGAAAAGAAAAATATACTATGAGGATATCACTTGCAAGTAGAAAAATCTCAAATGGTAGGTCACACCATCTCCACTAATAGTTATAATATATATAAGTATACAAAAATAACGACAACAAAATATAAAGAAGAAATATATGAAAAACCAATACACAAGGAAAGGAACTATGATAAACCAAAAAAATGATAATGCAAATGTAATGCGATGCAATGTGGATAGGATGAATGATGAAATCCATCACATGACTTTTCATATACAACGATCTAGCTCGCAGCTACCAGATAGCACCCATGGGGGGCTTACAACCCATCTACTAAATCATATATCTCAATCTCAATTTTAAACCTCCTCTTTGACTTGTTTTTATAGAGAGGGTTTTCATAAAGGTGTCTTATTTTATTTCAAAAATAGTATTTACCTATGGGTACTAGAATCTTAAGAATGTATATGTATGAAATAAGGATGTAATGTTCACAATTAGCTCAAATGATGATATCTAATACATCCAATATGAAATATATATATATATAAGTGAGCCCACAAATCAACTCAATATGTACATAATTTATGATTATCAACTCTAATTAGGAACCATCAGAATAAAGATACATTCGGGACATTGTTATTATCATATCAACTCATAAATCAAGTATTTTAGAAAGATAAATCAACCATTACTCAAATAAGGACTTAATTAGTAAAATAATCCCCGGCATAGGCATCAAATCTATAATAAAGGCATTTACATGTACAGATAAGACCATTGTAATACGCAACATTTTGGACTAGAAAAAAATTCGTCATTCCTATGCATGGATGTTTCAAAAGCCTCAAATCCTATATAAATTTAGTGTGTTAATCAACTATGTAGTGTGGGAATCTATTTTAGCATGAATTTAGATCATAGAGGTCCCCTAACTCAAGTACAAGTTGAATGTTTTCCTATTATTCAAGTTTTAGTGAGAGTCAAAACTTGGGTCAACTTAAATCGACTATAACTCAAAGTATATGATGTACAGGGTGGTTTCCTATATATCAAATGAAAGATATTTGAATTATTTTTCCAACTATACTAATGTCGCCTAAATCCAATATCGGAGCAAAGAGTTATCCCTATTTTATTCCAGCATGTCAAGCTAGAAAATGGTGACGACATTTCTGATGGGGTATCACGTTTCTGATGACCTTTTTGATAACGTCGTCACATTCTGATGACATTTCTGATGACGTCGTCAGCCTTGGGTAGAAAATCAAGAATTTGGACCCCTTTTATGATGACCATTCGTGACAGCCTAGCACGGACCTGACGGCCTGTCACGGATGGCGTCAAGTATATTTTTCCAGCAATTCAAGGGCATTTTTGCGAGGGTATTTTGGTAATTTTCTTCACCTTCCATGACTTATAACCCTAAAGAGGCATAATTTTTCCCATTTTTCTTTAGTTAAGCATCTCAAAAACCCTCTCTTACACTCTCAGCCACAAGATTAGGGTTTCCATCAAACTCATCTCTCAAAAGCAAGATTCAAGCCTTTTTCCAAGATAATCAAGAATTAAGTTTCCCAATCCAAGAACTCTCTAGAAAATCATCAAGGTTTTCTTTCTAAGGTATGTGTGTGTTCATTCATAGGCTCCTTTCATCCATGAAGTTCAAGAACCTTTTTCTAAAATTATATATTATGGTTCTCATGTTTTGAATGGATTGTTCATCATGTTTATGTGTTGAATGATGCCAAGATAGAATCTTTATGTGTTATAATAAATCTATGAAATCATATGAGTTGAAAATATGTAAGTTTGATTATTTATGATGAGTAATTGTATGATTTACACCTATGCCTAAGTTGTGCATGAAAGGTGTTTGATAAAATACCTAAGAGACTAGAAATCATGCATTATAGCTAAATTGTGACAAAGGGAAGAATTCATGATAGGCCTTTATGATTCAATGTCATTCATGTTGATAATGTGTCTTGTGAACACTTTGGATTACTCATGAACTAGTCTTATGGAATTATGCTATGCTTACTTGCAAAATCCACTCATGTACAAGATGTAGAATACCCATGTATTTCATGAAATTCCCCAAGTTATGATATTATGGATTGTGGTTGTAATATGTAATTAGCATGATATTGAAAGCTATGCATGTATATACATGTGGTATGAAATTCCCTTCCATGAAATATATTATTGAGAACTATGCTTAGTATGATATTGAGAACTATGCTTAGTATGAAATCCCTTATTTATAATATTGTGGATTATGGACTCTACTCTTATGATCAAGTCAATCATGTCTATTAGTTTCCTTCCATTGAGTCCTAGGAGTACTTGTTCCCGAAAAATATAGTTGTGTGCCTAGATCCATGTCATGTTTTTATGATACTCTCAGTCAAGCCATGATCTATAGAAATCAGTCAGTCATGTGACTCAAGAAAACTCAGTAATCTCAGTTCTCAGTAACCTCAGTAATCACAGTAAATCTCAGTAACTTCAGTACTCTTAATCAGTCCTCAGAACTTATTATATTCCATCCATCATCAGAATCCAGTAAGCTTAGTTTTAGCTCTGCTAAATAATACCACTAGTGTCAGTTCAGTTAATCAGTATCAATTTAGCAAATCAGTTTAGTTAAGTTATTTGTCCAGCCTATTTATTCAGTTTAGTGTCTTTCAGATAGAAGTAGGATTCAGTACCAAGCAAATCTAGGGATGGGGGCTCACCCGCTAGAATAGGACTGAGATCCCTAGAAGCAATCCCTAAGTTCCAGAACTATGTTGCCAGCGTAGGTACGAGATGTCACCTGTTAGATAGGACTGACATACTCAGGGGTCACCCATTAGCACATTTATATGCATAGGAATGATCCCAGGAGTCACCCACTAGATTAGGACTGACTCCACAGTAGATGTCTTTACTGGTGGTGCGGTACTGACACCCTTCTAGTCAGGGCAGAGATTAGACCCCAGTCAGCTTAGCTTAGGTCATGTTGGTTAGATGAACACATCCCACAATTTTAGTTACAGAATCAGGGCTTTCAGACATAGTCAACTCAACTTAGTAGTACAGATTCAGCGTTGTTAAATACAGTCAATGCTTATCATTGTAAATAGACTTCAAGATCACCCATTAGCTAGGACTGATCTCAACTATGATTAATTAGTATCAGAATCATTAGATTTAAAGATCACCCACTAGATAGGACTGATCTCAGACTAAGTCAAATCATCCTTATTATCAGTATACTCATGATCGCCTGCTAGATAGGACTGATCTCAGACTAAGTCAAATCATCCTTATATCAGTATATTCATGATCACCCACTAGATAGGACTGATCTCAGATTTAGTTACTCCAAGTAGAATGGAACTCAAATAGTTCCACTAGAACTTAGACTGTCAAATACAGTCGCTCAGTATCGGTTATAACGATTAGTCAAATCATTAAAATTATCATCTATATTAGTTTACATAGATCATGTTACCAGTATTCAGTTTTAGAACTCTTAGACATAGTCATTCTAACCAGTTCTTCATAATTTAAACTGTCAGAAATAGTCAATAATCAATTCAATACCTCTGTAACAGTAAAGTCATGTCAAGTATGATTCTCATACTTCAAGTTTTGATTTCCTATGTTCTATTCAAGTGAATTTCACGTTATAATATCAAATTATGAACTTATCCATGCAATTTTGTTGTTTACTCATGTTAACACATTCCCATGTTCAAGTTCGTGCTCTTCACTTACTTAGTGAAATTTTTCTGTTTTGGATCTTCGAACAATGATTTCCATTCCATAGTTTTAAGAGTTAATATGATATTTTATGAATCATTCAGTGCTGGTGGGTTATGAATCCCCAATACCTAGGTGTTTTCACATGATTTCAGATTTTCAAGTAAGAAATCAGTCAGTACCATGTTTTTATCCCCATACACAACTAAAATAAACAAATCATGTCCTTGATGGATGAATACTCACCACTACTGATGCTGAGTACGCTGAGCTGTCTAAGAGCAATTGGGAAACTGAGCATCCGAACCTATGTTATAATACAACATAGCACAAATAAAAGTATACGATCAGTATTTTGAATATACTTGTACATGAGATAAGGACTGACTAAAATGCATAAGATAAATGAGCATAAATGCATGAACATGTAAAATCTTAGAATGCAAGACCCAGAATAAACATGTTTCTGAGATAATCTGTAAATAATTGAATAACTAAAAATCTGTATGCTCTGGTCAAGAAAACCTGAGTTACAACATATTGAATACTGATTAACTAGTATTTTCATACTGATTAACTGGTATTTTCAGTACCATGCCACGGGTACTAACACTAGGTGTATGAATCTACTAAACTAAGGTTCCAAAGGACCAGGGTCTCAAGCCTAAGCTGATGGGTGACCCCTGAGAGAAAGTTAAGTCTAAATTGATGGATGACCCCTAATATCCTATGCTGGCTACATAGTTCTAGAGTATAGGGACTACTACTAACAACTCTACCTAACTGATGGAGAAGCCATCATCCCTGCATTTCCTGGGTGCTAAATCCTACTCCCAACTGAACTAACACTAGTACTGAACTGAACTAAGGTTAACTGAACTTTATTTCTGATTGTTCTCATCATGATCATATTAATTGAATAAATAGAAATATTCATGGTTTAACTGAACTATTACTTGATAATTGAAAATCATGTAAAACACGTAGGTACCAGGTATTTATAACCCACTAGCACTGACTGATCATAAAATATGACATTTAAGCTTAAAATTGTATTATGGAATCGTGGTTCGACCCAAGACATAGACATACACCAAACATGTGGAAAGCATAGAGTTGAACATAAGAAATAACAACAAGAAATTCACTTGAATAAGACACGGGAAACTGAGATTTAAAGTATGAGTAAATCATTATTTCATGGGATCATACATGGGCTGAATTGAATTAAATTACCAAAGAAAACATGAATTAAACTCATCTTGAACATGTAAAATACCAAAATAATAGAAAAATCCAATCTTTAATTTACAAGAGTGTTTTTGGGCTACATGGGTGAAAGAGACCCGTGAATGAACACCCTACATAACTTAAGCTTCTTAACTTGAAAGGAAAAAAAACTAATCTTGATGCTTTCTTGAAGGTTCTTGATCTTGTGGAACTTGAATACTTGATTTCTTAGGGAAAAGGAACACAATTTTGTTCTTGGGATAGGGAAGGGTTTTCTTGAGAGGAATTTTGGAGAAAAGGGGAAAATAATGCCCTAACTGGTGCCCCAAGTCATGATATGAATGATTGGGTTAAGGGATAAAAGACCCAATTGCCCCTCAGTCATTTAAATTCAGGACTGAATGCAACAGGTTCACCATGATGTGGTTTTATTGTGGTCATTGATTTCCACCACCACGACATGATCTGCATGACATCGAGACTAATGCCGTGTCACAGGCTTATAGTAGTGACCCATTGGTTTTGTGATCAAAACATGACCCAAACCTTTTCTGATAAATCCAAAACTCACCCGAGACATACTTTTTACATTCTTGAACATGAATCAACTTAAAAACTAATGTCTCGGTATCGGGAAGACCAAAATAAAAATTCTCAAAGTTAGAGGTCCTAAAAATAAATAAGTCCCTAACACTTAGTGAAAATTTTAGGCTTTAAGCCCCTTATGCATGCAACTAAAAGCTAAATCGAGCTATGATTAGTACAGGGCATTACAATATCTCCCCCTTTGGAACATTCATACTCGAATGAGACTAGATAGACTGAGAGTACTGTACTAAGGTAACTGAGATCATATTCTAAACATGCATGAATTACTCAGTCTAAAATATGATACATGAATTGAACTGATTCATGAATGCATGTAATGACATAGGAATGATTACATAGATGAAACTGAGAGTCAAAAAAAGTCAATCTAAGGAAAAATTACTACCTCAAATTAAATCTTTATTTGTGGAGAAAACATGAGGTTACTTGGTTCATATATCTTCTTCTGCTTTCCATGTAGCTCCCTCAACAGACTGATTCCACCGAAGGACCTTAACCAAGGGAACTTTTTTATTCCTTAGACTACAAATCTGACGATCAAGGATCTCAACTGGTACTTTCACATAGGAAATGCTATCCTTAACGTCCATACATTCTAAAGGAACAACTACAGATAAATCGCCAATACACTCCTTTAATAAAGAAACATGAAACATCGGATGCACAGATCTCAAATCTGCAGGCAACTCTAGCTCATAAGATACCTTTCCAAAATGGTTCAAGATTCTATAAGGGCCAATATATCAGGTACTAAGCTTCCCCATCTTGCCAAATCTCTTCACTCCTTTAATAGGAGAAATATTCAAATAAACCAAGTCGCCAATGTCAAATTTAAGATCTCTTCTCCTCATATCTGCATAAGATTTCTAACGACTTTGGGTTGTCTTCAGCCTTTCCCTAATCAACTGAACTTTCTGTATTGCCTCAAACACTGAGTCTGGCCCTATAAAAGAAACCTCCCCTGCTTCAAATCAGCCAATAGGAGATCTATATCTTCTTTCATAGAGAGCCTTAAATAGAGCCATCTAAATTTTAAAGTGGTAACTGTTATTATTAGTAAACTCAATCAAAGGTAATTGGTCATCCCAACTACCTTTAAGGTGAAAAACACATGCCATCAATATGTCTTACAAGGTCTAAATGGTCCTCTCTGCTTGACCATCTGTCTGAGGATGGAAAGCTATACTGAGATAAACTCGGGTACCAAGCCCTTTCTGAAAGGCCTTCCAAAAGTGAGAGGTAAACTGAGTACCTCTATCTGAAATGATGGGCAACAAAATCCCATGCAATTTAACTAACTCTCAAAGATGGATTCTATTTTACATCATTCTCGACTAAATACGATGTGTGAACTGGTAAGAAATGTGCTTACTTGGTCATCCTATCCATAATGACCCATATTAAATCATGTTGATGATGTGTATGAGGAAACCCTATAACAAAATCCATGTTCAAACCTTCCTACTTCCACGTGGGGAAGTAAAATTTGACTTTCTTCTAATTTAATCAAGCCATGAAGGATGAAATAGAAGAAAATCCTTCAACAAACTTTTTGTAATAGCTATCCAAACCCAAAAAACTCTGAATATCAGATGGAGAGATAAGTCTAGGCCAGTTTTTCACTACTTCAGTCTTTTGAGATGCAACTCTAATGCCATTTTCGGAGACAATATGGCCAAGAAAAGATACTAATCTTAGAAAAAATTTGCACTTACTAAACTTTTAAAATAACAGATGAGCTCTAAGGGTCTGCAACATAATTCTCAGATGGTTTGCATAATCATTGTCACTACAGGAATACAAGGATATCATCAATGAAGAGTATAACAAACATGTCTAGTACTGCTTGAACACTCTATTCATCAAGTCCATGAAAGTTGCAGGGGCATTCGTTAGTTGAAAATACATAACTAGGAATTCAAAGTAATCGTATCGAGTTTTGAAAATTATCTTCAGAATGACACATTCTATAACTCTGAGATGATGATGGACGGATTTGAAGTCTATCTTAGAGAAATAACTGGCACCCTGATGTTTGTCAAATCAGTCATCGATTCTAGGAAGCAGATACTTATTCTTGATAGTGACTTTGTTCAACTAACAGTAATCGATGCATATTTTAACAGAATCATCTTTCTTATGCATGAACAAGATTCGAATACCCCATGGAGAAACAATGGGACTGATGAAACCCTTATCTAAGAAATCTTTTAACTATTCTTTCAATTATCTTGAGCCATTTTGTAAGGTGGAAAAGAGATAGATTGGGTATCTGGAAAGAGATATATTCCAAAGTTAATTTCCCTTTTGGGAGGAACTCCGTGAAGATATTTAATAAAGACATCTGGAAATTACCTTACTACTAAAACTTACTCAAGGCTTGGAGTCTCAGAACTATAGTTGTTGACTCGAACAATATGGTACATGCACCCTTTAGATATTATCTTTCTTTCTTTAAGATAAGAAATGATCTGACCCTTAAGCACGGAGATATTACCCCTCCATTCAATAACTAGTTAATTGGGAAATTAAAATTGAATGACTCTATTTCTAAAGTTAGCTGAGGCATAGCATGAGTAGAACTAATCCATGTCGAGAATGACATCGAAATCAGTCATATCTAACTCTACAAAATTAATTGAGGTAAGTTTCTAAGATACTATGACCGGGCAATTTTTATACACCCATCTGGCTATGATAGATTTACCCATTGAGGTATACACTCGGAAAGGTTTTGTTAAAAATTCAAGACTGGCACCAAAATTGACTACTATATAAGGAGTCATAAATTAAAGTGAAGCTCTAGGTCTAATAAATCATACACATGAAGATGAAACACATGTAACATACCCATAACTATATTTGGAGATCTCTCCTAACATGGTAAGTCTAGAGAGCATAAAGTCTGTTCTGGTGTGGCCCACTTGTTGTACTGGAGATGGCATCCTGCTGAGTTAGGGGACCTGCTGCTGAAGAATTAGTTTGGCCATACTGGTAATCACTCCTTCCCCTCTGTGCAACCACCATACAATCCTAAATCCTATTGCCTAGATTTCGATATTCAAAATGCACACCATTACTAAACTTACATATACCCTGATGATTCCTATCACACTTTTTGCAGAGTGGATTAGTACGACCACTATTCACACTACACTAGGGCTTAGTGCCTAGTGCCCTATCCCAACCACCTTGCCTAAAATTAGGCACTAGTTCACTAGCTGAAGATGGAGCTGGGTCAGAAATTTTTTGACAAAACTGAGAATGATTACCATATTCTGACCTTGGTTGAGAAAAGTTTAAACAACTTGTGTTGTTTATCTTACTCTCTCTCTCTCTTTCTAATTATATTTCTCCTCCTTAATCTATTGAGCATGTACCATAAGTCTAGATAGGTCCATCTTCTTAATCAGCATGGCAGTCCTACACTCTTTAACCACACTATCAGCTACACCAGATACAAACTTACTCATTATATACCTATTGTATCTAACCATAGAAGGAGCATACCTCTCTAACTTAGTGAACTTAAGCGAGTACTCATTCACGCTCATATTAATCTGCTTCAAATTAATGAACTTCTACACCTAAAGTTATCTCAACTCTAACATGAAGAACCTGTCTAAAAAAGCCATGGCAAACTCCTCCCATTCTATAGGACCTGCCTCAATACCTCGGTCCTCTTTCTACTACTTAAACCATGTGAGAGCTACATGCTGCAATGGATATACGACCAATTCTGCACGCTCATTCAAAGCGACACCCCAAATATTTGTGACTTTCTACACCATATTTAGAAACTCCTACGGATCCTCTTTAGACCTGGATCCCGAAAACAAAGGGGGATTAATATGAGTGAAATCCTGAATTCTAGCTGCAACTGTATTTACCACTGGATTGGTTGTGGAAATAGCCTACTGGTTGTTCTAGGTAGCTATAAAGTTGGCTAAGGTAGTGAAAGAAGTCTTGAATTCGGCATGGGAGACATGTTTATTTAAGGGATCTTCCTGAACAGGTGGGCGTGCAGGCTTATCCCTATTCCTTCTTTCGTTGTTTCATTGGGAGGCATTAGCTATAAATGGAATTAAGTATAAGTTTGTAAGAGAGTTTAAATAGAGCTTGTTCTCTTTCGTATGACACAAATACTAAAATAAAAGACTTTCCTAAGATGATTCATAGCCTCTTGCCAATAAGTGTGGCGGGCTTCACACCCATGCATAAGACTCTACTCATCATGGCTTTTAGACTCCCTAGGAATCTTTAAAACCCTAGGCTCTGATACAAAGTTTTGTCATGACCCAAATCTACCCCCTAGTACTGACAATGGTGCTTACAGTCATAAGTGACCAAAAGCTAACCCACAAGATGGTACCTACTATGAGCACTAAATTAAATAATAATAAAACACCTACGCAGAAGATAAACTTCTGAAGTAATACCAATATGAATACTTAGGTGTGATTACATCATACATCTAAAACATTTGATAAATACTAAAAACCAACCGTCTATTTGAAATGATGGAAAATGTACTGAAAGAATTAATAACTGCCTGACTGACTATCTGATAGTCTAATAGCCTCTAAACTAACTGAGGAGTTGATGGAACAGACCTTAACTATCTCCAACTAACTAAACATATGGAAGTACAAAAATAACTGAAATAAACAAATTATGTCCTCGATGGATGAGGACTCACCACTACTACTGCTGGGTATGCTGAGTTGTTTAAGAGCGATCAAGAAAATGAGCATCCAAACCAATGTTATAAGACAACATAGCGCAAAGAAAAGTATGTGATTAGCACATTAAAAGACTGACTGAAATGCAAGAGATAATTGAGCATAAATGCATGAACATGTAAAATCTATGAATGCAAGACCTAGCATAAATAAGTTTTTGAGATAATCTGTAAATAACTGAATAACTGAAAATCGTTATGCTTTGGTTAAGCAAACCTGAGCTGAGAAATACTGAATACAAATTAACTGGTATCTGTATGCTAATTAACTGATGACTATATATTGATTAACTGATATCAAAATATTAATCATGTAATACTGAGTTTTAGTTTTTCTGAATAACTGGACTGAAACTATGGAAGGTATCATCTAACCGACATGCCCTAATAAGAACTAACTAGGGTCCAACTTATAAACCCAATTTGAAGGGTGTCAGTATTGTGCAATGGGTACTAACATTGGCTTTATGGATCTACATATCTGATGTCCCAAAATACCAGAGTGTCAAGCCTAAACTAACGGGTGACACTTGAGAGGAAGTCAAGCATGAATTGATGGGTGACCCCTCATATCATACGCTGGCTACGTAGTTTGTAATACAGGTACTGCTACTAAAGACTTTGCCTAACTAATGGGCAATTCGTCATCCCTGCATTCGCTCAGTGCTAAATCCTACTCCCAACTGAACTGACACTAGTACTGAACTGAACTAAGGCTAACTAACTATTATTTTTTATAGTGCTCATCATAATCATATTAAATGAATAAATTTGAATATTCATGGTTAACCTAAATCATTACTTGAAAATCTAAAATCATGCAAAACACGTAGGTATAGGGTTGTCATAATCCACCAAATGATCATAAAATATGACATTTAAGCTTAAAACTATAGTATGAAATCATGATTCAACCCAAAACATAGACATTTCACAAAACAAATGGAAAGCATGGACTTGAACATGTGGATATTCTAAACATGAGAATCAACAACATGGAATTTAGTTGAATAAGATATGGAAAGCAGAGATTTAAAGAATTAAGTAAATTAATTATTTCATGGGATCATACAAGGGCTGAATTGATTTAAATTACCTAGGAAAACATGAATTAAACTCATCTTAAACATGTAAAATACCAAAATAATAGAAAAATCAATTTTTTTAATTTAAAAGAGGGGTTTTGGGCTCCATGGGTGAAAAGGACCCATAAATGAACACCCCACATACCTTAAGCTTTTTAACTTGAAAGGAAAACACTAATCTTGATGATATGTTAAAGTTTCTTTAAGTTGGGGAACTTGAATTCTTTATTTCTTGGGGAAAAAGGAACTCAATTTTGTTCTTGGAGAAAAAAAAGGGTTTCTTGAGATGAATTTTGGAGAAGAAGGGAAAATAATGCCCTAACTGATGCCCTAAGTCGTGATATGAATAATTGGGTTAAGGGGTAAAAGACCCAATTGCTCCTCAGTCATTTAAATTAAGAACTAGATACAACAGTCTCACCACAATTTTGTTTTATCACACTCTTTGATTTCCCTCATCGTAACATGGTCTACATGACATCAAGACTAATTTTACAATGTGGGATCATTGCGGTGACCCATTAGTTTTGTAATTCAAACATGACCCAAACTTTGTCCAAAAAAATCTAAAACTTCCCCGAGACATACCTTTTACATCCTTCAAAATAAATCAACTTAAAACCAAATATCTCGAGTTTGAGAAGACCAAAATAAATGTCATCAAAGTTACAGGTCCTAAAAATAACTAAGTCCCCAACACCTAGTGAAATTTTCAGGCCTTAAGCCCCTTATGCATGAAACTAAAAGCTGAATCGAGCTAAGTTTAGTATAATGTATTACACTGACACTCTCTTAGGAGTCACCATCTAGTTCAAGACTGAATCCCTAGTCCTTTAGAATATTAGATTAGTGGATCCACATAGCCAGTGTTAGTACACATGGCACAATACCAACACCCTTCTAACTAGGGTTACAAGTTAGACCCTGATTAACTTAGATTGAGGCATGTCAATTACATGATACCTACCATAATCTCAGTATATTATTTAGTGTATTTTAGCTTAGGTTTTCTTTACCAATTGTACAAATTATCTATTATTTAGTTATATAACTTTCAGACTTTCAAATTACAAATTACCTCAAAAACATATTTATGCTCAGTCTTGCATTCTCAAATATACATGTTCATGTTTTCATGATTAGTATCCATACATAACCCTCAGTTTATTTTTAATGTCTATTTAACTTCACATGAGATTTTCATACAGTATTCATATTTTACCGCTTCCCAGTTTCTATTTTTCTTATTCTACAAAAGTAATGATTTAAGAAACTAAGTGTAGTGATTCACTATCTTATTATATTATATTTTTTAATCTTGTTTTAAGATACTTTATTTTTCAATTAATTTTAATCTCTTGGTTAGTCTACTAGCACTTAGCATGTATGTTTAAAGATTATGTATCTAATCAGTTTTACTAACTGCATTTACCCTAGCTTATTTAGTACATTCAAAAGTACTGATCTATATATGTTTCTATGTGCTACATTGTCTCATAATGTAGGTACCATTTGTAGACTACACATCATAATCAGATAGTTTGCAGTTTCTAGCCAACAGGTTAAGAGTTCTCCTATTTCGGGGACTCCAGTTAGTTATAATTTATGTATCATATTGTATTTATAAATATGTATTAATTAGTGATAGTTTGAGGAATGTCCTGGATATCTATATTCAGTATAGTATAGGCTTCATATTTGGTCAGTCGGAGTCATAAAATGTAACATCAGTTCTCTCTTTAATTTTATCAGGTTGTAAACTTTATAAGTATTTTATTTATCCAAATTATGTAAATATTAGGTTTCCACACAACAAATTTAGCTATTTTGTATATTTTAAATTAGTCACTCAAGTATTACTCTAGTTCATGGGTTATCTTGGGATCACTTGTTGTTATTAGCATCGTGTTATGATAAAGAGGTAATCTTGGGTCATGATAGTTTGAATGCAAAGTTCTCTAAGTGAGAGTTTTGGTTGAATATTGTGACTTATCTGTGATGTGTTGTTTCTAGCGAAGGAATCATGGTGGATCCATAGAAGGTTGTGGTGATTAAGAAGTGCTTTAAGACCATGACTCTATTTGATATTTAGAGTTTCTTAGGTTTATTCAATTATTACAAAAGGTTTATGGAGATTTTCTCTTCTATTTCTTCCCTATTGACTAAGTTGACTCACAAGAAGGTGAAGTTCTTGTGGTCTTACGCTTGTGAGAGTAGTTTGTAGAAGATGAAGGATAAGTTGACTTCGGCTTTGGTATGGACTCTGCCTGAGAGCACTAATGGTTTTGCTGTTTATTGTGTTGTGTCTTGGGTAGGGCTGGGTTATGTGTTAATATAGCATGGCAAGGTGGTAGCATATGGTTCTCGATAGTTCAAAGTTCATGAGAAGGATTATTAGATTCATGATTTAGCATTGTTAGCTATGGCATTTGTATTAAAGATCTAGTGAAAGTTACTATATGGGGTCCATGTTGATATTTTTCTGATCATAAGATCCTTTAATACGTGTTCACTTAGAAAGAGCTAAATCTCAAGCAAAGGAGGTGGCTTGATTTGCTCAAGGACTATGACATGAGTATTCACTATCATCTAGGTAAAGCTAACGTGGTTGCTGATGCTCTTAGAAAGTTGTCCATGGGTAGCTCATCTCATATGGATTAAAAAATATAGGATTTTGTGAAGAACATTCATTATTTCGGTAATCTTAGAGAGCTTATCCTTGATTTCAATGATGGTAATGTAATTTTTCAGGAGGTGGCAAAGTTATCTCTTGGTTATGAGGTGAAGAAAAAGTAGATGTTAGATCCTATTTTGATACAAATCAAGTATGATATGGATAGCCACAAGCCGATTATTTTTTAGATTGGTGGTGATGGTATCTAAAGATACAAAGACAGATTATGTGTTCCAGATATTTATGGGTTGCGAAGAAGAATTTTGGTCAAAACTCATGAGTCGTGTTATACTATTTATCATGGTTCAAAGAAAATATATCTTGATCGTAAGGAGATTTATTAATAGAATAACATGAAGCAGGATGTGGAAAATTTTATATCTAAGTGCATGGTGTGTTAGCAAGTAATGGTAGAGCACTTGAGTCCTGGTGGACTGTCTTAAGAGGTTGAGTTGCCTATGTAGAAATGGGAAATAATTAATATCAATTTTTTATGGGTCTTTCGATATCTCGCCAGCAGTTTGATTCAATTTGGGTAATCGTGGATAGGATGACTAAGTCTACTCACTTCTTTCCAGTAAGGACTAGTTACTCTTCTGAGGATTATAACAAGTTGTTCAAAGAGAAAATCATGAAGTTGCATGGTACTCCAGTCTCTGTCATATATAATTGGGGTACCTAGTTCTCATCTCACTTTTAGAGGTTATTCCATAAAATCTTAGGGACTAAGGTAACCCTTAGTACCGCTTTCCACCTGCAGATAGATGGGCAAGCAAAAAGTACAAGACATGCCTTGGAAGATATGCTTTGGGCATGTGTTTTCTATTTTAGTGGTAGTTAGGTTGACCACTTGCATCTCACTGAATTTTCCTACAACAACAATTATCACTGTAGCATTGATATGGCTCCGTTTGAGGCCTTATATGGTAGGAGGTGTAGATCTCCTATTGGTTGGTTTGAGGTTGGTGAGAATAAGTACTTGGCCCTAATTTGTTTCACCATGTTATGGAGAAGGTGAAGGTGATTTGAGATAGACTTAAGGCCACCCAAATTCTCCAAAAGTCTAATGCAAATATGAGTTAGAGGGAGTTGGAGTTTAGTATTTCTGATTGGGTGTTCCTAATGGTGTCTCCTATATAGGGAGTAACGCGGTTTGGCTAAAAAAGAAAGGGCAGTCCCTGTTATGTTGGTTTGTACTTGGTTTTGAAGACGGTTAGTAATTTTGTATAAGAATTGGAGTTTCCTTCTAGGTTGTGGTCCATCGCTCGATGTTTCATGTTTCGAGGTTGAGTAAGTGCGTGGATAATCCTTCTATGTCATTACCTTAGATAAGGTGGGTATTTCGGATTTTTTGTGCTATGAGGGGGTCCCAATTGAGATTTGGGGCTGGCAAGTCCATCGGTTGCGGACAAAAGATGTGGATTCAATAAAGGTTGTTTAGAATAACCAAAAGGTTAAGGAAGATAGTTGAGAAGCAGAAGAGGAAATGAAGTCCAAGTATCTGTTCATGTTTCCCATTCTGAATAATTGTGCTTGAGGTATGTGTATTCCTTATCATCTTTGTTTTCTTTCTTTGTTAAAGGTATGTGTGGTTGTGTTTGAAGTCAAATCGTACTAATATATGCCTTCTCCTATCATTCGAGAATGAATGATCCTAAAGGAGAAAATATGTAACTCCTTGGTTTTTTGGCCCTTGAAAATTTTTGATATTTTATCCTTACTACCCTTACTACGACTCCACTGGCTAGTTATATGGAGTCATGATGGGTTATAGGGACTCGATCATTACTTAATCAAAAAAAGCTGCTTAGTATTTTGCTTTGGGGGTGAGTGGCTCTCATCTAGTTGTCAAGAATTCTTAAGGGTCGTAAGGACCAAGTCGTAAGGTGTTCAGAATTTTTGGCCCAAGATACTGTCTTTATTACGTCTTAAGGAAAAGAGTCGTAAAGACTCATAATGAGTTGTTATTTCCCAATCGTAGGGTGTCTAATGTGTCATCCCAAAATATTTATAGTCTTGTGTATGAGAAGTGGTTACGAGTCGTTAAGTGTGGTTATGAGTTAGTGGTATGAATCATAGCTAGACCAGTATGGGGATTGTTTGTTTTGTATTGACTACGACTCCTTGTGATGAGTCCTAATGTATCCTTAAAAGTCGTAGAGTGACCCGTCGTCACTCACAACTAAATTTTAGTTATTAAATTGTGGGCACTTTAGATAAATTTCTCCTTACCAAATTAAAACCTCACATCTATAAAGAACTTAAGGGGTTATATTTCATCCTTAAAGTACTCAAACACTTCATAGGCTCTTTTAAATTCTCTCAAGAAGCATACATAGGGTTGCCTAGAAGTAGGTTATCCAAGGTCTCTATGGTTGAATTCCCTTCGTGAAACTTGGTATTTCTAACATATTACTATTCCTTTATTGTCAATTTGTAAAAACCATAAGTTTAAGAGTGTTGTTCATGAGATATTGTTGGTTCTAAATCAAGGGTTGAGGGTTTTGAATGCTTATTGTTGAACAATGTTTCCCCATGGTTTACATATGATTATCCATGTTTTGATTATAATTTTGAACTTGTAGGTGCATGTGTATGGTGAATGAACTAAGGAATCATTATTTTCCCCAAACTTATTACTATTGAAGTGGTTAAGACCTAAACCCTATATTGTGATATTGGTTTTTACTTATGACAAATGAGGGAATTTGAATTATCCTTGAACTATTGCATTATGATTTTGAATTGAACCTTATGGAGTTGTGTAATTCCCTAATGTATGATTAAACCAATGAGTAGTGAATTCCCCCAAGTGATGATTTCATTTGGCATATTGATGTTACCTTGCAAGTGTAGTTGGTATAACAATACCAATAATGTATGCCTAACTGTGTATTATGTGTCAATGAATGGGAACATGTAATACATGTTTTAATTTTGATTTCATGATGGTTGTGTAGCTTAGTAGTGAAATTGGAGGTCTCGAGGGACCAATAATAGAAACTGCAGTTATTAATGTAGGGCTTTATATAATTGGGAGGTTCGAGTCCCCCACATCTTATACATGATTTAGTGCTCCTGTCAGCTAGATATGTCGGGAGGTTTGAGTCCCCTATAGTCCATATGTTTACCCTCTGGTTCGTATGGCCACACACGCTCAAGCCCTGCTAGCTGTAGGAGAGCTTGGTCCATATATCCAAAGGGCGACTTCGTATGTTAAGATGGTTGAGCTATGCAATCCAGTCTAAAGTTTTAAAAGGCATGTTAATCCTTGTTCCCTATCCTGACCTGTGATATATATGCATTTGATTATGTGCATTAGTTTTGAATGATTTTGACTTGTTGATCATTGCATTATGTTATCCTTATTCCTGAGTTACGTGCTAGTGTTCACCCCACTAACCATATTCAGATGTTGTATCCCTATCCTATGCAGGCACCGAAACTACTTTTACTTTTCCTATGCAGAGTTAGGTCATTCAGCTTGATTCATCGGTTCATAGCATTATGGTGAAGTGGTGAGCTTCTATCCCCCGAAAGGCGTAGGAATTTCACCATTTTTCATTCTTAAAATTGAGTTGATAGTTACTTTCATTATTATTAACATTATCATTTTCATTCTCACTGTCATCTATCAGAGTCGGGGACATGTTCCAACCAAGACTACTTTTGGCTCTTTTCTTAGAAGGATTTGTTTGGATTAATGTGGACATTGGTGATGTTGGTCAGTTGATTGGATGGTTGATTAGTGGTGAATTTGCCACTCATTAGCATTAAAAATTTGTGCACACTACTATGATTTGAATGTAATAATGAGACATATTCTTTGATAAATGCACTTATTCCCATAAGTTACCTGTATATAAATGGTGAGAAAAAAAGAAGCAACCTTGATCTCGAAAAGGATCAAAAAAGGAAGAAAAGTGCAAAAGTTGGAAAACTCATAGAGAGTGGGCCTCAGGTACCACAATCATGGTGATTTAAGAAGTCACCATACTGCAATCGCTTGAAGAATTTAGTGATCACAAAGATGAAATCGCGATAGATCCACATATGATCATGCGATAGTAGGATTTTTAGCTAGGGGAAAATTTGTAAAAGCACATAGCTGACACCAAATTCCCATTTGAAAACCTCAAAATCCTCATTTTAGGGAAAATCATTGTTCAACAACCCTATCTCCCATCCTTAAATTAGGGTTTTTGTAATTTCTTGGAGCTTGGAGCTTAAATTTACATAAATTTGAGGCATAATTAAATTAGAGGAACTCTAAAGTGTAGATTCAGCTTTGTCTATTGAATATTCATTTGAGTATAAATTATGGGTTTTCCTCTATTTTTCGTATGAATAACTTTGATGGACATCATGGTATATTTATTTTTATTATCCTTATGATGTGCTAGATCTACCTCTTAGTGTTATACTTTATTAGGGTGCAATTGTGTATGGGTTGTGATGTATTTGTGTAGATTTTAGTTTGTTGATGACGGTTTTTACTATTGCTTGATTAGATTGGTTGGGAATTATGGGTAAAATTTCTAACTATCCAAATGGGTTTGATAGATGAAAATGGCATGCCTTTGAAAGCTCGACCATCCTTGAAAGAAGGGCTTGGGTGATCTTTTGGAACCCATATCATCCGTGAAAGAGGGGTGTGAGAATGAAGGCTAAAGTAGACAATTATTGGGCTTAGTTTGCTAATTTTTACCATCTTAGACATTAGGGTGAATATTAGGTTTACTATCCTTTGGGTTCTATCTTAGAAATAGGGGTGCGTAATTGAGGTATTGGGTGGCTTTAATTTACACACTCGTTAGGTACTTAAATGGGTCAATGAGTTACATCTTTGAGGTTTTGTTGAATATCTAGCCTCAAGGACTTTAAACCTAGCCTACCACATCATCAAAGATTAGAATTTACACTGAATCATCACGTACCCATACATAACTTGCCCCTAGGATAGTGTAATCCCAAGACCTGTTCCTAATTAATTATACTCTAATCATTATTAGTCTAGAATTAGTCCCTTAGAAGCCCAAAAATTACTTTCACATTTTTAAAGATTGAGACCCCACCCACCCACCCCCCACCCCCAAACTATTTTGTACCATAGGTTTGAAATTATCAAGAAACTATTATTTTAGACCTACTAAATCAATACTCACATTGTTCCTTATAGATTTGACCCCAACTCCTAGTTGGGTAAATATATTGACAACGATCTCTTTGCAGTCAAATTGATGTGTAAGTTGAGCATTATTAAAAATGGCATCATTGCCGGGGAACTATTCAGTGTATAAAGTTAGTTTGGAATTTTAGCTTACTTGCTTTGGTTCAAACTTGTAAATATTTGTTTGTTATTTTTATTTTGTTTCTTGTATTAGGTTGATTTTCTTTATTTTTTATATCTTACTATGGCATCTTGGAATAAAAGTGAGTGCGGTGGTTGGAAATCCTATCTTGACAATCCATTTCCATATTGTGGTAGACCCCACTTTTGTCAAGATTGTAGATATTCTCCCCGGAGTGAGATGTGTGCACCATCTCGATCTTATAGGGAGTATGGTTGTTCTCTATGTGGTGGTTTAGATGGACATTGGAGTGATTTCCCAAATGCCCCTACCTCTATTATGCTAACCTAATTTCTAGTTCTTTTTATGATTTTGATAGGTCTTATGGTTAAGAAAGGGAAGAACGAATCACTAGAAAGAGGGGTGTTAAAGAAATGCTTCTACTTATCTTGGATATAGTGGAATCAATAGGGGACAATATAAATCTCATGCATCAATCTATGGGGGCATGTAATAAGGAAATTGTAAGGATAAATAAAGTAGGTGTGGAGGCTAATCATTTAGATACCATGAGCAGGCCTACTCTTCTAAATGAGCTCAATCTTGATGAATCCTCGGTGATTTTCAACCAACCAAACCAAACATGAGAGAAGATGGTGAATTCACTGAAATAGTGCTAAAGTCAAAAAAAGAAACCAAGTCAATCTCTTATCACAAGTCTAGTCCATTTCAGGGAAAAGATGCTAATGAGGATGCAACTCGGAAACTAAGGGATAGACCTCATTCAAACAATTTTTCAACATTATACTTAGAGGATGTGATTAATTTCCATCTACCTAAGAAAATAGAGGATCATGGGGAGAAGGAGTACCATCCCTACATTTTAGACATGGACATTCCAAAAGATCACATGGAAACCCCACCATCAAAGGCCATGGAACTCAATTTTGATGTATAACTAGTGGCCTATTGATGTTCCCACCTTTATCCAAGGAGATAAATCAAAAATTTGATGTGAAATTGGGTAAAAGATTCAAGTCTTTAAAGTGGCGCAATAGAGGTAGTATCTATGTGCCCTTGTCTTTCCCCCAAGTGCCACAAATATATATTGATTGAAAGTTTGGGCACCATTTCAAGTCTTCCAAGTAGAGACATAAATGAAAGCTAATGAATGTCGAGCCATGATGTTAAAATAAGAGCTTGATGGGAGGTAACCCATTATTTTCATGTTCATGTTATTTCTTTTTTAAAATAAGTCATAAATTTTAAATGCTTTGCAGGTGCTTGAGGCAGGTTGGAAGCCAAAAATAAGGGAAAACCAAGATTGGAAGAGTAGCAGCCATGCAGAAAAATAGGGCAAAACAAATAAGTAGATATCCTCAATTACCGCGGTCGCATATTGAGTACTGTGATCATGGTAAAACAATTGCATAAATCACGTTGTTATCGCACCTCTGCGTCCAGCTTTTAACATAGTTATCAATGTGGTTTCTGGGAGTCCTTTAGACCCTTATTCTATTTTTATGTTATGTAGTAAGGTCACTAAAAATCTTTTTAAGTTGGGGGTGTGTGGCCCTGCCCTTGTGTGAGTACACATTGGCTTTCAATAGGTGATCTTAGTTGACGCAAAGCATGGAAATTGTATGAAGTCGATTGCTTTCATTTTCACATTTTTATTTCTTTCAAAAATAAGGTAGGATGAGTATTTCCCTAAGATTGATTGAGTGACGTCATTCTAAATGAAAATGCATCATGACTAGGTTTTGAGTCATGGATGCAGGGGAATTCTGAGTACCTGTAGCATTGAAACTATAGATGCAAGGGAAATTTAAGTACCTGTTGGCATTTCGATTTTGGGATCGTACTCATACCATTGCTGAAGTATGAGTAGACATATGGCTGGTTTGCCCATATGAATCCTACATATGAGATCCAGGCTTGGGTTGTTGCTATGATTAGTAAATTATGCGCGGTACAAATGTAAAGCAAACACCACCTCCATCCAATTTTTTTCAAAAATAAAGGGCATAGACGTGAGTGACCTTGTAATAATTCTTTATCTCTTTTTGTGACTCCGAACTTTTTGACTTATGAAAATTGGTAAATACTCCATTTTTGTCTCTCGTAGGAGGGGTAGTTGATCCTCCTTGGTGAATTTGCATGCCAAGTGTGGTGAGCTTATTTGTTTGAATGTCATGTATACTTATGCCATCTAGAACTTACCCCATTAGTCTCCCAAAGCTAATCTTTATTGTAATTGGTTGTATAAATGATCTTAGGCCATCTTTGTGACTTTTGGAAGCCCAATTTAGCCTAAAAATCCTACCCATGCATACATGTTATCCCTAGTCAGCCACTTTGGGCCTTTAGCCCTTTGTTTGACAAACATATTACAAGCAGTAAGCCTTTATACTTTTATCCTTCTTTTGGACCATATCCTCCTTGAACTTAGAAATACAACTTGAGGCTAAAAACCTAAGTTTGGGGTGATGAAGATTGAAGAAACAAACTTTGGGCCATGAACTGTTAGTGAATGCCTACGTGCTTATGTATTGAAACTAATGAAAAAGAAAAAGAAAGGGTCTAACAAAGTAAGGAATTGCATAAAATTTGCAAGAAAAAGAAACGAAAGAAAAATGGGTGAAACAAGGAAACAATAGTAGGCACTTGTAAGGAATGAAAACAAAAAAAAGTGTCCCATAGTCAAAGGATTGATCAAAATGTATGATGTAGATGTTCAAGGAGCGCATAACAATGTTGTTACTACCCCGAACCTACATTACAAGATCAAAAATCCCTTTGAGATCTCCAACCAAGTGCATTTATCGTACTGGAGATTGAAAATAGGGGCAAGCCTATTGCATGGGTTATGATGTGCTAGATCTAAATTTTGGGGTTATGCTTGATTAGGGTGCAATTGTATATGGGTTGTGATGTATTCGTATAGATTTTAGTTTGTTGATGATGGGTTCTACTATTAGTTGATTAGATTGGTTGGGATTTATGGGTGAAATTCCTAAATATCCAAATGGATGGATGAAAATCCCAAGATCTTAAAAGCTCAACCATCCTTGAAAGAGGGGTTTAGATGAACTTTTAGAACCCATATCATACTTGATAGAGGGATGTGAGAACCAAGACACTAGTAGACAATTATTGGACTTAGTTTGCTAATTTTCACCATCTTAGACATAAGGTTGAATATTAGGTTGACTATCCTTTGGGTACCATCCTAGAAATAGGGGTGACTAATTGAGGTATTGGGTGGCTTTAATTGAAATACTCGTTAGGTACTCAAAAGGTTCAATTTGTGAATTCTTTGAGGTTATGTTGAAGAACTAGCCTCAAGGAATTTAAGCCTAGCCTACCACATCATAAAATATTATAGTTTCCACTTAATCATCAAGTACTCATGCATAACTTGCCCCTAGGATAGCATAATCCCAAGATCCTTACCTAATTAATTACACTCTAATAATTCTTAGTCTCGAATTAGTCCCTTACAAGTGCAAGAATTACTTTCACATTTGTAAAGATTGAGAACCCCCTCCTAAACCATTTTGTACCATAGGTTTGAATTTAGCAAACAACTATTATTTCAGACTTTCTCAATCGCTACTCACATCATTCCTTGTGAATTTGACCCTGACATCTAGCTGGGTAAATATATTGACCACGACAGCCTTTCACTCAAATTGACATATAAGTTGAGCATTATCAACGGTCACTGGTCCCCAATTATAGACATGTTTTGATTTTCCTTACACTTTTTGCATGCTATGCTATCGAGTCCTGGGAGTTATGAATACCAAAAACATAGTTTTTTACTTAGTATCAGTATCTTCTAAATAGTTTTAGAATATTCTATGAGCATTATCAGTTCAGTCAGTTATCATAATTAGTTAATTTTAGAACAGGTCAGTAGTCCGAGTTAATTCAGTTGGGTGTAGGATTTAGCACCGAACGAACCCAAGGATGGGGGCTCTCCTGTCAGTTAAGGGTGTAACCTTATAGAATTCCCTGCATTCTAAAACTACGTAGCTAGTGTAAGTTGAGATGTTAACCTTACAGTTGAGGGTTGATCTCATACGGATACCTACCAGTTGAGGGTAACCCATAGTCCTTCGAGATAGCACTTTAGTGGATCCACACAACCAGTGTTAGTACCCGTGGCATGGTACTAACATCCTTCAACCTGGGGTCACAGGTTGGACCCCAAATTGCTTATTTGGGGACTGCCGGTTAGGTGATAGCTCCCACTATCTCAGTTCAGTAATAAGCTCAATAATTGAGTTTTAGTTGCTTGACCATAGCATACGGATTTCAGTAATTTAGTTATTAGATTTTAGTATCTCAGTTTACAAATTTTATTCAAAATATGTTTATGCTTGGTCACTCATTCTCAGTATTAATAGATTTCATGCATTCAATTCAGTACCTCATTTTATTCATTCTATCAGTTATGCATATGAAACCATGAATATCAACCTACCTCATTTAGCATATCACTACATTCAAAGTACTGATCGCTTACTCTTTTATTCGTTATGATGTATTATATCATAGGTTTGGATTCCCAATTCTCGAATTACGCAAAGACTTTCTTGATTAACAGTCGTAGTAGTGGTTAGTCCTCATATTTCAAGGACATAATTTATTTTGCTTAAATTAGTTTATCAGTTTCAGCCATTTCTATTCAGTCGGAGTAAGTTGGGGGTTCATCCCATCAGCTCCTCATTCAGTTAGTAGAGGCTCTTAAGACTAGTACAGATAGCAGTCAATCCTGTTATTATTTTTATTAGTTTCGAATAGTTATTTCTAGTACTTATTTCCAGATTCATTATCCAGTATTGTTTTTCAGTTTCTAAAAATTATGGCTTATCAATTATTCTTCAACATATGTTATTATATTATTTAGTTCTCACAGTAGGTACTAGCTTATAGGTTAGCTTGTTGTCTTACGAGACCGTAAGCACCATGTGGTACCCAGGGAGTACTCTCAGGGAGTCATAAACTTGGTATCAGAGACTATGTTTTAAAGTATCCTAGGAAGTCTGAAAGCCGCGTCAAGTAGAGTCTTGTGCATAGGTGTGAAGTGTGGCACACTTATGGGTAATAGGCTATGAGGTATTTTAGGAAAAGTTCCCTTCTTTCTATGTTTATTTACTCCAACTGAGAATGATTCTCGTGTTAAACTCTCTATATAATCTATTCTCCCATCTGTTTATAGAACATGCCTCGCAGAAAGATTAACGAAAAAAGTAACGTAAACTAGCCAGCACCATCGCCCTTTCAGGAAGATCCCCTGAATGATCATATCTCTCATGTAGATTTTAGATCTGCATTCACTGTTCTAGCTCACTCTATAGTGGTTAAGAATGCTCAGCCAACAGGTGTTCCATCCAACCCAGTGGACAATACTGCCGCAGCTAGAATTTAGGACTTTACCTGAATGAATTCTCTATTTTCAGGATCAAAATCTGAAGAGGATCCATAGGATTTCTTAGACATGGTGCAATAGGTAATAGATATTAAGGGGGTTACTTCTAGTAAGAGTGTTGAATTGGCTACTTATTAGTTGCAAGATGTTGCTCATACATGGCTTAAGTAGTGGAAGGTAGATATAGGCGCAAATGTAGGGCCTATAGAATGGGAAGAGTTTACTACTACCTTCACCGATAGGTTCTTTCTGTTGGAGTTGAGAAAATCCAAGGTGTTAGATTTCATTAACTTGATACAGGGCAACATGAGTGTAAGGGAGTATTCCCTCAAGTTTACTCATTTATCTAGGTATGCTCCTCATCTGGTAGCTGATAGCAGGTCTAAGATGAGTAAGTTCATGTATGGTGTATCTGACATTATGTTTAAGGAGTGCAGGACTACAATATTGATTAAGGAGATGGACTTGTCTAGGCTTATAGTCCATGATTAACAGATTAAGGAGCAGATGACTAAGGAGAGGGAGAAGGAGAATAAGAGGGCTAGAATAAGTAGCTTTAATTTCAATCAGCCAAGGTTAGAAAGTGGTGACCATCCTCAGTTTCATTAGAAATCTTTATACCCAGCTCCATCTCCAGCCATTGCTCCTATAACCAAGTTCAAAAATTACAACTGGGATTAGTCACCAGTTACTAAGTCCCAAGGTAGTGTAAACGGTGGTTGTATAAATCCTCTTTGCCAAAAATATGGTAGTAACCATTAAGGCGTTTGTAGAGCTGGTAGTGATGTATGTTTTGGGTGTGTCAAGCCAAGAGATAGAGTTAGGGATTGTGCAAAGAGTGGTCAGCAGGGTCAGTCTAGTCATCTCCTAATTCTGTTCTATCGCCCGACTAAGAAGGGCGACACTTCCAGTGCTACCAGTGGTCAGCATCTAAAAAATTTCTAAGTCCTTCAATCTCTATAGGATCAAGAAAATTCTCTTGATGTGGTTACTGGCACATTCCAGGTCTTTTATTTACATGTTATGCTTTATTAGAACATGGAGCTTCTCTTTATTTTGTAACCCCTTATATAGCCATTAACTTCGAAGTCAATCCCGAAATCTTAGCAGAGCCATTTTCAGTGTCTACCCCTGTAGATATCTCTATTGTAGCCAGGCAGGTATATAGGAACTATTTGGTAACCATATCTTAGAAAGTCACTTTAGTTAATCCAGTGGAGTTAGAGATGATAGATTTTGATGTCATTCTCGGCATGGATTGGATCTACTCATGTTATGCTTTAGTTGATTATAGAAATAGAATAGTTAATTTCCAGTTTCAAAAAGAATTGGTCCTTGAATGGAAGGGTAGTACTACAACTCTTGGGGGTCAGCTTTTTTCATACCTTAGAGTGGGGAAGATAATATCCAAGGGGTGTATTTATCATCTTATCTGAGTCAGAGACTCTAATTCTGAAATTTCTAATCTTGAGTCAGTTTTAGTAGTAAAGGAATTTCCATATGTGTTCCCTAAAGATCTTCCCAGAGTTCCTCACAAAAGGGAAATTGACTTCGGAATAGACCTTCTTTTAGATACTCAGCCTATCACTATTCTTCCATAAAAAATGGCTCCAAAAGAACTAAAAGAGTTGAAAGATCTCCTAGATAAGGGATTCATCAGGCCCAGCATTTCCCCGTGGGGTGCACCAATTCTATTCATGCATAAGAAAGACGGTTCTCTTAGAATATATATTGACTACCATTATTTGAACAAAGTTAAAATCAAAAGCAAGTATCCACAAAAAAATCAAAACCAAGTATCCACTTCCCAGAATTGATGACTTGTTCGACCAACTTCTAGGTGCCAGTTAATTTTCTAAGATAGACCTCAGATCTGGCTATCATCATCTCAGAGTCAGAGAATGTGACATTTCGAAAATAACTTTCAGAACCCGGTATGGTCACTTGGAGTTTCTAGTCTTGTCTTTTTGTCTCACGAATACCCCAACAACCTTCATGGACTTGATGAATAGGGTGTTAAAACAATACTTGGACATGTTCATCATATTCTTTATTGATGACATTGTTGTCTACTCCCGTAATGAAAATGATCATGCAAACCATCTCAGAATAGTATTATAGACTTATAGATCCCATCAGTTGTTCACTAAATTCAATAAGTGCAAAGATTGGAAAAGATTAGTAGCTTTCCTCAGCCATATTATTTCTGGTGATGGTATTAGAGTTATCCTAAAAAGATCGAGGCAATGAAAAACTAGCCCAAACCCATCTCTCTGTCAGATATCAGGAGTTTCTTGGGTTTGGCTGGTTATTACCAATGGTTTGTTGAAGAATTTTTGTCTATTGCATCTCCTATGTCCTGATTGACTAAGAAAAAAGTTAAGTTTCAGCGGTCAAATACTTGTGAGAAGGGTTTTATAGAGTTGTAGAATCGACTCTCCACAATCCTAGTTTTGATGTTACCAGATGGTTTAGATAGGTTTGTCGTGTACTGTGATGCTTCTAGAGTTGGTTTGGTGTGTGTTTTGATGCATATGGGTAAGGTTGTAATCTATTCCTCTATCGAGTCCTGGGGGTTATGAATACCCAAAAATATAGTTTACTTAGTCTCAGTATCTTCAGAATAGATTGAGAATATTCTATGAGCATTATCAGTTCAGTCAGTTATCATAATTAGTTAATTTTAGAACAGTTCAGTATTCTGAGTTAGTTCTACTAAAGTGGAACTGTTACTAGCTAATTTACCTGAACATTTGCATTCACAGCCTGAGCTAACACTTGAAAAGTAGCCTGAAACTCAATATGAGATACATTTTTGTTCAGAGGGCTTGTAAAAGGTGGTGGTGTTAGTTGATCCTCATTTCTATATGCATTATGTGTCATGAAAACATAGCACTTTTGATGCTTAAAACAAAGAATTTATTCTTGAACTTAGTTCATTTTGGTAGGTATGATGTGATTTTATGGTTTTTGTTGGTGAAATAGGTGATTAATAGTCCTGGAATCAAATTGGAAGAGAAATCTCTAAGAAAGATGAAGTTTGTACTTCATATGAGTCAGCTTAAAAGTCATTGACAAATCATACAGCTTATAGGTTCACTCATAAGCATAACAGTAACCAAATCTAAGCTGAGAAATTAAGTAAAATGAGGATAAGGCTAGAGAGTATGAACCATAAGTTGTAGATACGAATTTTGAAAAGAAACCGTAAAGTGAATAGAAAATCAAGCAGCCATTTAGAGGTGAAGTCTCAGAAGAAGATGAGTCGAATGATTTGAGTATGACTCATAAGGAGAAATCATAAAAAGACCAGTGTCCAGAGCATTGATTAAATACCATGAGTCGTATGGACATGGTATGACTCATGTGGATGATTCATAAATTTAACAAAAGCCTAAAGCCTTGGAAGATAATTCACTAGAGTAAAATGAGAATCACTTTATGACTCGTAAGAATACCTTATGAGTGGACTACGCAAGTCATACCTTGTGGCAACATACTTTTCCTATTCCATTTAAATTATGATTTTTGGGTTAGTTTGAGATACTATAAATACCTAAGGGTTATTACTATTTTTGTTTACGTACTATTATGCAATTTTACAATACTTATACAACTTTTTACATACTTTTGCTCTTTAAGATTGTGTTCTTGAGATTTTGGTTTTCTTATTCAATTGAAAACTTCCAATTTTATTCATCTTATCCTTGTGCAATTAAGTACATATTTTCATTATTGATTATCATGGATTGTTGCATGAACAAGAGTGACTAATTTCCCTAACTAGGGTTGTTGGAATCTTTGTAGCTTAACTATATAAAGGAAGTAGGAGATTTATCTATTTTCTTGTGGATACATGTATCTTAATCTCTTTCATATAAATTGACCTCAAAGCTATTATAGAAGCTTGAGGATAGCATGTATTCGAGAACATCCTCACAAGGGATTTACAGATTAAGAAAAAGTGACTAAGACAGTAATTTGACATTCACATCTATCTTATAATTCTGCCATCTTATTTAATCAACTTAAGACCCAAAAGGTGAAAGCTAAACTGAGAGTATAGACAAGGAGGAATAAGGTTACTACCTGAGACTCACAAGGTAAAGAGTGACATATATCAACAAATTCACAAGATGCTTGATATTACATAGCTTGTCAACTTTGCATGTAGAGAAAGAGATTGGGCAAGTTGAACACGAGAAGTATCGGAGTTGAGAGACTAGGGGGAATATAGTCCTGGTGTTCTTGTTTTACTGTTTACATACCTAAGAATTTAGGTTTGGATACTACTTATTGTTTACTTCAAAATCCCCCATTTACTTTCCCGCACTACCCATGGATTCTGTCAAGTTTAAGATATTGTTTAGTGTTTACGCTGCGGGTTCGATTACAATGTGGTTAGGGTTACTATATTTGACATTGACCACTGCATACTTCTTTGGAGGATAGTTTTTGGGCGATAATAAATTTTGGCATCATTTCCAGGGAAGATGATATGAATTATTGATTAAAGTTGGTGATGTTTGTGAGTTTATTTCTTGATCTTAATTTGGCATATGCCGGTGTATGATAAACACTAGGAGAAGCTAGAGTATGCAATGGACAAACTAATAAATTATTAGTAGCAGCAGATGAAGAAGCTAGAGTAGCTGAGGAAGCATGATTGGCATAAGAGGCTAGGGTATCCTAGAAAGCAGCACTGTCCAGGCCAGGACAAGTGGTCGAGCATCAAGATAGAGTTCAAATAGGCAAAGCTCTGATGATTCCTGCATATCAACATCTTAATCTGTATAATAAAGAAAAAGATATTGGATATGCGTAAGCTGCTGAGACAGGAGCCATTATTCCTCCCACTCTACCCCTTAATGTTAAATTTGACATTATTAGTGCATGATCCAATTGCTAAATTTGAAGGGTGCATTTTTTGGGTTTGTAACTTATGATCCAAACAATTATCTTGCTAATTTTAGTGGGATCTATTTGTCGTATGCTAATACAGGGGTGGACCAGGAAGCTTTAGGGTGAAGGTTGTTCTCATTTTCTCTTACTGGAGAAGTATTTCTATGTTTAGGGGAACTTATAAGAGGTTCGATCACTACTTGGCATTAGTTGCATGGATAATTTTTGAACAAATTCTTCCCTCCTGCAATACAGTAGTTGAAAGATGAAATTTATAATTTCTGACAACTACCTACAGAATCCATGTATGAGGTACGGTTTAGATTTAAGAAGAAGTTGGGCATGGTACCTGATCAAAAAATTACAGGATCCAATATGTTGGAAGTTTTCTATAGATCACAAAATGTTAGTTCAAGTACAATGGCAGGTACAATTTGGAGGTGCATTTATGCACCTTCAGTGAAATATTGTGCAAGAGATGCTAGATGATATTTTAGTGACCAATTGAGGTTGCCATAGTAGAGACGCTGAGCGTGGTGCAAGTACATATGCTATTGGAGCAGCGAATGATTATGGAGTTGGTCATGATTTGTTAGCACAGGAGGTTGGACTAATGCTCAAGTAAGTCTTTGAACTTAAATGTTTTATATTTCAAGTTGAAGTTGAAAATAAATTGAGATTTTAGCATTTCTTTGAGTCAAATATCTATGTGTATTTAAAATTTTAACCCTAGTGCTTAGAAATTGAGTTTGGAATGGAATTTTGGGGGTGAACTTGAAAATATGTACTAAAAATGCGAGTTTTTGGACTGATATGGGGTGGCTATGTTGTACATTTAAGGGTAAACTATGGATTGTATGTATAAATCAACTCACAAACTAAACTTTTATGTTACAATACATACGAATTTCTTTACAACTTATACCTACATATAACAATACACGATGAGACTCATAAGCACTGACAACATAAAGGTCTAATAGGGTGTAGGTTCTGATGTGGGTATGACTTGCCAATGTGAGTTGTATATAACCCCGTAAACATAAGTCGTCATTAACTGGGGAGGTAACACATATTAGAGTTTTGTTCTAGTATGCTTACGAGTGTTAGTAATAAGTTATAAACTATCCTTACGACTGGTTAGGAGGACTCATAAGCTGATTAGTGAACATTCATATATACACTATTTATCTTACAACTCAATCATACAAGTCGTAACCATCCTATTCGACTCAGACCCCCAATCATACCATGAATAGACTATGCACACTAACAACTAATTTTTATTATTTTTCTTTCCTTTCCTTAGTAATTACTAATGAGTGTATGCACACAAGTACTATAGTTTAAAAAGTTGACTTACCCAAGAAGAATACCAAGATGAAGCGTGCCCCACAATCTAACTATAAGTTGGTGAATGAGGACACAGAATCATCTAGCGGTAGGGGTGACCTTGTTGAATATCCAATTTAGGGTTAGGTAGGGTCAAGAGATAAAAGACCAGTTAGGGTAAAGAAAGTTTTCACACAAGAGAACACACCTCCATAGGGACCCATAAGGAAAAATCTGAGTACCTCTCCTCCAAACTCATCATCATCCTCAGAGGATGACAACATAAAAATGATGAAAATATAATATCTGAGGGTGAGGTAGGGGAACAAGAATAAATCTCATATGAAAGAGACTCGACAACTGCTAGTGGGGAAGAAGTAGATGCGACCCTACTCGATTTCCAAAACCTACCACCACAGGCTTAGTTAGCTATTGCACCTGATCCAGTGCCCATTGTTGAATGATAGGGCTAACCCGAAATACAGGAAGCATATAACTTTGGGTTGACGGTGAATCCAGCTATAGAAAACTAGAGAAGAGGGATCTATCTGGAACTTAATCTGATCACTACAAGCATATCTGTAATGCCTTGATTCGAAGTTAGATTTCAGCAGTACGGGTTCCAGTGTATGACTACAGCACCAGTAAGGTATAGTCCTACTTTAGTAAGGCAATTTTATATTGCGTATAGGGGTGATCTGAAGAGACAATGCCCTCAAGAAAACATATGGAAGGGTAGTGATTCTATTAGCAGTATAACTATCCATAAAGTGCAGGTGAACATATCTCTAAGGACAAACTCCAGATTTTTACATGGTCTTGACTTCAAGCTTCCAGTAAACACAAGAAAAATTGATTACCTCATGGAGAAAATGCAAAAGTTGAAAAGAAAGCAGATAGGGTCAAAGTAAAAGATGATGATTTTAGATAGATAGCAAATTTGATCACTACAAATAAGGAAGAAGCACCGTGGGTAGTAGGTGGCCCAGGGGTGGCCTCATAGAAAATTGAGAAATACACCCTGAACTTTGAAGACAAAACATGGTGGACATTAGCTTGACACAGAATGTGTCCCACTACTAGGGACAAAGTACTCAGTATGGTATATGCAGCATTGGTAGTAGGACCTATGGTCGGATACGAGTTCGACGTCGACCAATTTATTTCAAGAGAGGTACGTAGCAGAGCAGTAGGTACAGAAGAGGTAATTTTGGCATTCCATTTTTTATTGACATAGATTTACTTGGATGCAAGAGTGGCAGAACTACATGAAATTGATCAGCTCAATGAGCCTAAGAGAACCACTAATTTATGGTTGATTAGATATGTAGAGAACCCTATGGCAAGGCAAGCTAGGCGAGGAGCTGTAATGATTGTTGAAATATACAGAAGCTAGGAGGACATTTTGAGGCTTCATTATAGAATGAGATAGGTGACACCACAGGAGAAGGTTTGTAAATCGAGTCACTAACTTCTGATGCAGCATGCATATCCAGTGTCCCCCCTTCTGCATAATATACACCACCTCTCCCTACTTCCATTAGATCTACACTAGTGGGGTATGTGAATATTTTCTAATCTATTTTAAATGAAATTATATACTAGTTGGGAATAGTAGAAGTAAAGGTACTGTAGATGAAGGGTGGTGTGAAACCCAAGGTTGAGAACCAGCTAGAACAATAAAACAAAAAGGTACAGATTAGGTTGGATGCCTTTGAGCAACGGATGACACGATAATTAGGAAGTGACCAAATCCAAAAAGTTATGAAAGTAAAAGTCGAGGTGGCTGAGATAAAAAGATAGTTAATGAGTTGTATGACATGATTTTCAACCCAGCACCAGTGTTTATAGAAATTGAACCTAAGATACAAGTTACAAATATTTGGAGTATTCTGGAGGAGAAAGAAAAGAGAGAAAAAAAAAAAAGAAAGCACCAGAGTGCAGAAAAAGAATCCATAAAGAAATAAAAAAAAAGATAGTGTACAGAGTTTGAGGGACCAACAGGTGAGGGTCCAAGAAATACAAGTTGGTGCCAATAGCTCAAAATCAGCAAGTGATGATATTAAGAGGGGCAGTGATGTAGGCCCAACGACTGACATACCATTGATCTCACTGGCCACAACCTATTCTACTACTGTAGGGACAGTCCCAAAGCCATTGGGACTACTCTTAAAGATGGTGAGACCCAATCTGAGGGCCCACATGTTGATGCAACATGAGTCGCCACCTTGATAGCCTAGGTATATCCTTGATATTTGTATTTCCTTGTTAGATACATTAGGGGTAGTGCATAGTATTTAATTTAGGGGTGGGGATTTACCAAGGTCACCATGGGGTTACACTTGTCGTTTTTCGAAACCCATACCACAATCTGAAAAGTCTAAGAAATAGCATGTTTTTGTTATTTTTTTGTTAGTTTTTGTGTTGTGTTGTGTTGTGTTGTTTTAAATTGAAGGAACTTTGTACTTGTAGTAGTAGATGTTGTTTTAAATGATTATGCTGAATTTTTTATTTTAAAGAATTGTGCTGAAAAATTGATACCCCTCCTAAAAATATTATTGATTGTGTAAGGTGTGTATGTGTGAGAAACAACTATGAATCTGATAATGGTATTAGAATTAGGGATAGTACAACTATGGAAAACAATTGCATAACTGGATAAGAAGTACCTAGTAGTATAACTCTGTGCGAGTGTGTGAGGCATTACTTAGTTCCCAATGATTCAGAATCTAGAATTTGTCTGGTTGCTCTTACCTAGGGTTCAGGATAATAAATAGGAAACAATCATAGATCATTCTTATTTTGAGTCCACTCGAGCCTAAATGCCTAACCAAATGAATATGGATGCCTTGATCCAAAAAGTTGAGCCTAAATAACCCATTTTTTATTGATTATACTAATTTTACCTTCCCATTTCACTTACAATGAACCTGAATTAGCCCTGGCCATCCTTAGACATTGTTCACCTCAACTCATGCAAATCGCCTAAGTTAAGGGTGGCTAGTATGGGGTGTGTAAGGAAAATTGAATATGAGAAAAGATTTGTTGAAGGAAAAAATAAAGAATGGCAGATATGGTAAAAATAAAAGATAATAAAAGAGAAAAACTGCAAGAAAAGAAAAAAGAAAGTAAAAAAAAAAAACCGCACCTAGTCCAATCTGAATGTGCTGTATAATAAAAAGGGAGACATAAGAGCTGAAATAAAATGATGAAAAAGTTATAAAATAAGTGGACCCCAAATAATGCGTAGTATCAAGGAGGCATAGTCACTAAAAATCCCTAAATGATACCATACCAGCCCCAAACCTATGTTACAAGCTGGATAAAGTCATTTAGTGATCCTATCCAGACTATCCAAAAACTCAGGAAGAGAGAATATGGGAAAGCCTAAGGTATTATGTATACACTGATAGATAGTTCTTTATGAGTGAGAGCATATTTTGTAATATCCCCAAAAAACTTGATTTATCTAAATGGAGTGAATGGGAATTCTTTGATTGTGAGCGCACATGGGTTATATTGTTAGGCTTCTAGATGGTTCGGTTAATATGCTTAGTATTTATGCCTAGTTTTCTGTTACTAATGTAATGTCATCATTGGATTTCTTTATGTTTCTCCGTGTGCCAAATCGATAAACATAGTAGGGTTCTTGAAAAGTTAAAATTAGGCAGGGGAACAAAATTATTTGAAAATTGAATTGAAAGTCACTTCTATAGGCATCTTAGGATTTTCCTGTTTAAGCATCGTTGTTTTGTTAGAGTTTTGATTTTTTTTTGCTTGAGGACACGCAAAATTCTAAGATAGGGTGTTGATGTGCCGTGGAAACATAGAACTTTCGATGCTTAAAATAAAGAATTTATGCTTGAACTTAGGTCATTTTGGTATATATGATGTGGTTTTGTGGTTGTTGTAGGTGAAATAGGTGAATAACAGTCTTGGAATCAAATTGAAAGAAAAAACTCTTAAAAAGATGAAGTTTGTGCATCATACAAGTTATCTTACAAGTTGTCAACATATCATATGGCTTGTAGGTTCACTCATAAGTACAACAGTAACTAAAGCCAAGCTGAGAAGTTAAGTAAAGAGAGGATACGACTGTAGAGTACAAATTGTAAGTTGTAGATATGGGTTGTGACATGCAACCGTAAGGAGAACTGTAAATAAAGTAGTCAATTATAGGTGAAATCTCAGAAGAAGATAAGTCATATGATCAGAGTACAACTCATATAGAGAAATCATGAAGAGACCAATATCAAAAGCATTGAAAGAATAAGTCCCAGGTGGTGACTAGTAAAGACCACAAGTCATATGGACAAGGTACGACTCCTGTGGTTGAGTCGTAAAGATAACAAAATCCTGAAGCCTTTGAAGATCATTCACTGGAGTACATACAAGAAGCATTGTATGACTCTTAAGAATACCTTACGAATGGACAAAGCAAGCCGTACCTTATGCCGACATACATTTCCTATTCCATTTTAATTTGAATTTTTAGGTTATTTTTAGATACTATAAATACCTTAGGGTTGTTCCTTTATTAGGTTATGTACTATTATGCACTTTTACAGTACCTTTACTTCTTTTTACATACTTTTGCTCTTTGAGATTATGTTCTTGAGATTCTGGTTTTTTATTTAATTGAATACTTTAGATTTTCTTTCTCTTATTCTTGTGCAATTAATTACATGTTTTCTTTATTGATTATCATGGATTGTTTCTTGAATATGAGTGGCTAATTTTACTGAAAAGGGTTGTGGAAACCCTGGTGGATTAATTACGTGAAGGAAATGGGAGATTCATCTATTTTTTGTGTCTACACATATCTTATTTTTTTTTCATATTAATTGACCTCAATGCTAATTTAGAAGCTTGAGGATAGCCTTTATTCGAGAACATCCTCACCAAGGAGTTTGAGATTAGGAAAATAGTATTAAGACAGTATTTTTGAGATTCATGTCCATCTTGTAATTGTGCCATCTCATCTTATCAACTTGAGACCCAAATGGTAAAATTTTAACTGAGGTTATAGACAAAGAGCAATAAGGTTACACCCTATGACTCATAAGGTAAAGGGTGAGATTTAACAACACATTCACATGACAGTTGATATTACATAGATTGTCAGCTTTGCATGCAGAGCATGAGATTAGGTAAGTTGAACATAAGAATTTTACAAAGTTGAGAAACAAGGGGGAACACGGTCCTAGGATTCATTTTCTAATGTTTACAAAACTAGGCACTCAAGTTCGATTACAACCTACTGTTTACTTCAAAATCCCCCATTTACTTTCCTACACTGCTTGTGGATTTTGACAAGTTTGAGATATTGTTCAACGTTTTCCCTGTGGGTTCAACCTAACCTAGTTTGGGTTACTATATTTGACATAGACCGCAACATACTCTTTGGAGGTTAGTTTTTGGGCGACATCAACGCGCTTCACACCCATTATCAATACTCTACATAGTGAGGCTTGTCAGACTCCCAAGGACTCTTAAAAACCTTAGGTTCTAAAAAAAATTATAAAGCCTCGAAAGTACCCCCTGGACGTCACACGGTGCTTAAGATTATGAATAGCCTAAGCTAACTCACAATATCTACTCAGTACTAAACTCTCATAAATGTAAACTTAAAATATGAGCAGAAATAGTAGAAAATTTAAAGGTAATTAAAATAGATGTATAATCTTAACTAAACCTCTGTAACTCAATAATCTTTAAATCTGTGGAATAACAAAAAAAATAATATAGTCTAACAAGTCTTTACAGTAATGACTGAAGATCCACAGAAATAGACTCCACCTGGCCAAAACTAAAAACTAAATAACTAAGTTGATAGCTCGTCACCTAGTTGACAGCTCATCAACTCAAGTTGTCACCTTCTCTAAGATAGACACACCTAGGTAAAGTGAGCATAACTTTCTACTCTAATATCGAATTAAGGTGAAATTTAATGTGATAGAAAGATGACTCAAAGATATATCATTTGGTTGGTCTTGATATCTATAAATCTATATATTATAGGATTTATATTTATTTAAATTTGACCCATATAGGATCCAATACTAAAACTCAATCAATACAAGTATTCTTAACTCAATTATGCTCTAAGTGCTTCCTATGACGATAATTGCATTGAAAACACTTCAAACATATGGTTGAATGGTCATGACACTTAATTATGGTTTGACATAATTGTCTTGGAGCCTTTATACATATGTTGAATAGTTTGAAATATTTCTAGGAACTCATGGGTAGTACAACATTGCATTCATAATGAAGTGTGTCTAGGTTGGGATTGTGTTTGCAAAGGAGATTACAGTTATAATGAAGAAATTATCTGGCAGAAACTCCATTTTTGAATATAAACTTCACAACTCAATTTTGAAAGATTGAAAATACACTTTTGGACAATTTAAAATAAAATCCTCAAGATATCTTAATTGGTTATGATTCTAAATATTTATTTATGCATTCTCTAATGTTCTTTTCGATGATTTCACCTTTAAATCATAGTTTTAAATTGAGAAAATTAGAGTTTTTGTTGCTTAAGTTATGAAATCTTATTTTGTGGTCTTGAAGATTGATTTGAACTCGGTTTTTGATAAAATTTCAAATTTGAGTTTCTTTTGGTATGAGTAACATGATTTTTAAATAAAATTCCAGTTTTCTTTGCGAACTTAGATTTGAATTTCTAGCTAACTGTTTAGATTGGGAATAGAGGTATAGCAATTTTGTTGTTCATGAATTTGTTTGTTTATGTAATATTGTAACACCCCATACTTTTCTTAACTTAGTTTAACTCCTAGTGTGTTAAGGGTTAATTTCAAAAGCATATAACTCTTGATGCGTATAGAATTTTCTAGCTCTAGACCCACCAATGTGTAGATAATTGAATTAGCTTTCCAACGATACCAATTTCGCTTAAGAAGTTGTGATGATTTTAGTAAAAGTAGTAGATCACCATGATAAGTGATGCATCGCGGTGAAGGACAAATTTTCAATTGTTCGATTACAATGAAGCACCGTAATTAGCCTACTTCATGGTGAAGTTCCAATTTCCATTCGTTCTTTTCTAATAGCTCATTGCTATCAGGCGGTATTGCACCAAATTTCTAATTGAACAGACATCGCATCGTGGTGGAGTGGAAAATGGCACTCATTCTTTTCTAGTGATGCAACGGGATTTCACCGTATTGTGTCAAAGGCTAAAATGATAGTTATCCATTTTTCAGTAACCCACAGTGATGGCAGTACATCGCGGTGGGTTGCCAAATCAGGATTTTCCAGTCCTCAGTTAAATTTTAAAGGGCAATCTAGTCTTTTCCCCAAGCCCCAAATTATGTAAAACAAATAATCTAGACTATTATAAGCATATTATGCATGCTTTTCATCAACTTTCTCTCAAAGAAACCCTAGAACTTCAAACCTTAATCCCTAATAAATCCAAATTTCAACCATTCTTTTCAAAGATAAATCAAAATTAAGGATTCCCAATTCAAGAACTTCAAGAATCAATCTTCAAAAGCACAAATAGGTATTCAATTTCAAGCTTCTTTATGTATTTCATCAATTAAGGTATGTGGGGTTATGATCAAGGATAATTATTTCATTCTTGTACCCAAAATTAGTTATGAAGTTGATTTTATATAAATTTACATGAGATTAAATTAGGGTTCATACCTAATATTTCTATTTGCAAGATAATAAGATTACAAGTTACTTAGATGTTGAATTGCAGGTTTAATTTCGTATTTTCATGCGTATGATATAAATTTCTAGATATGAAATTAAATTATCAATATTTACATTATCAAGCATGAATATTATGATATTTTGATATGAATTTGAAGAAAGAGTTATTAAGCCCTAGTTTGAATGTTGATATTTCAAGAATGACTATGTTTGAAGCATCCCATGATTAGCTATTTTTAGATTTTGATTAAGATTTGATTTTTCTATCTTAGCTTCTATATGGAATCCACTTTACTATTTCAGTTATAGTTTAAATTAACAGATATACAGTTGGTTGTCATTATAAACCATTTATAATAGTTTTAAAGAGGATTTCCTACAGAATGAGCATACAAATTAAAGGAAGTAGTATTTAGCACCGAGTCGGGTATGTTCACATGCCCCAGAACTATGAGTCAATGTAGGTACAGATTATCAAATTATTCCCATTTCTATATGGATGACAGTTATAGATGTGATCGCTTAGATTAGGCTATACTCTGTGGCAAGAGTATGATACCACTCCCCAATATGAGGTTTTCCCATAAGGGAACTAGATGTATGACTACATGTTAGCTCATATGATTTATTTTGGTTAGAAGAACCTCCCTACAGCATACAAAAAATAATAATAGAAAAGCTTTTAGAACTAAGTGTAAAGGCCCACTGCTTTATTCAGATGTTGCTTTATAAAATACATTAGCTACAAATTTCAATTTTCAAAGTTTAGACATAAAAGTGAGTCCTTTCTATACTTAGACAGTATAATTTTCAGACAGTACACTGGTACACCTTTTAGAAACTAAATATTATAACACACTAGATTTAGACATTATGTTTTTCTACTCATTATCATAAATCTCAATTTTCCATTATTCAAGCTTATGTGAGTCATCTTCCTTTAGTAAGAATTATGTCATAAATTATGATGATGTTGAGACATTATTTTACTTAGGCATTCACCCCATATATTTAGTACAATCCAGAAGTACTGATCAACATATACACCTATTTGCTACATTATCTCATAATGTAGGTTCAGGTGCTCAGTTTCAGTAATGTGAGCGATTTCGAGCATCTCCATGTACATCCCGATAGTTTGAGAGTCCTCATATTTTGGTGACTTAGTCATTTAGTTTTTCAACTTATTAGTATAGATGATTCAGTATTTTCAGACAACTCAAGTCAGCTAGGGGGTTTATCCCAGTGACTCTTTAGTTAATAGTAGTAGAGGCTTGTGAGGCTTCTTGATATGATTTAGATTTCCAGTATTCATTGATCAGACCCTTATAGCTAGTATTTTAAGATATTATATTCAGATAATTTCAATTATCTCATATAGAATATTGCATCTTAGATTTGATTTTATATATATATATATTCTTCATTTTGAGCTTCAGATTTAGTAGAAGGCAGACTGATTTAGCAGAAGGCAGACTGATTTAGCTTAAGGCTACTCTTAGTCTTGAACGCTGTTTGATGTCTTAGTTCCTATTTTTAGGGCATTACAAACTTGGTATCAGAGTCTAAGGTTGTAAGAGTCCTAGGGAGTCAGATAAGTCATGTTATGTAGAGTCTTGATCATGGGTGTGAAGCACACCATATTTATGAGCAAGAGGCTATAGGACGTTTTAAGGAAATCATCTCTTTCTTTTATGATCTATTATGCTTACAATATCTCTATTTGCCTTTAAATCGTTCTCTTACATGACAGTTGAATATGCCTTCTCGTCAAGCTAATGCCTGCAAAATTAATAACCAGCCACCCCAACCTGCTGACCGTCTGAATGAGAAAGTATCCCATGCTAAATTGTAGGATGCCTTTCAGGAACAAGCTGTGACTACTAATGTTCAGGGTAACCATCAGGTGGTAGTCCTACTTAAGAAGAATGATGATTTAGCAGAAGCCATAATCGAGACTTTATGAGAATGAATCCACCAATGTTCTTTGGGTCAAAAGTAGGTGATGACCTATAACTTTATTAGATAAGGTGAAAAAGATCAATCAGATTATGCATGTTTCTGAAAAGAATAGTTTATAGTTGGCATCCTATAGATTGAAGGATGTAGCATATGATTGGGTGGTTATGTGGAAGAATGGTATAGGTAAAAATGCAGCTCCTATAAGTTGGTAGGTGTTTTAGGATGCATTTTTAGATAGGATCTTTTCACTAAAAAAAGAAAAGATAAGGTAGAGGAGTTTGTGAACCTAAGGCAGGGCTCGATGATAGTGAAAGAGTACTGCCTTAAGTTCAACCAGTTGTCTAAGTATGCCCCTGATATGATGGCTGGCCCTAGGAAGAGTATGAGTAAGTTTGTTACTGGAGTATGTGGTTTGGTAGTCAAGAAGTATAGGATTGCCATGCGTATTGAGGAAATGGATCTTTTTTCGTTGATGATTCATGCTCAGCAGATTTAGGTAGAAAAGTTTAAGAGAAGAGAGTAGGGAAATAAGAAGGCTAGAACCAGGCAATTTGAGTATGGTCGGATAAAGTTTAGAGTGGGAAGTCATTCATAGTTTCAGAATTGTTCATCTATGCCAGCGCAATCTTCAGCTAGTTCTCCCACTCCCAGAGCTAGATGGGAGAAGTGGGGTAAAACTTCTATGTCTAGATATTAGAATAGTGTGAGTGGAAAACCCAGTTATTCTCTATGTGCTAAGTGTGGTAAGAATTATTTGTTGAGTGCTTCTTGGGATAGAAAGGTTGTTATGGTTGTAGTAAGTTGGGTCATAGAATCTAAGAGTGTTCACATGCTAAGGAGGGAAATAGGGATATTCATCCCCAGACTCAATATACTAGCACACCAGCTCCTCTATATCACCCAGTCCCTCCTCAGTGAGCGTCATCCAGTACCAGTGGAGGTCAGTACCAGAATCAGTTTTATGCTTTACCATCCCATTAGGAGCAGGAGGATTCACCAGATGTTGTTACTAGTATGCTTCATGTTTTTCATCTTGATGTTTATGTATTGTTAGACCCTGAGTCGAATTTCTTTTATAAGACCCCACTAGTTGCAGTAAATTTTGAAATAGGTCTAAAAAAAATCCCTAATCCCTTCTTAGTTTCTACCCCAGTGGGTGAGTCAGTTATTGCTAAACAGTTCTATAGAGAGTGTCCTATAACTGTCCTTTATGAAATCATGTTAGCAGATTTAATAGAGTTAGATTTGGTCGACTTTGACCTTATTCTTTATATGGATTGACTCCATTTCTATTATGCATCCATAGATTGTCACACCCGAGCGGTGAAGTTTTAGTTTCCAGATGAACCAGTCTTTGAGTGGGAAGGTAATTCAGTGTCTCCCAAGAGTCACTTGATATCCTATATTAAAGCCAGAAAGATGATCTCAAAAGGGTGTAACTATCATCTTGTTCGAGTCAAAGACACTAAGTCTAATACTCTAATAGTTCAATTAGTTCGTGTACTCAATGAGTTTCTAGATATTTTTCCCAAAAAATTGCCAGGGGTACCTCCCGATAGGGAAATAGAACTCGATATCGACCTTCTCCCAGATACTTAGCCTATCTCTATTCCTCCATATTGTATGGCTCTAACCAAACTTAAAGAGTTAAAAGAGCAGCTTAAAGACCTCTTAGATAAAGATTTATAAGGCCCAGTATCTCTTTATGAGGTGCTCTTATCCTATTCGTGCAAAAGAAAGATGGTTCTTCGTGAATGTACATTGACTATCGCCAGCCAAATAAAGTCACAGTCAAAAAAAAATATCCTCTTCCTAGAATTGATGACTTATTCAATGAACTCTAAGGTGCAAGTTATTTCTCCAAAACAAAACTAAGATCCGGCTATTATCAGCTTAGAGTAAGGGAATGTGATTTTCAAAAAATAGCTTGTAGAACTCGTTAGGGTCAATTTGAGTTTCTAGTCATGTCATTTGATCTTACCAATGCCCTACAACCTTCATGGACTTGATGAAAAGAGTGATCAAACAGTATTTGGACATATTTGTTATAATATTTATCGATGATATTCTTGTCTATTCTCGTTGTGAGGATGATCATCCAGACCACCTTAGAACTGTGTTGCGTACTCTTAGAGATCACCAGTTGTTCGCCAAATTCAGAAAATGTGAATTTTGGCTAAGATCAACAGCTTTCATCGGTCATATTATTTCTAGTGATGGTATTAGAGTTGACCCTAAATGACAGAAGCAGTATAAAACTGGCCTAGACCTATCTCTCTGTCAGATATCTGATGTTTCTTGGGTTTAGATGCCTATTATAGATATGTAGTTGAGGGTTTTTCTTCTATTGCATCTCGTATGTCTAGATTAACTCAGAAGAAAGTTAAGTTTCAGTGGTAAAATTCTTTTGAGAAAAGTTTTCAGGAGTTAAAGACGACTCACCTCAACCACAATTTTAGTGCTACCTGATGGTACAGATGGATTCGTTGTATATTTTGATGCCTATAGAATTAGTCTGGGATATGTTTTGATACAGAGAGGTATGGTTATAGCCTATTCCTCTAGACAGCTTAAGCCTCACAAAAAGAATTACCCTACCCATGACCTTGAGCTAGCTACTATTGTGTTTGCATTGAAGATTTAGAGGCAATATCTTTATGGGGTGCATATTGATGTGTTTACGGATCACAAAATCTTGCAATATGTGTTTACTCAGAGGGAGTTAAATCTTCATCAGAGAAGGTGGTTAGAATTGTTGAAGGATTATGATATGAGTATGTTGTATCATCCGGGCAAGGCCAATGTTGTGGCAGACGCCCTTTGTAGATTGTCTATGGACAGTGTTGCTCATGTGGAATTATAAGAGAGAACTAGTTTAAGAAGTTCACCGATTAGCTAGATTAGGTGTGAGGTTGGTTGACTTAGCTGAAGGTAGTATTTGGGTTAAAAGTAGTTTAGAATCCTCTTTAGTTTCTGAAGTAAAAGAGAAGCAGGATAAGGATTTTTGTTTGGTCAAGCTGAAGGGTTCAGTTAAAGACCAAAAGCTAGAGTTTTTCTCCCAAGGGGAAAATGGTGTGTTTAGATACCAGAGTAGATTGTGTGTGCCATATGTTGATGATTTGAGGCAGCAGATCATGGCAAAAGTTCATGGTGCGTGTTATTTCATTTATCTAGGAACCACCAAGATGTACTGTGATTTGCAGGAAGTCTATTGGTGGAGCGGTATGAACAGACATATAGCAGAGTTTGTAGCTAAATGTGCAACTTTCCAATAGGTTATGTTATAGAACCAAAGACTTGGTGGCATATTGCAGGGGTTTGGTATTCCTACTTGGAAGTGGGAAGAGGTGAATATGGTCTTTATGACTGTATTACCCCATTCGTGTCATTAGCATGATTCGATTTGGGTTATTATAGAAAGATTGACCAAATCAACCCATTTCTTTCCAGTTCACATATCCTACACAGCTGAAGATTATGCTAAGTTATATATCAGAGAGTTTGTTATATTGCATGGAACTCCCTTATCCATCATCTCAAATAATAGGTACTTAGCTTACCTCTAAGTTTTGGAAAGCCTTATAGAAGGGTCTTGGTACCCAAGTTTTTCTCAATTCATCTTTTCATCCGCAGACAGATGGTCAGGTACATAGGACCATTCAAACCTTAGACGATATGTTAAGGGACTGTGTTCTTGATTTCAAAGGTAGTTGGGATGACCATTTTCCATTGATAAAGTTTGCCTACAATAACAGTTACTATTCTAGTATTCAGATAGCCCCATTTGATACTCTTTATGGTAGGAGATGTAGATCACTAGTTGGTTGGCTCGAAGTGGGTGAGGCCACTTTGATTTGGCTGGATATGGTGTTTGAAGCCATATAGAAAGATCAGTTGATTAGAGAGAGATTGAAAGGACCTAAGAGTCATCAAAAATCTTATGCAGACATTAAAACGAGAGATCTTAAGTTTGAAGTAGATGATCTTGTGTATTTGAAGGTTTCACCAATGAAGGGGGTGAAGAGGTTTGGAAAAAAAGAGAAGCTTAGTCCCCAATATATAGGCCCCTATAGGATTTTGAGTCATGTGGGGAAGGTAGCGTATGAGCTTGAGCTACCTGTAGATTTGTCATCCGCTTATCTAGTGTTCCATGTGTCCTTATTGAAGAAGTGCACATATGATTCTGCTGTTGTAGTCTCTCTAGAAAGCACAGATATTTAGAATAGCAATTCATATAAAGAATTCCTAGTAGAGATTCTTGATCATTAGATCCGTAGACTAAGGAATAAAGAAGTTCCCTTGGTCAAAGTTCTGCGGTGAAATCAGTCCGTTGAGGGTGCTACTTGGGAAGCAGAAGCAGACATACGTACCAAGTATCCTAACTTTTTCGCCTTGAACTCAAATTCAGCCAAAGGTAACAGTCTCCCTTAATTCTGTTCTTTTCCAATATTAGATTCAGCCATATAGTTATCTTAATGTTTATTCATGTATTCACAGATTAGTTCAGTCGCTCAGTATGATTTTGACCCAGTCATATATCTTGTTTCAAGTTTCCATGCCAACATATAGCCTCAGTTCCTTAGTTTCTTCAGTTTAACTAATCTCATTTAAGGACGAATGTTCTCAAGGGGGAGATATTGTAATACCCCACACATTTCTTAGCTCAGTTTAGCTCCTAGTGTGTCAAGGGTTAACTTTAAATACATATAACTCTAGATACATATAGAATTTTCTAGTTGTAGACTCACTAATGTGTAGGTATTTGATTTAGCTTTTCAATAATATAAATTTTGCCTTAATTCAATACTAGGTTAAGAATTTATGGCAATTTTAGTAAAAGCAGTAGATCACCACAATAAACTGCATCGCAGTGAAGGAAAAATTTGCAGTTGTTCAATTCCAGTGAAACACCACGATTAGCCCACATCGCGGTGAAGTTTTAGTTCCCGTTCATCTCTATCAAGTAGCTCACCACGATTAGCCTTTATCACGCTAAAATTCCCAATTAGACAGACACCGTATTGCGATGGAGTGCCAAATGGCCCTCATCCTTTTCTTGTGACGCAATACAATTTCATCGCGTCACGCCAGAGGACAAAATAGCAGTCATTAATTTTCCAATAAGCAACCGCGATAGTGGCGTATTGTGGTGGTGTGTCAAATCGGGATTTTCCAATTCTGAGTTAAACTTTAAAGGGCAATCTAGTCTTTTCCTCAAGTCCCAAATCATGTAAAACACATAATCTAGCCTATTCTAACCATATAATGCATGCTTTTCATCAACTTTCTCTCAAAGAAATCCTAGAACATCAAACCTTAATCCCCAAGAAATCCAAATTTTTGTCATTCTTTTTCCAAGATAACTCAAAATTAAGGATTTTCAATTCAAGAACTTCAAGAATCAATCTTCAAAAGCACAAGTAGGAATTCAAGTTCATGCTTCTTTACTATTTCATCAATTAAGGTATGTGGGTTATGAGTAAGGATAATTTTATCATCCTTGTGCTCAAAATTAGTTTTGTAGTTGATTTTTATATGAATTTATATGTGATTCAAATTAGGATTCATACTCGATATTGCTATTTTCAAGATAATGAGATTGTAAGTGATTTAGATGTTGAATTGCATGTTTACTTTCGTATTTTCATGCGTATGATATAAATTTTCAGATTTCAAATTGAATTATAAATATTCACATTATGAAGCATGAACATTATCATGTTTTGACATGAATTTGAAGTATGGGTTATTAAACCCTAGTTTGAATGTTGATATTTCAAGAATGACTATGTTTGAAGCATCCCATGATTAGTTATTTGCAGATATTGATAAAGATTTTATCTTAAGATCTTAGCTTCGATATGGAATCCACTATACAGTTTCAATTATAGTTTAAATTAATAGATATACAGTTGGTTTTCATTATAAACCTTTTATACTAGTTTTAAAGTGGATTTCCTATAGAATGAGCATACAGATTAAAAGGAGTAGTGTTTAGCACCGAGTTGGGTATGTTTACATACACCAGAACTATGAGCCAATGTTAAAGATTATTAGATTATTCTCATTTTTATATGGATGACAGTTACAGATGTGGTCACTTAGATTAGGTTATACTTCTTGGTAAGAGTACGACACCTCTTCCCCAACGTGAGCTTTTCCCATAAGGGAACTAAACGTTGGACTCTATGTTATCTCACATGGTTTATGTCATTTAGAGGAACCTCTCTACAGCCTACATAAAAGAATAATAGAATAGCTTTTAGAACTAAGTGGAAAGGCTCTCAGCTTTATTCAGATGTTGCTTTATAAAAGACATTAGCTACAGATTTCAGTTTTTAGATCTCAGATATAAAAGTGAGTCCTTTTTATACTTAGATAGTGTGATTTTCAGACAAAACAATGGTACAAATTTTAGAAACTAAATGCTATCACTCACTAGATTTATACAGTATGTTTTGCTACTCATTATCATAATTCTCAGTTTTCCGTTATTCAAGTTTATGTGAGTCATCTACGTTTATCATGCATTATGTTACAAATTATGATGATGTAGAGACATTGTTTTATTTATGTATTCACCCCCATATACTCAGTACAATCCAAAAGTACTGATTCACATACACTTCTATGTGCTACATTTTCTCATAATGTAGTTTTAGGTGCTCAGTTTCAGTAGCGTGAGGATTTCTAGAATCTCCATCTATATCTCGATAGTTGGTGACTCCTCATAGTTTGGAAACTTAGTCATTCAGTTTTTCAGCTTATTAGTATAGATGATTTAGTATTTTCAGACAACTTGAGTCAGCTGGGGGTTTGTCCTAGTGACTATCTAGTTATTAGTAGTAGAGGCTTATCGGACTGCTAGATACGATTCAAATTTCTAGTAGTGATTATTCAAAGTCTTAAGTCTAGAATTTTTAGATATTATATTCAGATAATTTCAGTTAGCTCAGAAAGAATTCCACATCTTAGCTTTGATTATATATATCTTTATTTCCTCTATTTTGAGCTTCAGATTTAGTACAAGTCAGACAGGGTTAGCTTAACGCTACTCATAGTCTTGAGTACCATGTGACATCACGAGACCCATTTTTTGGGGCATTACAAATATGTATTTTGCTCATAAGCTCTACAGAAAGAAAATGCTAATATTTGACTTTATAGTTTGATTGTAAGGTTAGATGAGACTTACTTTGACTCTTTTCAAAGCGTTAACGTTCTAATTAAATGTGTAAATAGGTAAAATGGTAATGGACACCCCATATAAATGAGATGACAAGTATTTATGCAGGTATCAGTGTTATGTTATGGAAATATGAGAATGTGACTATTTCTTTGAAATTTATTCTTATGTGAGTGTGATTTTTAGTTGTAGCATAAGTGTGAATTTTTGGTTTGCTCACTAATATGTTCCTTGATGACTGATATTCAAGAGAGAGTATATGAATTAATTATTTGATTATGTTTCACTTTTATCATTATATTGTTAATTATTATGGGATGATTATGAGATAGTGGTGAGGTCTTTATTAATGATATGATGATGAGTTTTTACTAAAGATATGGTCTCGAGATTATTACATATGATATGACTTTAAGGTCATTTTCAAATGGTTTCGACAACATTTCTGAATGATGCCAAGGTCATTTCTAGTTGTGAGTTTAAAGTTATTCTTAGATGGATCCGTGATTATTTTCAGACGGTATATGGACTTCATGAATTTCCCATGGATCCCAACTGACTAAATTATGGCATTGAGTATATATAGATACAAATAGGATTCATGCATCATATACATCATTTTACTTGACTTATATTGGCTTCATGTGGGATGACAGTTAAGATCATTCAATGTATGAAAGGTGTCTAGTGCTTTTCCATTTCTGATATTTATTTCACCAAGTGTTGAATAACTAGTGGTTCATCTCTAAATTTGAAAGTCTAAAAACCCATTGATAATGCCTATGGTATGATCAAATCATGATAACTATATAAGACATCACAGTCACACTTTTAGAATATAAGTCAGGCCAATATAGTTTTCACCCTAAATTATAAGGCTATCGGGCTTTAAGGAGTAGGATTCACACTCAATGATGTGTCTAGAACATTTAATCAACAGAGATACAAATAGGTTAATTTTCAAAGGAGAGAAAATATCATCCCATTTTAAATTCAGTAAATTTATGTAACATCCTAATATTGTTAGATTTCTCACTCCTAACATGGGGATTTGTTGATATACCCTCCTATTTTTGTCTATATTTAAACCGACTATCGAAGGTAATATTCCTAAGCATTGTGAAACCATAGATTTGTTATCACCATGAATGTAATTCTTGCTTTTAAAAATTTAGAAACTCTCACCGTAAAGCGCATGTGTGTAATATAAAGTTAATATTTTTAATATCATCAAGAAAATTGTTAAAAGAAAATACAAATCAAAGGTGTATGTATCATATAACAAAAATATTATATGCGCTACGCAGATTATCATGGGGACTTTGATAGTACAATATGTCATATAAAGTTGAATTTTTTATGATTCGTCAATTAATAAGGTTATTCAAAAAAAAAGTACAAATTTAGGGTGCGTAAAGCATATTGCGCACTTATTATGTGCGTTATGTAGATTATTCTAGGTACTTTGACAGTATAATCTGTCATACAAAGTAAAAAAACTTTACTTGTCCATCAAAGATGTCATTGAAGAATAGTCTCAATTGATGGGTGTAAAGCATATAATGCACATATCATGTGCATTATAAGGATTCTCAAGGGTAGTTTGACAGTATAATGTAAATTTTTTGACTCGTTAATCGAAAATGTCATTCAAGAAAAGGTGTGCATTATGTTGTCATTCATTAATGTAACCAACCATTAGTAAATAATGTAATGAATCAAATAACTAGTGGGAAGTAACATCAATTTAATATGGCATATTTGAAACAAATTATTGAAGAAAATATTTTTTTTCATTCTCGCCCACAGACATATTCAAAGAAATGGGTAGGGCATGAATATTGAGTGATGAAGATAAATTTGAAAATTCAAATAATCAGAATTAGAGTAATAGTCAATATTACCACAATACAATGAAATCTAAGTGGGATTGACGATGGCCGAGGACTTGAACAAAGTTTTAGGGCATTAGAACTTAAACGTCCAAGAATACATGCTACATTAATGTCACATAATACACCACAAGATTTGACCTTTTTTATAAATTATTTTGGCAAAAAAATAGCTGAATGAAAATATGTATCATAAAGTTTAAGTCAAAATGGTACCGCTGCCACATCTAAGTAGTATTTGGACAATGAGATGTTCAAAGACAATGAGTTTTAATGATATAGGTAATATTTGTTATAATTAAAATGTGTCGTCATGTTAATATGATCGATGACCCCATAGATATTGAGTTTTGAAACTTAATAAGTAGCCATTCATTTTTTAAGAAATAGTCTTCCAAAAAAGGATTACTAAAACTTTCATGTTGGTGGAATATAGATCAGACAATATTTTTTTCAAAAAATCCAATATCAATGATAATGACAACTCAAATCATACTAGTTATTCTGATGGTTCCTCACCATATAACAATTAGTATGAGTTATATGAATACAAGTCTTACCTTTTAATACTGCATAGCAGTCATGACCCAAATCCGAGTCTGGCCGTGAAAGAAAATCTCAAGCCCACCATGGGCAGGAGACAACCCCCTTACCCTTACCTCAAGAGCACATAAATATAAACGGCGGAAGCCAACCAAACATATGATAGATAAATGACACTAAAAGAGAATGTAAAGAGTAAAAACACGACATCAACATCATCCCACTCCTGTTCACGAAAGCCTCTAAATTAAAAATACCAATTAAGTTGAGACATGCCCCCGACTATGACTAAAAGAATTCAAAATACAAAGACAATAAGAAAACCAATGACATAACTGAGTCTTCCAAAGGACGAAGGCTCACCACTTCACAACTGATCAATAAAAGTACTCAACCACCTAACATTGCACATGAGCAATAGAAAAGTCCTCTGAACCAATATTATGAAATAATACAGCGTCTAGAATAGTCAGTAGTATGAACACTTGCATGTAACTCAAGGGATAGGGATAAAAAATAGAGCAATTATCAAAATCCAGTCATAAATAGAATGGACAATAATTTATATACATATTTACGATATGGGGATAGGGATGACGGTCATGAACATAATCTTTTAAATCATTATCCTGAACTGTGTAGCTTGATCTATTCTAAAGTCACCCAAGAGCTATATGGGTCCGATTCCCATTGTCAAAAAGGCACAATTGCGTGTTAGCCGCACGTACTGAGAAAACTGAGGAAAGGCTACAGACACCAATGAAATTGCCATGGAAAATATAATGTGTATCTAGACACATGGTCATATAGACTCCTAACCTAGGCAAATGTTGTTTGCAGTGTTGGCCCCTCCAGAAATATATCTTCACTATGAGCTACACAATCCCTTTAAGCCCAAATTAAAATAATTTTTGCATAAACCCAACCGTTTACAAAAGAGTCTTTATTAAGGCATTTTTCAACATGGGGTAGCCATACCAATATGTTTGCAAGCTAATTCAACTATGCCAAATCAATCGATGTAACCATTAGACTCCCAAGTTCCATTTAACATCCAAAACCAAAGCCTCCAAGGGCATTCCAAAACCATATTTATCCATTTATCCTTTAATGCAATGTAAAAGATTCAAAAGATACGTTAATTTATGCAAATATCTATATTCAAAATCAAGTTTAAAATGAGGGTTGAGGTTAATGTCATTACCAAGCAAAAAAATTATCAATTTCAGAAAATCCATGTCTCCCATTCCAATCAATATCATAATATCCAATTCAGTCCCAAAAACCATCCATTAAAGCATAAATAATTAATTTAAAAAATGAGAAAAGCAATTCAAATAATAACAATCAAAAATCCTCAACCGAAATTCAAACCCAACAATTTAAAGTACATGATTATGGATTACATAAGTACCATAATGTAAAATTCATGTTAAGAAATGAGAAACATGCCTAAAATTTAGATGAATCTGAAGAAGAATCAAAGTTTTAAGCTTAAATGATGAATTCTCTATAAAACCCTAGAACTTTCTTAGGTTGGGAGTTACACAAGAAAAGAATGGTGTTTGATCTTTTAAAACAGAAGGAAAAGGGTCACTTTGATGTTATAAAGGGTAAAGCCACCAAAATACCCTTACCCAAGTGAAACAAACAAAAACAGGGCAAAAAATTCATACCGTAGTGGCATGTCACTATCATAGAGCTTAGCCTCCGTACACACCCTTATCGTGCAAGGTAAGTGGCATGGCAAGACACTATTAAAGAGGCTTACTATCTTGTGGTCTCAAAATGTCCCTGAGCCCCTTCTGAAAATTCCAACACTTTCCCAAAACACTTTTTTAAAACCTCTTAACATACTTTAAGTCAAAAATTGATATTAAGCACATGGGAGGGTCAAAAATAAATTCATTGAAATTTTTTAAGGTTGTAATGACCCTTCAGGTCATTTTCCATATTTATGCTTATCTTTACTGTTTGAGCTTCGCTATAGTAGCCTAAGTTATTTGTGACTATTGGGAACTGATGGTTCAGTTATCGGGCAGTTTATTTAATTTTAGAACTAATTTCATATTTAAAAGTCTTTGTTGGTTGCAAATGGCCATCGAGCAAAAGTTTAGTAAAAAAATATCGCATGCAATTTTCAGCTGTGCCAATAGATCCAAATATCAATTTTAGTCTAGGTAGACCTTTGGTTTAGGTCCTAATTCAACCAAACTCATTTCGATCTATTGGTCAGAAAGTTAAAAATAAGAAAGAATAGGTGTGGGACCTACATTTGGTTGAAATAACCTCAAATTAAAAATCCGACTTCACCATTGCATCTGGAACATCAATTTCAGGCTAGAGGGACCATTGGTTAAGGTCCCAAGGCTCCCGCACTTATTTTGAGCAATTGAGCAGATTTTGTAAAAAATACTAAAACTATAGGAGTGGGCCCCACTTTTTTCCTGAACGATCTTGGTTGAAGGGTTTGACAATTCCAATGGATTTATAATATGGTTTACACTCAAAATTCACTATAGGAGTATGTTCTTTGGAATCTGGATGAGTTCCAAGGGTCAAAAACGCATTTTTGATTTTTCTATCATCTAGTACAACCACGATCGCAACAAATAGTGTAGTAATCGTCGTATCACTTTCGCAGCCCATAGAACCATGATAGTGATATCTCCTTACCTGTAGGGTCTATATAAAGACCACAAGACAAGTTTGGGGCATTTCCACTTCTTTATTTAGACTTAGAAACCCCAAAATAAGTGAAATAACTCCAAATTGGTCATGGTGGTGACTTGGGAGTTTGACTATCATATTTTAGCGCAGTTATATTCAAATATAAGTTGAGAATCCTTTGAATTCATGCTTGAATTTCCTAGTTTGGATCCAAAACTCTAATTTAGCTTAGGGCTGCATTTTAGCCCAATGTCTTCTTAGGTTTCACCTATTTCTTGAGGGTTATGATTCCTTGTTCATATGTAAATATTGGGTTAGCCTCAAAAACTCATTTTTTATATGTGGGACCTACTTAAAGTTTGCGTATTATTTTTGGACCCGAAGAATAATAGTACAATATAGGTGTCATTAGACACATATTGATAAGTAGTTTATGATTTTGATAGTGTGATGGCATTTTGAAGATAGTAAAATGAAGACTAGTATGTATTGCATAAATTGAGGTCTTGCGGTTTAGCCATGAGGTAGGCTTCTGCCTACTTTACTCCGTAGATGATGTTTGATATATGTTTTGTGTGGATATGGATGTTAAGCTTAATTATGATTAGGATGACTTGGTCTTGATTGTTGATGTTTGGAGTTAAGATGAGGGCTTGGGACCTGTAAAATGGCCTATTTATACCCCTTTTAAATCATATTGCTTTTCCTCTCTAGTTTAGATTAGTTGTATAGTGGTTGTGATGTAAACCTATGTTTTGGATGTGGTTTTAACATTTAAAGCATGATTTGTATAGTTGACCTTATTGGGTTAGTATGGTAGTCTTAAAATCATGAGTTTGGTAGAGTTGACGTAAGTACCCTTGTTTCTAGTTGAAGTTGCTATATTAGTCTAGAATGTGTCTTATTTGACATATAGAAGTTGGACTAGATACCTTAGCCTAGTTTGGGGCATGGTGTGCCTAATTATGGAAATTGAAGATTAGAAGTGGGATCGTTCTATCCACTTAGGCCTAAAATTGTGTTAAACATTGTGAACTTAGTTGTGGATATTTGATAGCGATGAGGCTTTTTAACTTTATAATAAGGTTACTTCGTGACTAGGTAACTTGTACTGATGTTCCCGAATTGCTGCTTTTGAGTTATAATTATGATAGTTCTCGTGGCGATATTGTGTATTAGAGATGATATTCTCCTTAGATACATTATGTGGACTTTAGAGATATTATTTTCTCTTAGACTTAATGATTGGCCTATAGAGATGCTATTTCCTCTTAGACTTGATGATTGGCCTATAGAAATGCTATTTTCTCTTAGACTTTATGAGTGGCCTATAAAGATGCTATTTTCTATTAGACTTGATGATTGTCCTATAGAGATGTTATTTATTCTTAGACTTGATGACTGGCCTATAGAGTTGCTATTTCTTTTAGTCATGATTGTTGGACCTATAAAGACGAGGTTCCTTGTAGATAAGGTAATTGGCCTAAAGAGGTTATATTCCTCATAGTCATTGTAACACCTCGATTCGCTGAACCGGAATGCTACACGGTGCTCATGACCCCGAGGGACCACAAGCTAACCCATGACTGATATCTGTACCTGTATACTGCAAATCATGATATAATAATGCGAAATACATAGAACTGTAAGTCCATAAGGTTCAACTAAATAAAACCATGTGGGTGATAATACCCAAAACAACTCAATCTGAAAGCTAAGTCTGAACGTAAATCTGAACATAAATTTGAAAGCCTCTAAACTATCTGAATAAGGAGTTGAAGGAACATGTCTCCAACTAACTCCGTAAAACTGAACTGAAGAAATAAATAAATGAATCAAATCATATTGTCCTCGAATCAATGAGGACTCACTGTGTCTCTATGACTGGAATGCTACCGCTACTGCTTGGCTGGAGCTCGTGTCTCAGAACCTATGGTGTAACATGAAAAGAAACTACCATAGAGGAAATGCGTCAGTACAACTGGAGTACTGAGTATACGAGGAAGGTAGGCTAAACATAAAGGGTCTCATGCATGAACAACACTGACTGACTAATATGAACATGGGAGTGCAAACACCTATATATATAAACTAGGACTGTGAATACATGATAGCATGACCTGTAAGCTAATACATGGTTTACTGATAACTGTCATGACTGATACTGAAACTGATAACATGAATGACTGCATCTGACAATCCTGTATATACTAAAATCTGAAGAACGCCCTTAGTTTTTTTACTGAGACTGATACTAAAACTGTGGGAAATAGTGTTTAACCGGCATGCCCCATGTATGCCTGTTATGGCTAAGCTGGGGTCCAATCATTGGATCGACTGGAGGGGTGTCAATACCGTGCCACGAGTAAGGACAGCCTGTGAGTAGCCCTTATCTTGTGGGTACTCAATGAGAACGGTGGAAACCTTAAACTGATAGGTTAAGCCACCTCATCAACCCTAATCTGGCAAGCTAAAATGTCTCAACCTACGCTGGCTATGTAGTTCTGGAACACAAGGATGACTACTAAGAATCACACCCTAAACTGGCAGGTGAGTTCCCATTCTAGGTTTCACTCGGTGCTAACCTCTAATCCCATATAGAGGGAATGGACATGAATAACTGACTGTACATGACTTAATCTTACTGAATTCCATTGACTGGCGGGATGTTACTGATATCTGACAATTGACTAACATCATGAGGTTTTCCTGAGTCACATGACTGACTGAAGTCTATGGAATCATAGCTTGAGTTTGGATATCGTGAAACATGACATGGCTCTAAGAACACAGCTATAGTTTTTGGATACAATTA
>NC_061119.1:162198593-162354320 GCF_002878395.1 Capsicum annuum
TTATGTCATAAAAGCATGATTTCTATTCCCTTAGGTATTTTCACAAATACCTTACATGCACATCTTAGGCATAGGTGGATTCATCAAGATTTCTAACATTCAACCACCAATTTCACATGTTTATACGTTAAATACCACTATATCCTCGTACAAAACATACAAAGATCCCATCTTAGGCATCATCAAACTCAAACCACATGAACATCAACCACCAACAACATAAACATCATAATACATAATTTAGAAGATGGTTCTTGAGCTTCATGGAAGAAAGGAGTCCATGAATCAACTCACGCATACCTTAAAAGGAAGATTCTTGATGATTGGCGGAGGAATTTCCTTGAAATTAGATCTTCAAGCTTAGTTATTCAATCCTAGTTATTTTTATGTTTTAGTGCTCTTGGATGATGAGCTTTGAGATGATAATAGGGTTGTAATATGTTTAGAAGCTATATAGCTCATAGGGTTAAGTTTAGGGACGTGTAAGGAGTGTTAAAAGACTTAATTACCCTTAAAATAACTTAAAACGGAGTGTTTTTGGCACCTAGAACTAACTTAGGTGGAGCCCAAGTGATTGCCTAAGATAGGTTGGGCGGTGCCTAACCAATCGCCTATGTTTGGTTGGGCGGCGCCTAACCAATCGCCTATCCTTACTGTCTCTCACGAAAATGGGCATAACTTTTCGCTCGGGTATTGGATTAAGGCGAAATTGGTATCGTTGGAAATCTAATTCAATTCTATACAATTTGGTGGGTATAAATCTAACAAAATACCACATTAGAATTAATTTATACTCGTTCAAAGATGACCTTTGCAAAATCGAACACTAAAACTTGATGAATTCAAAAACTCTTAGCTTGTATTACCTTAAGTGACTCATATGAACATGCTTAATGCATCATAATCTATCCTATCACTAGGATATTTATTGTAAGTCATGTACTAAATTATGAATCATAGGATAGGAGATTTCATACGTAGGATTACTTATTCACTTCCTAGCTTAGAAACATGCGGGGTATTACAATATCTCCCCCTTGGGAACATTCGTCCTCGAATGAGAATTTACTGAGAATGAATACAAGATAATAGAACCCGAACTGAACATGAAGAACTAAAACTTGATCTCATGATTGACATGCTAAACATACTGAACTGGTGCATATCTGATGCACGGACAACTGACACATGAATGCATGACTAAGTATGAAACGGTTAATAGGTACCAAGTTTATACTGGAAACATGAACATGAAACTGAATAAGCTTAAGGAGAACTATTACCTTAAGCTTGATCTGAATTGGCGGGGAAGTGGTGAGGATACTTGGTACGCATATCTGCTTCTGCTTCCCAAGTAGCTCCCTCATGAGACTGATTTCGCTAAAGTACCTTAACTAAAGGGACCTCTTTGTTCCTCAATCTATGAGTCTGATAATCTAAGATTTCGACTGGAATCTCTTCATAAGAGAGGTTGTTCTAAATATTGATGCTCTGAATAGGGACAAAAACTGCTGGGTCACCTATGCACTTCTTTAGCAAAGAGACATGGAAGAATGGATGCACTGAGGCTAGGTCTGAAGAAAACTCAAGCTCATAAGTTACCTTGCCGAAGCGATAAAGAATTCTAAAGGGACCGACATATCGGAGACTGATTTTCCCTTTCTTGTCGAACCTCTTCACTCCCTTCATGGGAGAGATCTTAAGATAGACATAGTCATTGACCTTGAACTCAACATCCTTTCTACGAACATCTGCATAGGACTTTTGTCGGCTCTGAGAAGCCTGGAGTCTCTCTCTGATCAACTGAACTTTCTCTAAGGCATCGAATACTAAGTCAGGACCTATGATTGAGGCCTCACTAACTTCGAACCAATCAATCAGAGATCTACATCTCCTACCATAGAGAGCTTTGAATGGAGCCATCTGAATACTAGAATGATAGCTATTGTTGTATGCAAACTCAATCAAAGGCAAGTGGTCATCCCAAATTCCCTTGAAGTCAATTGCACATGCCCTTAGCATATCTTCAAGAGTCTAAATAGTCCTCTCTACTTTACCATCTGTCTGAGGATGAAATACAGTGCTGAGATGGACTTGGGTACCGAGACCCCTCTGGAATGCTTTCCAAAAGTGAGAGGTGAACTGGGTACCTCTTTCTGAGATGATAGATAGTGGAATACCGTGTAACCTAACTAACTCCCTAATATAGAGTTTAGCATAATCCTCGGTGGAATAAGAAGTATGAATAGGAAGGAAATAAGCTGACTTGGTCATTCTCTCTATAATGACCCAGACTGAATCATGTTGATGACGAGTTCTAGTCAAACCCATCACGAAGTCCATGTTCACTTCTTCCCACTTCCAAGTAGAAATGGTGAACTCTTGCATGTAACCACTAGGTTTCTAATGCTCTATTCTAACCTGCTGACATATAGAGCACTTAGCTACAAGCTCTGCAATATCTCTCTTCATCCCACTCCACCAATAGATCTCCCGCATGTTGCGATATATCTTAGTGGACCCTGGATGAATAGAGTATCGTACACCATGCGCTTCTGCAAGAATTCGCTGCCTCAATTCATCAACACCTAGAACACATAGACGATCCTGACAACGAAGAACACCATCTCCCCCTTGGGAATAAACCTCGACTTTCTAATTCTGAACTGACTCCTTGAGCTTGACAAGGCTAGGATCCCTGTCTTATTTTTCTTTCACCTCAAAAACTAGAGATGACTCTGAACTACTATGAACACATACACCACTCTCTGAAGAATCGACTAAGCGGACGCCTATTTTGGTAAGTTGATGGTTTCTTGAGCCATCTTTTTCTTACTACCCTCAATGTGAGAAATACTACCCATGGAGAGTCTACTGAGAGCATCGGCCACAACATTGGACTTGCCCAGATGATAAAGAATACTCATGTTGTAATCCTTCAAGAGCTCTAACCACCTTCTCTGGCAAAGATTGAGATCTTTCTGGGAAAAGACAAACTGGAGGCTTTTATGGTCTGTGAAGACATCTACATGAACTCCATAGAGATAATGCCTCCAAATCTTCAAGGTAAAAACTACTGCTACTAACTCAAGATGATGAGTAGGATAATTCTTCTCATGTGGCTTTAACTATCTGGAGGCGTAGGCTATGATGTTACTATGCTGCATGAGAACACAACCTAAACCCACTCTAGATGCATCACAATAGACTAAAAATCATCTGAACCATCTAGAATAGCTAGAACTGGAGCTGATGTGAGTCGAGTCTTCAACTCTTAAAAGCTCTTCTCGCATGAATCTGACCACTGAAACTTAATCTTCTTCTGAGTCAATCTGGACATGGGGGATACAATAGAATAAAATCCCTCGATAAACCATCTGTAATAGCCAGCCAAACCCGAGAAACTCCTGATATCTGATGGAGATATGGGTCTGGTCCAGTTTTTTACTGCCTCAGTTTTCTGAGGATCTACTCTAATGACATCACCTGAAACAATATGGCCAATGAATTCTACTGATCTTATCCAAAATTTGCACTTGCTGAACTTAGCGAATAACTGGTGATCCCTGAGAATCTGAAGAACAATCTTGAGATGGTCTGCATGATCATGCTCTGTGCGAAAATAGACTAGAATATCATCTATAAAGACTATGAAAAACATGTCCAAGTACTTCTTGAACACACGGTTCATCAAATCCATAAAAGCTGCAGGGGCATTGGTAAGACCAAATGACATGACTAAAAATTTGAAGTGACCATACCGAGTATGGAAAGCTGTCTTCAGAATGTCACATTCTCTAACTCTGAGCTGATGATAGCCTGATCTGAGGTCTATCCTGGAGAATTAACTGGCACCCTGAAGTTGGTCGAATATATCATCAATCCTGGGAAGAGGATAGCTATTCTTGACCGTCACCTTGTTGAGTTGACGATAATCAATACACATCCTGAGAGAACCATCTTTCTTGCACACGAATAATACTGGCGCACCTCATGGGGAAATGCTGGGTCTGATGAATCCCTTATGTAAGAGATCATTCAACTGATCTTTCAGTTCCTTGATTTCTGTTGGTGCCATTCTGTATGGCGGAATAAAAATAAGTTGAGTATCCAGAAGAAAGTCTATGTCGAAGTCTATTTCCCTTTTGAGAGAAATGCCTGGAAGATCTTCGGGAAAGACATCTGAGTATTCATTAACAACAGGGACTTTTTTTAGGCTGGGAGATTCAGAACTTGAATCTTTAATATGCACGAGATGATACACACACCCCTTAGAAATTATTTTCCTTGCTCGAAGGTAGGAAATAAGTTGACCTTTGAACGCTGAAATGCTACCCTTCCACTCTAGGATGGGCTCATTCAGGAACTAAAACTGAACTATCCTATTTCTGCAGTCGACAATGGCATAGCAGGAATGAAGCTAATCTATATCGAGAATGACATCAAAATCAGTCATCTCTAACTCCACTAAATCTGCTGATGTGGATTTCTGAGATATCATAACCAGGCAATTCCTCTATACCCGCTGGGCTATGATGGTTTTATCCACTAGGGTAGAGACTAAAAAAGGCTCTGCTAGGACTTCGGGACTAATTCCAAAATTGCTTGCTATGTATGGAGTAACAAAAGACAAAGATGCACCTAGGTCTAGCAAAGTATAAATATGAACATGGAAAATTTGTAACGTACTAGTAACGACATCAGGAGAATTTTCCTGATCCAGCCGGGACTGAAGAGCATAGAGTCTGTTTGGACGTTGCCTACTGGTAGCACTGGAAATGGCACCCTGCTGGTTCGAGCTACTAGACTGAGCTGTAGAATGATTTTGCTGACCCTAAAGACTTGACTGTAGACACTCCCTAATCCTGTGGCCTGGATTGCCACAACCAAAACAGACATTACTACCGGCTCTGCAAATGCCCTTATGGTTCTTACCACAAGTCTAACAAAGGGGATTCATTCGGGCACTGCTAACACTGCCCTGAGATTTAGAGCCTGGAACTTTGTCTCTATTGCCGTCTCTGAACTTCGGCACTGAAGTGCTGGCAGAGAAAGGAGATGGAACGGCTGACTTGGAGTGAAACTGTGAATGGTTTCCTCCATCTGACTTGGGGTGAGTAAAGTTGAAATTACCTAACCTTGCTCTCTTGTTCTGCCTCTCCCTAGTCTCAAACTTCTGCTCTTCTACTTGCTGGGCATGGGTCATGAGTCTGGCTAAGGTCATATCACCGATCAGCATCACAGACCTACACTCATTTACCATGCTATCATTGACCCCTAACATGAACTTGCTCATCTTAGCCCTATTGTCTGCAACCATATGAGGAGCATACCTGGCTAGCTAAGTAAATCTGAGAGAATACTCCCTAACCGTCATATTCCCCTACCTGAGGTTAATAAACTCAAGAACTTTGGTTTCCCTCAGCTCTTGGGGAAAGAATTTCTAAGAAGGCCGTGACAAATTCCTCCCACTCGATAGGGCCTGCTCATCTAACCTCTCAGACTTCCACTGTTTGTACCAATCATAAGCAACATTCTATAACTGGTAGGTGTCAAACTCGGCACTCTCAATAGAAGTAACACCCATGATGTCAATGACCTTCTGGACTTGGTCAATGAATTCCTGAGGATCCTCATCAGACTCAGACCCATGGAAAGATAGAGGGTTCATCCGAGTGAAGTCTCGAACCCTAGCTGCTTTGGGATTGGCCACTGGATTGGCCAGAATGACTGGTGGCCATTCATTATATGCAGCCATGGACTGAGCAAGTGTGGTAAATACAGCTCTAAACTCCACATGGGAAACATATTCACCCAAAGGATCTTCGGGCTGAGGAGCTGGCTGGTTTCTTCTCTTTGGGGCCACGGTTTGGAATAAGAGAAGAATGGATTAGACTGATACCAAGTTTGTAACACCTCGATTCACTGAACCGAAATGCTACATGTGCTCATGAACCCGAGGAACCACAAGCTAACCCATGACTGATATCTGTACCTGTATTCTACAAAATCATGATATAATAATGTGGAATACATAGAACTGTAAGGCCATACGGTTCAACTAAATAAACCATATGGGTGATGATACCCAAAACAACTCAATCTGAAAGCTAAGTCTAAATATAAATCTGAACATAAATCTGAAAGACTCTAAACTATCTGAATAAGGAGTTGAAGGAACATGTCTCTAACTAACTCTATAAAGTTAAATTAAAGAAATAAATAAATAAATCAAATCATATTGTCCTCGAATCAATGAGGACTCACTATGTCTCGGCGACTCGAATGCTACCGCTACTGCTGGGATGGAGCTCGTGTCTCAGAACTAATGGTGTAACATGAAAAGAAAGCACCATAGCGCAAATGTGTCAGTACAACTGGAGTATTCGGTATATGAGGAAGGTAGGCTGAACATAAATGGTTTCATGCATGAATAACACTGACTGACTAATATGAACGTGGGAGTGCAAACACATATATATAAACTGCAACTGCGAATACGTGTAAGTTAATACATGGTTTACTGATAACTGTCATGACTGATACTGAAACTGATAACATAGACGACTGTATCTGACAGTCCTGTATATACTGAAATCTGAAGAATGCCCTAAGTTCTTTTACTGAGACAGATACTGAAACTGTGGGAAGTAGTGTTTAACCGACATGCCCCATGTATGCTTGTTATAGCTAAGCTGGGGTCCAATCACTGGACTGACTGGAGGGGTGTCAATACTGTGCCACGGGTAAGGACAGCCTATGAGTGACCCTTATCTTACGGGTACTCAATGAGAACGGTGGGAACCCTAAACTGACAGGTTAAGCCACCTTATTAACCCTAATCAGGAAAGTTAAGATGTCTCAACCTACGTTGGCTACATAGTTCTGGAACACAAGGATGACTACTAAGAATCACACCCTGAACTGGTGAGTGAGTTCCCATCCTTGGGTTCACTCAGTGCGAACCTCTACTCCCATATAGAGGGAATGGACATGAATAACTGATTGTACATGACTTAATCTTACTGAATTCCATTGACTGGCGGGATATTACTGATATCTGACAATTGACTAACATCATAAGGTTTTCCTGAGTCACATGACTGACTGAAGTCTATGGAATCATAGCTTGAGTTTGGATATTGTGAAACATGACATGGCTCTAGGAACACAGCTATAGTTTTTGGATACAATTACCCCCAGGACTTGATAGGAGGAAACTGACACACATGACATGACTTGATCACAAGATTTGAGTCTAAAATTCACAATATCATAAGTAAGGATTTCATAATAAGAATGATTCTCAACAAACTATCACATGATCGGGAATGCACACAATATGTATATACCTGCATGGCTACAATAACATGGTCATTCCATATCACAACAATATCATGAGCATCTCGTACAACTTCTTCAATTCAAGACAATAGCATGGGGATCACGTTGAACATAAACTTAGAACATGGAATAGTCATTTAGGAATTATTATGTCATAAAAGCATGATTTCTATTCCCTTAGGTATTTTCACAAACACCTTACATGCACATCTTAGGCATAGGTGGATTCATCAAGATTTCAAACATTCAACCACCAATTTCACATATTTATACGTTAAATACCACTATATCCTCACACAAAACATACAAAGATCCCATCTTAGGCATCATCAAACTCAAACCACATGAACATCAATCACCAAGAACATAAACATCATAATACATAATTTAGAAGATGGTTCTTAAGCTTCATAGACAAAAGTAGTCCATGAATCAACTCACGCATACCTTAGAAGGAAGATTCTTGATGATTGACGGAGGAATTTCCTTGAAATCGGATCTTCAAGCTTAGTTATGCAACCCTAGTTGTTTTTATCTTTTAGTTCTATTAGATAATGATCTTTGAGATGATAATAGGGTTATAATATGTTTAGAAGCTATATAGTTCATAGGGTTTAGTTTAGGGATGTGTAAGGAGTGTTAAAAGACTTAATTACCCTTAAAATATCTCAAAATAGAATGTTTTTGGCACCTGGAACTGACTTAGGGGGCGCCCAAGTGATTAGCTAAGCTAGGTTAGGCGTCACCTAACCAATCGCCTATGTTTGGTTGGGCGGCGCCTAACCAATCGCCTATCCTTACTGTCTCTCACAAAAATGGGCATAACTTTTTGCTCGGGTATTGGACTAAGGCAAAATTAGTATCGTTGGAAAGATAATTCGATTCCCTACAATTTTTTTGGTCTAAATCATCCAAAATACCATATTAACATCGAGTTATACTCATTCAAAGATGACCCTTACAAAATCAAACACTAAAACTTGATGGATTCAAAAACTCTTAACTTGTATTACCTTAAGTGACTTATATGAACATGCTTAATGCATCATAAGTTATCCTATCACTAGGATATTCATTGTAAGTCATGTACTAAAGTATGAATCACAGGATAAGAGATTTCATACGTAGGATTACTTATTCACTTCCTAGCTTAGAAACATGTGGGGTATTACAATCATGATGTATGACCTTTTGATATAAGATATCCTATAGATGATTACATGTCCATCTATAGTATGCCTCCTAGATGTGAGATGCCTCTTATGTGTGAGAATGATTACATTATTGATATTATTCCTCCTATATTTGAGATGCCTTCTATTATGATGAGTGAACTTTTGGTTTCTTTATAATAAGAGTTGGTTAACTTATAATGAGTAGTTGGGAAATGTTGGCTAGATAGATATTCTATAGTGATATGACTATGTTTATGAGTATTTTTAGTGTATGTTATTCTGTAATGATTGTTGTGATGATATTGAAACACGGCAAGGCCAGAGGATACTATTATGATGATATTGATACCCTGTAAGGTCGGAGAATGCTATTATGATGATATTGATACCTGGCAAGGCAGGAGGATACTATTGTGATGATGTCGAAACCCAATAAGGCCAGACGATACAATTGTAAAGATGTTGATACTTGGACAAGATGGAGGATACTATTGTGATAATATTGATACTAGGCAGGGCCTGAGGATATATTGATGACATATTAATGCCCGACAGTGCCAAAGATTTATGAAAATGATGATGGTCCTGATAAGGATAATTATGATGAGTTGTAATATTGATTGTGTACTTTCAATTCATTCCTACATGTGCATCGCCTATCGCCAGTATGCACCTATATTTATCTATTGGTATGGGATAGTTATAGAGATATAAGTGAAGAATATACCTTTTGTTGTTGTATGCTGATTAAACCTTCTGAGTCTGGGGTCGTGGGGGTACACATAGTCTTAGCTAGGTCTTTGTTTTTTTAGAGTAGCCAGCTATTTACAATGTTTTTTATATTGTTATTATCATTGTTATGATAATTATTATGGCTAGCATGTGACAGATTTGCAATTGATCTGATATCAAGATTAAGGAATGTCTTCGGCCTCTTCTATTTCATGATTGCATTACTATGCAAGATTATTCATATCTAACCGTGTAGATTTGAAACCCTGAGTATGATAGTATTTAAATCTAGATAGTATTATAGTGAGGTCCTATAATAAAGATATGATGATATAGGTTATTCTTTAAGATGACCTCATGTTTGTATGTATATATCTATATATATACATATATATCTAGCTATATGAAGCTATGGTAATATTGTATATCCCTTTCTTCTTTGTTCATATTGTATAGTTATTTCTTCATCTTGTATATTACTATATATCTTTCTTTTGCCTATTATTTGTATTATGGCCTAGAATATAAAATATAGTATTGTCATAGATTGAATGCAGCTGGAATAGGATAGTTCACCTTGATACTTCCTTAGTCTTATTATGTTAAGACTTTTTGACATAAATAGGATAATTGTCCATTATTATTCTCATTGACTTGTTATATGATTTCTGGACTCTTGGGTGTAGATTTATTTCCATTTATATATTCTATATATCTGCTTTATCTATGGAGCTCAGTGGGCCGATGCGTACTGACTACCATTCGTTTGGTACTCATACTACACTTCTGTAGCCTGCAGATCATAGTATGGGTTATCGTTGTTGATGTGTTCATCATACGGAGCAGCACTAGTTTGAAGACTTAGAGTGAGCTCCTGACATTTGGAGTATTACTTATATCTCTCCTATGTATTAGACTAGTATCTAAGTTGTATTCGGTGATAAGTTATTTCAATGTCTCTATCCTTGATATATCACTTTAGTACTCCTATTTGGTTTAGAAGCTCTTGTATTAATACCACTAGGTTTTGGGATTCTTCTATGTATTGATCATTATTTCATATATTCCACATTTTTTTCTTATATTATTGAGTTATTCATTACTAGTTGCTCCGAACTATGGGTTGGCTTGCCTATTGGTGGGTTATAGTAGGCGCTATAATGACCTGAGAAGTTGGATTGTGATAGGGGTCTAACATTAACCCCCTTAGATCATTTTTCCATGAATGAGGAGTTAGGATATATTTTGCACGAAAATAATAAGAATGAAGTTGAATCACAGACAAATTCAAAATACGACAAGAGGGTGAATAAAAACCATACCTTACGCATTTTCATCTAACACGAGAAACAAAAATGAGTACTTACTTCTCATATCTTCCTCAACTTCCCATGTAACTTGTTTGATCTTGTGATTTCGCCAATGAATCTTCACCGACATCTTTTTTCCTCAATATATGAACTTACCTATCCTATATCTCAATCGATGCTTCCTCATATGATAAAAAATCCATCATACCAGCATTATCAATAGGCAATATCAAAGAAGGATCACTCACACACTTTTTCAGCATAGACACTAGAAAATAAGATGAATAGAAGCTAAATTTTTTGGCAAATCTAACTCATAAATGACATTCCTAATTCTCCATAAAATTTGATAGGCACAAATATAATGGGGACTGATCTTCCTCTACTTTCCAAATCTCATGACTCCTTTTATAGGAGAAACCTTCAAGAACACTCAATCATCCACTTCAAACTCCAACTCGCTCTGTCCCATATCCATATAAGAATTTTGGAAACATTGAGCAGTCTTGAGTCTGTCCATAATTACTTTCACCTTGTCCATGATTGGTGAACCAGTCAGGGCCAAACAACCTAGTCCTACCCACCTCAAACCAGCCAATAGGATACCTATACCTTCTACCATAAAGAACCTCAAAAGGAGCTATTTGAATGTTGGAAAGATAATTATTATTGTAAGCAAACTCAATAAGAGGCAAGTGGTCAACCCAACTACATTTAGAATTAATCACACAAGCCCTTAGCATATCTTCCAAGGTCTAAATAGTACATTCAACTTGTCTATCTATTCAAATTGTTATATCTGGTTATAATGGTGAGAAGCTGACAATAGGGGACCAGGTCCCTGAGTCTTTATGAATTTTGTACAACCGTCAGTGGCCTGTGCAGTTTTGTCATCTAATGTAAGAAACTACACAGGTGATCTTGTACCGATCAGGAAAATTGGCCCAATTAGGTTTCTACCCTAATCATTATTCCACTATAAAATAAAGATAATTCTTTTTATTTAGTGAGTTTTTAGAAGATTAGATTATTTAAGAGAGAGAGAGAGAGGCAAAAACTCAAGTTTGTAATATTCCTTAAGTTCTTGATTTCCTTATGTACTGCAATAATGAGTATTCTTGAGTAGAGTCATGGTCTGTAACTGAATTACTCATGTTATAAGAGTAATGTTTTTTTTCGTTTCTTGAGAGTGCTTGGGAAGAGTTACTTGAGTTCAATATTGATTAGAGCTAATCATTATTAAGGTGTGTTCTTGGCAGAGTTGTCAAGTTAGGTTTGTAATAGAGTTATTGCAAAGTTGTGGAGCCTAGAGTTAGCTTTATTGGCTTCTGTAAGCAGGAGTTTTATTATAGTGGACTGTTGAGTGCTTGTGAGGGAACCCGTGATTTTTTGCTCCCTTGAGCAAGGAGATTTTCACGTTAAATCACTGTGTTCTTAAGTTTTCAGCAAATTTTTAGTTTTAAAGAATTTAATTGTTTGGTTGTCTGAGACTGACTCTAAGGGACCTGGTACCTCACAGTGTGGTGATGTCCCCCCCCCCCCCAAGTTCTAACAATTGGTATCAGAGCTAGAACACTCTAAAAGGTTAACAACTAGAGTGATTTGGTTATCACGGCTGCTCTACCTAACCTGGACAAAGGGCAATCTACCTCTAGACCACCTAGATTTAATGGGTAGTTCTATGGGTAGTGGAAAACAAGGATGTTTGACTTCATTTTGGCTGAGGGCAATATGTTGATAGATATAATATTGAATGGTCCTTATGTTCCAGTTAAAGAGATTAAAAATGAGACATAACTAGAATGGTTGTTAAAATCATAAGAGAGTATGATGATGAAGATAGAAGGAAAGTTGAGAAGAATTGTAAGTCCAAGAAACCACTAGTTTGTCGCATAGGGCCAGGTGAATACAATAGGATTTCGCATTGTGAAAATGCTAAAGAAATCTGGGATTTCTTGAAAACTACTCATAAAGGAACCACTAAAGTGAAGGATACAAAATTTGATATGTTGTCTATATAGTATGAAACCTTCACTATGAAAGAAGGAGAAACTATCCAAGAAATGCATAAAAGATTCACTTCAATCACAATGGATTACACTATTTAGGAGAAGTGATTCCTTTGTACAAATAGGTGAGAAATATTCTGAGGGGTTATGCATAAATCCTAGGTAAGCAAAGTGGATGTTATCACTAAGGCCAAGAACCTGAAAATACTCAATATGGATGTGCTTATTGGAAATTTGAAGACACATGAACTCAAGAAGCAACAAGGGCAAGAGAAGAAGGAAGTAAAAAGAGAAAAATCTTTAGCATTATGGCTTCTAAGGTATATTCAAGTGAACAAGACACTAATGTTTCCTATTTGGCAAAAATAATTATTAGAGCAATGATAAAAAGTGGTCAGTTTCAAAGAAGAGAAAGCAGTAGAAAGAAAAGACGCTATGTTAAAGTCCTCATCCTTTCATTAAGGATTGTCCAATTCACACAATGGATTACCAGTAATACCTCAAGAGTGGAGGTGATAAAAGAATGAACAGGGACTAGGTCCCTGTTAAATCAAGAAAAAATGTTGTAGCTGATTTTACAGTTAAGCAAGCCTTAGCTGTCTAGGGGGATTCTTCCAGTGAATTTGAAGAAGATGGGAATCATGAATATGTTTCCATGATGGAAGTGGAGGATGATAAAGTGACCTTTGATCCTTGTTTTCTCTCATGGAAAACACTGAAGATGGAGAAGAAAGTGAGGTCACTCTTTCTAACATTGAAGAAAAACTTGGAAAACTACTTTGCTAGGAAAATAAAAAAGCTTGTTCATGTGTTGATTGATTCAATATGTGAAATAACTTCTGAGAAAAATAATCTAGAACATAAGGTTATGAATTAGGATCTTGAACTAATTTCTTTAACTCTCTAGGTATCTGAAATGAGGAACAGGTTACTAAGTTAAAATCTAAAAATCAAAGTCTAGTGAGTCAATTGGAGAAAGTAGATAATAATGATGATAAAGAGAAAAAATGTTATAGAAGATAAATTAGATGATTGGGATCTTGAATTAATTGCCTTAGATCTCCAAATATTTGAAACTGAGGAACAGGTTGTTAAATTTGAAACTTTGAGTTTGGTAAGTCAACTGGAGAAAGTGAATGACTCATATGGTAAAGGGAAGAAGTTTCAATGTTTCAGATAGAGCTTGTAGAAAAGTTGGAGGATTCTCAAAAGCATCTCATGACTGCACTCTAGAAGAATAAGGAGTTAGAAAGGAACATGGTCCATTTGAAAGAAGAACTTTGTAAATCTCTACAATGGACCAAATCCTCACAGATCATTTCCTATTTAACTAGTCAAGGTGTCAGTAATGGTAAGGCCCTTGGGTATCAAAATAAAAATCAATCACTTTATCCTCAATGTAATGTTGTTCAAGATGTAAAAAAACAAAGTCCACAAACCTCTATGCACTCATTGTGGGAGAGATGGTCACATAAAGGAAAACTATCAAAGTTGGATTAGAATAAGTAATGTTAGATATATCCAGCAAAGGTATACCTATACTAAGGGCTCCAAGCCTTTGAAGAATATGAAGAATCTCCCATTACCTAGATGGCCAAAGAGAGATTTGATCATACCCCTGTCCTCCTACTGGAAACTCAAACTCAAATGGATTCCCATATCTAACAAATGACTTTCTTTGCAGATGGATGAAAGGGATTGCAGTCAGAATAGGTTCATTGATAGTAAATGTTCAAAGCATTAGACTTAAGGGTCTGACTGTATTATTCCTTACAAGACTCTTAAAGGTGGAAGTGTCTCATTGGGAAAAGAAAATTAGGTTAAATTCTCATCTGATGGAGATACTGTGTCCATCTTGAAATCTAGAAGAGTTATTCTCAAGTCTAGAAGATCAAAAATATTCTGGGAGATATAAGTACCTCATTATTAAAATATTTGATTTCAAAGGACCTGGTCCTTAGGATGCAAAAGCTGAAATTTCCAAACAACAAGTCTAATGTAGAGGAGAAAAGATGCATGTACTTGTCATTGTGGTTTACTTATGAGATACACCTCATTGAGTTAAGTATATAGAGATTCTAACAAAAAGGAACTCTGTGTGTTGAAGAAAGTGTGTATGTGATTTTTGATAAGTCAAGAAAGCTGGTAATCCAGGTGATGATAAAGATCATAACACGAAAAAACTCATTTTTGTTCATACATATAATATTAATGAAGATGGTGGTCAAAGTACTCAATAATACAGATGAAAGTGATGGCGATCAAGTTCTCTATTACAAACCCCTACTTTAGCTGAAAGAATATTAAGAAGGATTGAGTCAATTTCTTCAGGGAACTGGTCCCTGTAAAACTTATCTTAGGAAGTATAACTAGAGAGACATATTCTCTCACCCTCTTGATATCATGACTTCATCTTTTGGAGACTGGAGTCCAAACAATAGCTTAAGTCAGAAATCTCATGGTTTTCTCAGCATTTTTGTCCCAAGAGTAAGCTCAAAAATATGAAAAAGGTTCTGAAAGATGTTGGCTGGTTCAAAGAAATCTAGAATAAACCTTGGAAATTTAAAGGATGCTAAGTCTAGGACATGGTCCTCAGACCTATTCTCAGAAAAGTTTCTTTGAATAATGTGGTGTATTGAAACAAACAAGTTGATGATGTGATTGATCAAATTAACCGACCTACTAATTGAATTAGTTTCTCTTCCCAAATTTTTCTATGATCAGAAGACAGGTATTCTTGGTAAGGTAAGTACATATGGTCTAACTCAGTACTATACCTTTACAATTATACATCCATGGGAATAGTTTTAGGAGGAAGATAGTTGAAGCAAACATAAATGGTGAATTCACTTAAGAAAGAGAGGAACCTAGTCCCATCTCTCGAGTTAGTACCAAAATAATGTGATTAAAATCATAAATTTTTTGCTTAAAAAGCCACATGTCTTTCCTTATCTGAACAATAGTTGTCAATTCATAACAAATGTGAAGAGTCACGCCTATTGTAGTCAGATGAGTCAATTCTAAAAGACACATTTTAATGTAAAATTGTCACCTCTATTAATTACAAAATCAAATCATTTTATTCTCACTCCTCTTCTAATTAACTCAAATTATATTCACAAATCGACATTATCTCTAAACTAACCTAGTCCTTTTCTTTCTCTCTCACAAATAATGTCAAAACAGTAGACATTACATCTTTCTTAACCCCCGTGAAAGAATCTTCTTCTGATTTTCCTTAAGAATCACAGAGTACTTTACTTACTGCATCTTCCCTTGAAGTTCCCACCACCCTAAATAAACCTATATTAGAAAATCCCCAAATCAAATAATCTAATTCTCTAATATCTAGAACTATGGAAAATATCAACATAAGTCCACAACAAGAACCTGTGTTGACTCTTCCCACTCAATCCTATTCAAAAATTCTAGAATGCCTAAGTGAACCTGCTCTAGTCAAAACTCCAATGTCCATTGAAAATATAGTTGAGTAATCCTTGGAGGTATACTTAAATCAGGGTTTTAGGTCTCCAATTGAATAAAAATTCCATCAATCCAAAGTTCCTCTCTCTTTAGAAGGGCCAAAATCCTCAGATGTTTCTCAAATCTCTCTTTTCTCTAAAGAACTAGAAGGTTCTGAAATTTTAGAAAACTTACAAGTACCTGATTCCCCTACTCCATTAGATCCAAACCCTATCTTTGCTCAACTGTATGACTAAGAAATCCCTATAAGGAAATTTAATTCTTTTAGTAGTGTAAATTGGGTTGAATATGATCCCAAGAAAAGATCTGTTAGTGCATAAGATCAAATAATGGGAGAAAAGAAAGAAGTTATTAAGGATGAGTAAGTTGTGTTATCTCCTAATTAGGAGGATTAAGTGGGTGAGTATGAACTACCTCTGAGGTGTTCCATGGAGTAACAATATGGAAGAAACTAGAAAGAAAAAGTAGTAGATACGGGTGTGAAGTTCTCTAATTCATATTCAACTAGGCCGTCTAAGCAAACGTTATTGTAGGATGTAATGAACGTTAGCAAGTCTTCTACTTCTAAGATAAGAAACTAAAGAAATTTATGGTGATGAAGGAGAAGAATGTTGAAGTTGTAGAAGTTGGAGAAGGTGAAGAAGTTGATCCTGAAGTTGTTGCAGAAACTAAGAAAATAAGAAAAGATATTCATATTATTGGAAGGACCATGTCTTCCAATCCGAAGTCTAGTAGCACTGCAGGAATATAAAAGAAACATATTGTTATGAAAAAGAAAAAAGTCTCTGGAGGGCCGAGTCCCAAGAAGGGAAAAGTTATTGAAAAAGAGGAGCCAAATAGTCATCCAAAAATAATAAGTGAAGAGAAAGAAAAGAAATATGTGTCTAGAGAGCAAAGGAATAAGACGCTAAGAACACAGAAGGTTCTATCAGGAAGGGTTTTTGATCCAAAAATATATGTGAAGCCTGGAATGGTAGAGCTGGTACAGTATGTGAGACATCAGGGATGGTTTCACCTATTAGAGGAACCTACTCCCATAGCCATTGAAAGTGAGGTGAGAGAATTATATTACACTATGGAATTCTTAGATAATGGTCTTATTCTGACTACACAAGTGCAGGGGAAGCAAATTAAACTGGATGAAAAGGCATTGGGAAAGATTTTGGATGTTCCTGACAACATTGGTGCAGAATCAATGCATAGAAGAAAAAGTAGGAACTGTGTCAGAAGTGTCTCAACTACTGGTTGTTCGAGAAAATCTAAGCAAGAAAATGGAGGAGTTGATAATTAAGCTAGCTTCTAAGGATGCTAAGATAGTGCACTAGATGTTACAGAATCAAAATTTGTCCTCAGAGGGATCTAGTACCACAGAGGAACTTAAAGCATAAAATGCAAAGCTCAAGGGTAAAGTTGCAGAACTAACTAGTGAGGTTCAATGGATGAATGTAAAATTAAAAACCCTTACTAGAAAGTTGTTGGATGATCATGCTACTGAGGTTACCAGAATGGAGTTATTGCTCAAATTCTTCTCCCTTAAGCTGTCCTCTTTCTGAGTCGTATCATTCTTGTGTTAGTTGTCATTCCTGTGTTAGTTTCCTGTCCTAGTTTCTATTATGGTTATTGAAGACAGTTATTTTATGTTTTTTTGGTACACATAATGGCAATAATATTCTTTGATAATGAATAAGTGCCTATTTGTGAGTTTCATCTGTTTGGTCTTTATTTTAAAGTTATTCTTCATGTTAGTATTGCCCCAATGGCCATAAGTTAACTATATTGTGTTTAATTTCACTCTTGCTTTACTGTTATCACTTTTTAATGTTGACAAAAGGGGGAACACTGAATCTATATAGTAGGGACCAGGTGTGTGTGTTCATGATGTGTAAGGGACCAGTTACCAAGAAGGTGGATATATGTTGAATACAAACAATTGATAGGTGATATATGAATAATACTCAAATACACGTTGATAAGTTAAAGCATATTGACAGGGGAAAATAAAATGCAGTGAATGAGTTGAGTTTTTGTATGTCAATTAACAACAAGGTAACAAGTCCTTAGTTTCATAGTATACTGATAGGGGGAAGCATGATGCATAATATTTGGGGAACATTCATCCTCAGATGTGGTGATCACTCAGATTAAATACGATGGGGAAAATTTTATTCTCAAAACATGTGGTTGGTTTGTCATCATCAAAAGGGGAAAATTTCTATATCTTTTTTTTTATGATGATCAGGTGACAAAAAGGAACTAGGTCCCCGAGTGTTCGAACTTCTATATCTTTTTGTAATGGTGAGAAGCTGACAATAAGGGACTAGGTCCCTAAGTCTTCATGAATTCAATATAGTTGTCACTGTCCTGCATAGTATTGTCATCTAGTATAACAAACTAGGCAGGTGAGCTTGTACCCATCAAGACACCTAGCCTACTAAGATATCTACCCTAATCATTATTTTACTATAAAAGTAAGAGAATGCTTTTAAACTAGTGAGTTTTTGCAAGATCATAATATTGAAGAGAAACAGAGAGGCGAAAACTCAACTTTGCAATATGGCTCAAGTTCTTGGTTTCTTTATGTATTGAAAGAGTGAGTTTTATTTAGTAGAGTCATGGTCTATAACTAAATTACCTATGTTATAAGTGTAATTATTTCTTTACTTTATTGAGAGTACTTGGGTAGAGTTACCTGAGTTTAATATTGGTGAGAGTTAATCAGTATTGAGGTGTTTTTTTGGCAGAGTTCTCAAGTTAGGTTTGTAGTAGGGTTAATGCGAACTGGTAGAGCCTAGAGTTAGCTTCATTGGTAAATGTAATCAAGAGTTTGATTATAGTGGACTGTTGAGTGCTTGTGAGGTCAAGTCGTGGTTTTTTCTCCCTTGAGCAAAGAGGTTTCCATGTTAAATCAATGTGTTCTTTTGTTTTTAGCAATGTTTTAGTTTTCCATTGCTTAATTGTTTGATTGCCTAAAACTGACTCTAAGGTACCTGGCCCCTCATAGTTTGATGCAACCCCCCCTCCCTAAGTTCCAACACCTTCAACTCATGTTATATTTTTGTCGAACCTGGATGAACTGTCTATCAGTACTTATGAGCTTCGTTAAAAATCCTTTCCCATGGCCCATCTACATTGGGAACACACAGTATTCCTTGGTATATCAAGATGACATCTTCCCCAATCTCAAAAGCCATAATCTTCTGCTAACCTACATCATTCTCAATCTGTATAAGTATGGGATCCAAACCTTGCTTCTCCTTAACCTCAGAACCAAGAGACAACTTAACCACTTCCCAAACAATCACTCCATCATCCTCAAAGTCTAATAGATGAAATCCCAAATTAGCCAAACTTTGAATATACTTCACCAACCCTCTTTTCTCCTTATTAATGTGAGATAAGCTCCCTATAGACAACCTACTAAAAGCATCAGCAACGACATTAGCTTTACCTAGATGATAATATAGACTCATGTTGTAATCCTTAAGAAATTCGAGCCACCGCCATTGCCTGAGATTTAATTCCTTCTATCTAAACACATACTGCAAGCTCTTATGGTCAAAATAAATATCCACATTCACCCCATACAAATAATGGCACCAAATCTTCAACGCAAAAACTGCAGCCACCAACTCTACATTACGAGTCAAGAATATCCTCTCTTGAACCTTAAGTTGTCTAGAAGCATAGGCTACAAACTTACCATGCAACATCAAAACACAACATAGTCCCACACTGGACATATCACAAAACAAAACAAACCCATCAGTACCCTCGGTCAAGATCAAAATTGGCGTAGAAGTTAACTTATATTTAAACTTCTCAAAACTACCTTCATAAGTATCGAACCATAGAAACTTAACCTTTCTTAGTGTTTACTTCATCAATGGAGAAGAAATATATAAGAAACTCTCCACAAACCACCTATAATACCCAGCCAAGCCTAAGAAGCTCCTAATGTCAATTAGAGTCATGGGCCTAGGACATTTCTTAACTGCCTCAACTTTCTGTGGATCCATTTTGGTCCCCTCACTAGAAATAAAATGCCCAAGAAAACTCATAACACTTATCCAAAATTCACACTTACAAAATTTGGCATACAATCTCTAGTCCTTAAGAGTATCCAACACAATTTGGAGGTAATTGGCATGATCCTCTTCACACTTATAGTACACCAATATATCTTCAATGAAGACAATAAAAAACAGATCTAGAAATTTACTGAACACCCAATTCATAAGATCCATGATGGCAGCCATAGCATTAGTCAATCCAAATGACATAAACAAAAGCTCATAATGACTATATCTAGTTTAGAAAGCAGTCTTGGGAATATCAACCTCACTAATTTTCAACTAATGATAACATGAATAAAGATTAATCTTAGGCAAACACTTAGCACCCTGAAGTTGATAAAAAAAATAATCAATCCTAAGAAGAGGGTGCTTATTCTTCAATATAACCTTATTCAACTGATGATAGTCTAGACACATCAGAAGAGACTCGTCCATCTTTTGCACGAAAAGTACAGGAGCACCCCATAGAGAAACACTATGACAAATAAAACCCTTATCAAGAAGATTCTTCAACTGCTTCTTTAGATCTTTTAGTTCAACTGGATCCATCTTATAAAGATGAATGGAAATAAAATGGGTATCGGTAGAAGATCAATCGCAAAATTATCTCCCTATCGGGAGGAATTCTAGGAAATTCTTCAAGAAATGCTTCAGGAAATTCACTATCCACAGGGACAGATTGTATAGAGGGACCCTTAAAGATAGAATTCTTAACCCAAATTACATGATACAGACATCCTTTGGAAATCAAATTCCAAGCTCTAAGACAAGAAATAAACCTCTTTTTGTGGACTAAGGAACTCTCTTCCCATTCCATCACCGACTTTTTAGGAAAATGGAAATTAACCTTTTAGTTTATACAATCCAGATAAGCATAGCACAAATAGAGCCAATTTATCCACAAAATTGCATCAAAATCCACCATATCAAATTCTATAAATTCCACCAATGTCTTCTGATGATGAATGGACATCACACAAACCTTAGAGATTTTTCTAGCAATAATAGAATTATCCATCAAAGTTGACACAGAAAAGGAATAAAAAAATTAGGACTAAAACCAAAGTATACAACCACATAATAGGTCACATAATATAGGATCGAACCAGGATCAAGCAAAGAGCAAACATCATGACAAAAGAATTGTAACATACTAGTAATAATGACTAGTGATTCCTCAGATTCCTGATGAGTAAAAAGGGCATAGAGACGATTTCGGCCACTTCCTGTTCTTGAGGTAGTGCCCTTAGGTGCAGGAGATGAAGAAGTGGCAATCAGAACTTTAGTAGATCCAATGATGGATTTAGCTATAAGACAATTTCACTGTAGATGATCAGTCTGACCATAATCAAAACACAAGTTCCCCCCCTCTTCACAATAACCATGGTGAAGCTATCCACAAAAATAGAAAAGAGGATAAGATGGAGACGATTGAGCTCCACTATCCTGAGACTGGGCACCCTGTGCCTTAGGACCACTACTAGCCTAAAAATAATGATAACCTAAAGGCATAGGATAAAGAGCACTAGTTGTATAATAAGAATTTCCATAATTTTTCTTCTTAATCCACTGCGTATTCTATTGATTTTTCCCTTGCTTTGCATATCTAAACTTCTTGCTTTGCCTTTCTCCCTTTATTACCTATTTTTTCTTATCCTACGCATGTTGTATATAAATCACCAGCCTGGATATGTCCATTTCATTATTAAGCATTGTAACTTTACACTTTAATACCAAGTTATGGGACAAACTTAAGGTAAGCTTCCTCATCCTGGACCTCATATTAGACACCAACTCCAGAGTATAATGGGACAACTACTACAATTTTAGGTCATACTTCTTAACACTCTTACTACCTTTCTTTAAGTTTACAAACTCTTCTTCCTTAGCCTTCCTCGACTTCTGAAGAAAGAAATAATAAAAAAGCACCTGAAATATCATCCTATATTACCGGCTCAGTACTATCCCTCTCATTCCTTCCCACCCCTTGTATCACTGGTAAGCTATATTCTTCAATTGATAAGCAGCAAATTCTATACCCTCTAAATTAGTAGCATGCATCACCGTAAAAATCTTTTCCATGTCATCAATAAATTCTAAGGATCATCCTCGACCTTGGATCCTATGAAGGTTAGGGGATTTAACCTCATAATCTGGCCAACCTGTGTGATGTTAGATAAATTAGCAATAAATCCAATATGATCAAGCTAATGGGACTGAAATGCAACCAGCTAAGCAAGTATATGAATTTACTGACAGAACTTCACATTGGAGATATCTCCCAGAGGCAACTGAGCATAATTATTGCCTGCCTGGGAAGTCCGAGAAAGAGTAGTAGGGATCGGTAGAACCCCAAATAGAGCAGTATATTCAGCAATAGGGACCCTATATCAGGTCTGCCCTACATAAGTAGGGTGAATCCGTTCCATATTTTTTTCTGATGGGACAGAGGATCCAGCTAATTTTCTACTATTGTAATATATTTGGGGAGGCATGGTTTAAAATGCAAGTAAGCTATGAGTTAGAGGAGTTTCATGGAAACTAGACTCTGTATCACAAAAAATAGAATACTAGAAAGAGGAACATTTCTAAATGCCTTATAAGAGTGGTACACCTTACACCCATAAAAGTGACTCTACTCGACATAACTTTATGGACACCCAATATCCCTGAACCATGTTCTGATACCAAGATTTTCATGGCTCAAAATTGGGTCTGGGCATGACGGTCAATCTCATGCCCACCATGGGCCAAACACAACTCCTTTAGACTTACCTCAAGAGTACATAAACTTAAATAGCGGAATCCAACTAAACCAATGCTAGATAACTAAAACCAAAATAAAAATATAAAGAGTTAAAACATGACATAAATGTCATCCCACTTTTATCCATGAAAGCCTCTATAATAAGAATACCAACTAAACAGGACATACCTCTAACTATGACAAAAAAGAATCCAAAATACTAAGAAAATGAAGAAACAAATAAAATGATCGAGACTTTTGAAGGATGGTGGCTCACTACTTCACAACTGATCAATATAAGTACACAACCACCTAATACAATATAGGAGCAACTAAAAAGTATTCTGAACCTACATCATGAAATAATGCAGCATCCATGGATGGTCATGTGATTAGCATTGTCTTGTTACTCAAGAAATAGGGATAGAATAGTTCAATTACCAAAATTTAGTCATAAATCACATGCACAACAATTTATATACATGTATTGTATGATGAAATAGGGACGAGGGTCATGAATATAAGTGTTTAAACTATCATCCTAAATTATGTAGCTAGCTCCATCCTAAAGGTACCTACCAGTTTTATGAGCCTGACTCCTCCTACTAGAATGGCCCTAGTGCGTGTTAGCCGCACATTTCAAGATAATCGAGGAAATGCTAAAGACACCAAGGTAATAGCTATAAAATATATAATGTGTATACAGACATATGGTAAACTACATAACTTCCTTTAAGCCCAAATTAGAACAACTTATGCATAAACCCAATCATTAACCAAAGAGTATTTATTAAGGAATTTTTCAACATGGTATCACCATACTATATTCATGTATGAAAAATCAATAATTCCAAACTAATCCGTATAACAATTAGACTCTCAAGTTTTATTTAAAATCCAAAACCATGGCCATCAAGGGCATTTCAAAATCATATCTATCCATTTATCCTTTAATGCAATGCAATGGGTTCAAAAAACAAGTTAATTTATGCAAATATCCATATGGAAGTGGGAGATGATCAATATGGATTATGTTAGGGCCTTTCATCCATAGTCTCGTAAGAAGTATGGTTCAATTTGGGTCATTATAGATAGGATGACCAAATTTGCTCACTTTTTGCCTGTGAGGACCAGTTACTCTGGTAAGGATTATGCCAAGTTATTTATTTTAGAAATCATCAAGTTGCACTGAGCGTCGGTGTCTATCATTTCTGACTAAGATACGCAGTTCACTACTCATTTTTGGCATTCATTTAAGAGAGGTTTAGGGATGACGGTGAACCATAGCACTACTTTCCAGCCTCAAAAAAATGGAAAATCTATGCAGACTGTTTACACCTTGAAGGATATGTTAAGGGCTTATACAATTTATTTTGTAGGTAGTTGGGTTGATAACTTGCCTCTTATTGAGTTTGCATATAATAAAAGTCATTATCTAAGTATTCAGATGGTGCCTTTTGAGGCTTTATATGGTCGTTGTTTTACGTATCCTATTAGGTTATTTAAGGTGGTGAGACTAGGTTTTTTCATCCCGATGTAGTTCACCAAGCCATGGAAAAGGTGAAGGTGATTAGGGATAGGCTTAAGGTTACCCAAAGTTGACAACAATCCTATACAGATGTAAGGTAAAGGGATTGAAGTATGATATAGGTGATAAGGTATTCTTTAAGGCAGGGCTCCATAACTGTTAAGGAATACTGCTTGAAGGTCAACTAGTTGGCCAAGTGATTTCTGACACCTGGGCTAGTATGAGCAAGTTTGTGACCGGTGTTTCTGGGTTGATACTGAAGGAGTGTAGGACTGCGATGTTGCATAGGGATATGGATCTGGCTAGGTTAATGATGCATGCTCAGCAGATAGAGGCGGATAAGATTAGAGATAGAGATAGAGTGAGGGGTAACAAAAGAGATAGATCTGAGCAGAATAAGTTTAGCCAGCCTAAGTTCCATGGAGGGAACCACCCTCAGTTTTAGAGGCGTCTATCTATACTAGCATCTTCACTAAATAGTGCCCCGTGCCTAGAGGCAGGCAGGAGAAAGGGGGAAGGTCTTTTACGTCTAGGTCGTAGAACAGTATTGGTAACAGGACCCGTTATCCTCCTTCTGCTAAGTATGGTAGGGATCATCCCGATGAGTGTTTCATAGATCTGAGGGGTTGTTTTTGTTGTGGAAAGCAAGGCCACAGACTTAGAGATTGTCCTTATGCTAGATAGGGAACAGAGATACCTGACCTCAGGCATAGGCTGCTAGTGCACCAACCCCTATACCTCGTCCCACCCCTGTTTAGGGCACTTCATCTAGCACTGCTGGCGGTCAGCGTCAGAACAAATTCTATACCTTACAATCCCATCAGGAGAAAGAGGAGATCCTATACCCAATTGATACTCTTTTATACCATATTGATACACTTTTATAACAAGATAGAAGAGGAATCTATGCATGCATATGTAGTGTCCATATATTTAACTGATACTTTTTAATATTAGATTGATACACTTTTATACCACATTGATAAAGTATGTGCAAGCATATGTAGTATCTGTTTTCTATTAACCGCCCAGCTAAGACAAATAACAATTTTAAAAAAAGATAGAAATAGAGAGTATATTTTTACTCCATAGTTTGATATCAACAAATCTTCTTTTGTTACACTTTTCTACCGTTTAACCTACCTAAAAATTCTTACTTTGCTTCAAAATCCTCTATTTGATTTTGAGATTTTTGTTGAAAATGGTGGAAAAAATTAGGTCCATCGAATGGAAAAGCAAGCAAGAAAGTGGTAAAAGACGATCTTTATCTGTTTATGAATTTATTGAGGATGATTTATCATTTATTGGTGAAAAATCATATGAAGCTAATTGAATGCAGATTCTTAGAGATTTATAAAAAAAATTGTGGAATGAAAAGGGTAAAGATGAGTATCAGAAAAGGTAATGGAATGGAGAATTAGGAGTTTGAATGAAAAGAAAAGAAAGAAAGGTAAAGTTATATTTTGATTTTAATACATTTCCAGTTATATGTAGTTAAACGTATAAGAGTGATATTTACTGGGTTTTTAGTTTTAGGTGCTATTTTCATGGAATTATTTTAGTTTTAGGTATTATTTTTGTCCTTTCCCCTTTATAATAATTAGTTACGAGTGAGATAACAAAATTAGTATAAACAATAATTGTGAAAAAAATTTAAGTGGGTCTCATATAGAACGTCAAGTTAATTTAAAATATCAAGAGTTAATTTATCATTTTATATCTATTTTATCTTTTTTATTAAATATTATTAATTTTTAATAATTAGATAACTTATAATAATTATTTAGGAGTGATAAAGTAAAATTACTGTTGAAACGGCTAAAGCAGGCATGTCAGAAATGACTTTTTTACTTTTTTTTATCAACTATTATTAATTTTCTAAAACATAAATAACTTATTATAATTAATTAGAGGTAATATAGTAAAATCATGGTTGAAGCAGCTGACAGGCAACATATAGACACATCAACTTGCTGCCTGCATATCCCCTCTTATAAATAGGTAGAATTAAGCATAAGATGACTGAATCTAAATGATAATATATATTTAAATTTTAAAAAATTATTTTTGAAAATATTAAATGTACAATACAAGTAAAATAGTAATTAAATATTAAAAAGATATAACTTTAATTAAAATAAATAAATACTTATAATTGACAAAAATGAAACATTTAAAGATATAAATGAATAGTTTATATTGGTTAGTGGTAGTTGAGGTAGTCTGTAACAGTGGTGATTGATGTCAGTAACGAGTATTGATGGTAATAGTTATAAGGGTGAAGTTGGTTAATTGGTGTTGTAGTAAGTAGCAATTGATGGAGAGAGCAGTCTGTGGTAGTTGTGATAATAGAGTTGGTTGACGTTAGTAGTTGACTATGTTAATGGTGGTTGACTATGGTGCAATGTGTGGTAATTGAACAATAATGTTGATGGTAATTAGCGATGGAGGTGATTGTAACGGTGGAGATGATTGGTAATAGACTTAACGGTGATAATAGGGATGGTGGCAGCAGCAGTGGCTGTTGGCAACATATATAATTTTAATGTAGATGAGTGATGTGGTTAGCAATTAACACTAATGATTGTCTGTGGTTGACGATGATGATGGTGGTTCTGATGTAGAAAACTAACGTAGTGATTATTAGCAACTGTCATTGACAATGATGATGGTGATTGTGATGGCAAAAGTTAGCCCATGATTGTGAACAAATTAATGGCGAAAATTACTCAAACATAGCCCATATTGATATTATGAATATGTTTAGATCTTTAATGATTAAGACAATTAGATCCAATAAGTATTTAAATTTTAATGTAAGCAATGCAGTTAACATTCATATAGTGCAAACAAATGACGCTTTAAACTATTACAGCTAAAAGAATGTTTTTACACCAAGAACTAAGCCCCTTGCCGATCACCTGCACCAAATGCATAAACAAATAGTTATAAACATCGGAAGATTTTCACTGCAGATATAGACCTAACAAAGCCAGGTACGTCTTAGAAAGACGCAGACAAATAAATAGACAATTCCAGCTTTTCGCCTTGCATTGACCTCAAATGAACCATGGACTAAACGATTACGGCTTGAAAGGACGGTGCCTCTCACAGAGAGCATAAAAAGATGGGCAATTCAGCATAAATATTACTCTTATTTCTTTCCGTTGAAATAAAATCCAGTACAACTGTTACCATGTGTGCGCAATATGGAATACAAATTCTTGTTAATTGGCTCCCCTTCCCAACACTCCCTAACCTTCACAACGTACAAAAATTCTCGCCCATAAAGGTAGCATGCCATGGCTGCCTTGTAAGTCAGCAGTTCCCAATCACCTGCCCTCGACAAGCAAATCACAGTATTAAAATGTAAAACCTTTGATGGAATACAATAACACTGAATAATTACTACTCCTGTATATATTAGCAATACCTAAATAACAAGAGCCAACACACAACCTTAATCACCTCAAACCAAGATCAAGCCCACAAAGCTTTAGTATTTGGACCTTTGTTATGGTAAACATTGTCAACTAAGTTGCATGCTAAAAAGAAAGGAATGAAATTGTACCTGAAGCAATATCCGCAATGAGTATATTCTGGCTGAAGTTACGTGTCAGCCACCATCTGCATCGGAACCTCCATAACTTGTTAGACTCATAATCACTAAATATTCTTAGAATCTGACTAATCCGATTCAAGAAGTTTTACTTTTCACTATCTTCACCATTGGAGCATAGGGACATGCAATCTTCTTCACATTGAGAAAGCCTCGGGAAGCAACAAGCCAACTCCTTCCATGTATCATATTTTGCATGATCAGCATCCAAATGAAGAGCTATCATTTCCACCAGCTTTTCAGTGCTATACTCCCCTTATTTTGATATAAACCAAGCCCTAGTAGAAACAGAAAAAAACTCAATATTCAATGAATATTGCATCAATTGCAAAATAAGGTATCATTTGGACAGTTTCACAAAATGAGACTTCTCTTCTGGTTGAACCATAAATGAGTTCCAAGTCAAAATATCCCTTCTCCGGACCTCCCACCCCACCCCACCCCACCAAAGGTCCGTGTAATCAAATGAAATCATAATATGCTATTTGGTGTACAATGAAATCATAATATGCTATTTGGTGTTTTCTTATGCAATTACACTTTTATGAACAGGAACTTGAAAAACGTGCAAGGACTCCACATGCATGAGCTTAACCCATCATTGTTCTGATTTTCTCTTGCCAAACACATAAGAGAAAAAGAAACGAAGGGAATACAATGCCACAAAGGTAAAATAAACAAAATGGGAAAGCGCCCTTTTCATGGATAGAGTTCGAATCAGAATGCTTCTTTCAAGTACTATATAAATCTTCTTCTCTTCTTTAACTAAAAATATATATTAATATTCACAAGTGACGGCATAAATGTAGTAACTAAGAGTCGTAGCATGACAGATAAAATAATCACCACGGTAATATATGTTGTCTGCAAAAACGTTACCTTCTCAAAAAATTATATGTTGACTGCAGAAATCAGCAACTAGAAACTGACACTGCACCACAAAGCTCTTTTTTACAATCCAACTCACCCTCCAACCCTAGCCAATGACACTCCTTTGATCATTATACTACTTTTCTTTATTATCATACTTAATCTTTCATTTCTATAAATTTACTAGTGCTCTCTTCTTGTCTTTTCTAATTCATCTGAGAAATTTCTTCTGTTTCCTTTTTTATGGATTGATCAATTCATTGAGTGTGTGGAGTTTCCTGTGTTTCATTCAAACATGGTTTGATCTCTTTTGTATAACACCTGGATATTGTGATATGGAGGAACATTCAGTTTATGCACTTTCTCTTCAATCATAATGGAACCACATCATACTTGAATTCATTTGCTTGTCAATTCATCGGTTTGGCTAGTTGACGACAATTGGTTCGGATGTTAAACTCTGTGCTTCTCTTTTTCTTTGTAAGAGCTGGTATGGTTCGGAGTTTATATGTTGCTTTTTAGTTTTTTTTAATGTTGTATTTATAGTTTAGTTTTCTAGTACTACACCAACAGTTACAGCGAATCCAATGCCATTTCCTTTCCACCCTTTCCCAATGATCCAAAAGGGCAGAAAAAGTGTTGAGAAAGTGAGGAAACACTAGAAAAATGAGCCAATAAAAAAACAAAAGAAAAAAACTGAACTGAATTAGCCATCTGAATGCATTTGACGGGCTGAAAGGGAGTAGGAAATACGCACTGCGCTATGTCAGGGCATCGTGCTTAATAGGTACTGTTTTCATATACTTCAAGTGTTTGATAGGTCATGTCCTTAATTGAGGCGTCTAAATAAAAATTCCAGGCAAGTTTAAGTGGCCAAATATGTATTCATCCTAGAAAATTCATTAACATTGTTTTTTAAGTTTTGAAATGTTAAGTATCTCACATTGGTTAGGGAAAGAATGGGTTGCCGTCTCCTTATATGAGGTTGAACGATTCTCATTTCATGATTTAGCTTTTGGAGTTAATTTATGTCCAAGGTTAATTCTTTTACATGGCTCAGGATAAGGTTCGTCCTTATTCTTGGTTTGTCCAATATTGAGCCCACATACCGTTGTCCATGCTCCAAATGTCCAAACTTGGATTTACGAGGGATGTTGAAGTGATCCCCATTGACTGAGAGAATGGGTTGCTTTTTCCTAGTATGGTCACCTCATGAGTAATGAGCTATAGTTTTTGGAGTTGAGTTAGATCCAAGGTTCCCTCTTTACAGAAAGATGGTTTTGTTTAAGCCAATTATTGAGCGTTATTACCTGCATGTCCTTAAGAGAATACTTCCGAGTGCTACAAACCTTGTGAAAGTACTAGCATTTTGTATCTTTAATCTCTTGAGGATGAAGTGAATAAAATGAATTTTCAGGTAAGGATGTTCCACTTTTATGCAAGCTGATGAGTCTCCCCTATGAGTGGCTACATGTAGGATCCTTTTCCAAATTTTCCTCGAGGATTTCTGAAAGTTTGACGTAGTTACCACTGTCAAAATGCTCCAAGATAATAGATTTCAACCTGCATGCAGCATGATAAAGAACAAAGGAACCAGAAGAAATTAGATTTAGCGTTATCAGGACAGAGATCTATGTCAAAAATGATCACTCCCCAAATTTCCAGATAAGTTCTTTCAAGAATTGGAGCTTTGCTTGATAAATATGGATATTATTATTAATTAATAGAAACTAAAGGTTATCATTCCGTAAAAATCTTTATTAAATAGTGAAGAAAAGTTTAAGTGGCAACATCTATAAGCCATCAACATTGCTTCAATCTTTGATCATTCAGTTCACATAATCCAATATCAAAGATCCTGATATACCAGCAACCAACACTGCTTTGTCTGAGAAGTTCAAAACTCGTCATCATTATCATCTTTTAGCCCTATATTCAAGTTTTCACAAGGAAGAAACAGTTACCTCAACTGATATGTTGTGTTGTGTTGGAGTATGGAGAAAAATTTTCCACCTCATCAAGAGCCTCCTTCACCTGATCCCCAAGCAGCAACACCTGCCAAGACAATAACTTTCAAGTACATAAAAAGCATATTCTATATTAACTTAAATATATCACTCAACAACTGATAGAAATTAGAATAAATAAGAAGGAATATTTGCAAAGATATTCTTGAATTCTTTAGAATATTTCCTTTTGTATTGCTTCCATTCTTCTTCTTTCCCCACCCTGCCCAAGCCTCCTTTCCAGGGCTAGGTATAGGTGTCAATAAAGTGAAAAGGCTAATACTCGAGTTCAAGCTTTAATTACAGCTTAAATTTATATTTAATATATGATATTTTTTAATAATACTAGGAAACATTAATATCTCCTCATGCAAATCTCTAGACAAGCATCTTGATTCATCAAGATATAATATTAAATTAGTATATATTTACAAAGCTTTCATAACTATTAGCACTTTTTAGCGTTCTTGAGCACAAACAACTTGAGCTGAATTAATTTGAGGTGGTGGGTTTAATATACAAGCTTAATTTTGAGCTCGAGCCGTGTTCAACAGCTTGACTCATTTAGAGCCTGAGGGCTAGATTTCTCACAAAAAGGTCTCCTCTTGGTTTTATCTGATAATGTAACACAAAAAGGCATGTGTCTTTCCTGAGCAGCATGCAGAAAATAGAGATACACAAACAGATGCATATCTTTTTTGAGAAGTTTTTTTTTTCTTTTGAGAAGTACACAAACAGATACATATAATCAACCCAGATGAGGCTATGGAGTCCTCTTTCAAGAGTTTGGGATAATGTTTGCATGAACTTTCAAGCACGTTTACATAAAAGCAGTTCTATATACAATTTGAAAAATTCCCTGTATGACTTCTTTTTTGGACATAACATAAGAAATTACCTGTATCAAAGGATGAAAAGCCTCAAGTACGGGTGGACTGGAATACAGAGCATGCCGTAAATACTTTATTGCATTCCTATAGTGGTCATTACGCAAGGTCCGATGCATATTGAGGTCATCCTCTAAATTTTCATTTGAGGAAGGCAATTGTAAAGGCAATAACCACAATGGAAGACCTACATTACAATAGAGTAAGAAATATCAGGATTAAAATCTTTATCAGCAAGAAGAACATAACGTGTACTATATTATTGGTGGGAAGTGCATTTTTCCTATGGAATTAGTCGAGTTGTGCCCAAGCTCGCCTGACACCACGATTATCCAAAAAAAAGAACATAATGTATCTCAAATACCATACGTAGCAGATAGAAGAACCACACGAACTTTGGAGCTTAACAAAATTGGAACCTAGTCGAATGCACAATATCAACCTTCACAAGGATTGAAGGGCTTTGGCATTCCATATTCTTACACCTCATGTCAACTGCATTTTCGTCCTCTTGAGAATATTCCAAGAGGATGTTCTCTCTCCTAAAGTAGTAACTTCATCATCTTCACATCATTCCATTTAGAAAACTGAAGCATATACTCGAGGCCCATTTTTCCGCCATCCAAAGTTCAAGAAATTCAGAAGTTCAAAGTTTTTTCTCCCATGTTCGTTGCAGGTATGTTTATGCAACAAACTAAAATAGGGAAGCTTATCGCTGCTGTTTCCATTAACCAGCTGCTGCTCCCACTCATCTGGAGAGTTCTCAGAAGAATGCTAGTACCACTCATTTTAAATTGCTCAAAGAAGATCCAAAAATACTTGCCTACAATTACATGCCAATGCAATTATATGCAACTCTTTTTGGCTAGAGTATACCCTAAACCCGAATCAAAATTAGTGGCTAGATTCATATCATAGAACAAGCAGTACAAATTAAGGGTAACTATTCAAATAATTTATCAGACATATTCATTCTTCAAAATAAACAGTAATCAGTCACCAGTTGTCCCAACTTCCCTTTAAGACAGAGAAAGGGTCGAGTCACACCCCTTCATAAGAGAAAAGGGAAAAAGAAGAGTAACTTGTTTTAACAGTCCATACTACAAATTGTACTCAATCCAAATCCAATTGCCAAAAACCAGGCTCTAGGGTTTTCTGCAAGTAAAAGCAAAATTTGGCAAAATTTGCTACACAGTAGAATTTCATATATGAATATACAGAAGCATAGACAACTACTTAAGCTATGAGCAAAACTCACCCCGATTGTAAAATATGGAATGATAGGGGACATCACCACTCTGATCCATAGAAGAACCTTCACGATCACTGCTTTCAGAATTCATGTAAAAGTCTCCCGACACATTATTATCATTGTCCACGGGGACTTCTCTCTTTTAACTGACATCAACTCCCAAGATCTCTTTATCATTCCTAACAGAGGTGTCTGAATCAGAATGGAATGGAGAATTAGCCTCTTGGCCTTCAACAGCATCATGCCTATCTGAATTTAAAACGGACATGACTATTCTGTCCTCAAAGGTCTCTGACTGCTCTGCGCTATCAAATCTGTCCACCTCTTGCAAACGTAACTCCTTTGGGATAGTAGAATACCATAGCTGATAAAAGGCCAAGCCCACAACTAAATTGGAGACTGGCTCACTGTCAAAACCACGTTCCTGCATGAGACTGATACAAATCACAGCAGGCGGGGTAACATTAAGCCTTTGGAATTTTAAAAAAATATATATAGAAATGCTACCCCAGACCCCACCTATGGGATTTCATTAGGTATATTGTTATATAAAAATGCTACATTGGAATTACATTCCAATAGAGCATTCATCCTAAAAGAAAAGATTTTGCACGGCCAGTTTTGCCACCAAAAATTGACCATCATTGCCTACATAATTGTCAATTTTTATACTAAACATCGATAAACAGAGGATTACCAATATGCAACTCATATTTACTTGGTTTAAAGTTGGATATTCACAGAAACAGAAGAAAGTGATATTTCTCAATTTTGCCTAATCAGACTGTCATGGACACATTTAAGATTAACATATCCACGAAGTTTTGCAAAGACAAATTTCTGATTCATCTAAATCCAAATGGAATATATAAAAACAGTAGGTTGTATCTTCCGAAGTGTAATGGTTGTGCAAGCCAAACCACACTGGCAATACCATCCATTTTCAAAACAAGTTACAGTTAAAATTCATTTTACTAATTCCAATAGTAGCAATTACCAATCCCCACCCCCGAAGAAATACCATCATATGATTATGAAAATTGGTATCATCCTAAAATGTGGAAAAAGTTTTGACACACCCTGATTGTGTAATTAGTCATCTTATTTCATGCAACACACTTCTCCTTGCGGATTATTCTGGCCTGTCCACGTTGTCACCCTTGTTCTCCATTATTGTACTGTTTGTGAGAAGGTGATTTTTATTTTTCAATGAACAGTGACAACTGGGTGCGAAGGACTGGCAGGATTCTTCTCTTACTCTTTTGACGACATTAATCACCACAAAATATTAAAAGATCCAGCACCTTTGCAGTGCAAACCAAACAACTGTAGCAATTTAGTTTAAGAAAATCACACCAATAAGCAAATATTACTGCAGCTTCTTAAGCAAAGTGGCCAATACAGTTATTATTCTGATTGTTAGTTAGGAGTCTCTCTCTCCAAGAGAATATCACTTTCCTCTTGCAGGTGATAGTAAAACATTAGTAAACAATATCAACACAATCAGAAAGCGCTGAATTCAGCACAACAAAAAAAACTATCCCTCTGGAACCTCTTTTAGAACTTCAGCTCCTTTCTCAAAAAGTAAATGAAACTTTCTTCCATTAATTGGTAAATTGATTTTCACGAACCAACATGAGAAATAAATCATTATTCATTAAATGCCAAGAACTTACCATAAGGCACCTTGATGTGCATCCTGTGTGTTCCCACATTTGAGACAGAAAAGGATGAATTCCAACTGAACAGCAAAACGATCCTGCCACAATTCAAACTCACAGTGAACTACCATAAAGGCGAAATCGAATTATCTCTTTAACTCTTTCATGAAGCTTACGACACTAAATCATGTTGACATTACTGGTCTACCAGTAAAACTTACAAACACAATGTTTTTAAAAAGTGAGTACTATTATGAAAGTAAGAAGTTAACTGTTTACAATGGTGCCCTCTGATTGAGAAATTATATCTAAGATATCTACTTGGACAACTAGGAAACTCTCCTATGCTAGACGGGTCCAATTGGTACAATCTGTTCTTTTTGGTTTCAAGACTACTGGCCTCAGCTACTCCGTATCCCCTCCAAAGTATTGAAGCTAATTGATGGATAATGTAAGAGTAACAAATGGTCTGGTGTTGGGAATATCACCAAAAACGCCCTAGTGGCTTGGAAGAAAATGTGTTGTCCCAAATCTGCAATCTGATCAACTTACAGAAAAGGAACCAAGCAGTTGTGTCTAAACTGTGTTGGGATCTTGCTCATAAAAAAGACTATCTTTACAAGAAGTGGATACACACATACTATATCAAAGACGGCCACTTAAAAAATGCTCTATTCCTAAGCAAGAGACTCGGATGACAAGGAAAATCATAGCTTCTAGAGATATTATAATACAGCTTAATTCGGGCCCTTTCCCAGGTCAAAGCTTGATCAGGAAATACTATCTTCAACTACTAGGAAACCTGCCTTGGGTTCAATGGAAATGCTTGATGTTTGACAATCATGCTAGGTCTAAAGCAAGCTTTATGTGGCTTTGCTTGCATCAGAGATTGTTGACTGCTGACAGAATCATTAAATGGGGACTTGATGCTGCACAAACCTGTGTTATGTGCAACTTAGAGCCAGAGACTCGTGAGCACTTGTTTATCCTTTGACCAGTAGCAAAAAAATTATGGGAGAGACTTAATTTGTGGACTACTATGCTGCCTACGAGGCAGTGTTCTCACAGGCGCGCTTAAGCACTAAAGCGAGGCTCAAAATGTGTTGAGCACTTCGCCTCGCTTTGTGTGCACTTCACTGCCGTCATCAAGTTTCTACGGCATAATTTTCCTTTCCAATAAATCTCTTCTGAAGAGGCTGCACTAAACACTTGATGTTTCACTTTATCGTAATTGTTTTTCAATTTCTTTGCTCATACATTTGTTATTAATGCTTAAAATTATTAGTCTTGGACTAAATATAAATATATGTATTTTTCTCCCTTTGAGCCCTTTTTCATTGAAGCCCGCGCTTTTATTTGCAGTTAAGCCCCAACAGACCTTAGAGCTTTTTTGCGCTTTTCACTTTTGATAACACTGCTATGAGGACCATCAAACTGCAGGACTTCCTCTTGGGGGTTGTCACCAAGCAAGAGGTACTCTACACAGTGTGGATAGAGAGGAATAAAAGGTAGTTTTAGAAGAAATTACTGTAAGCCAAGGATTTTGCATACTCCTGCATTGTTCGAGCTCCTCATGGGATGCAACCCCTACTTTTTAGACTACATTTCTAGTTCCTTTCTTGTATGGTTGATCTTAGATAGTTTTGTTTGAGATCTTATTTAGGCCTGAGCTAGCTGTATTGGCTATGCTAATGTTTCTGTAAAGATTGGTTCTGGTAATCAATAAAGTTGTTAGTTACCAAAAAAAAGTGAGTACCAAACATCTATGAATACTAACTTAAGCATCATATTTTGTGGCAATTAATCCAACTCCTCAAAGTCGAGGTTCAATTAGCATCGTATATTACACGAATTCAATCATAAACTTGTAGTTGTAGTTACGGAGACCATATAGTCTGAAACTATCTTAGCTATACAATGTCAAGCATCTTCACCAAATGTAGTTACGGAGACCATATAGTTACGTCACTAGTATTTTAACCACCTTGAAACATATATTTGATACAATTAGAAATAGAGCACCTGTGGAGGTTGTAGAGAATGACACATTAGTGCAGACAACCTCTTTAGTTAAGACGTAGTTATTAAGTTTTATGTATTACATTTCAGTCCCATAAGTAGTTACTATTTGTCCCTAAGTTCTCTTTTGTTTTAGCTTAGTCCTTCTCCTACATTTTGCACAGAATAGGAATGAGAATTATTATCTTTTTTATTTTTTAATAACCATGGTGGTCGGGCCAGCTTTCGCTCACCTCGACTAGTTTCATGGACCACTTCCCACCAACAATAGGTACCGGTACCAGGCAACTCTATCCACCAAGGGTAGCATAGATGGAAAGCAATCATATGGTGTTTTTGTCTCCGCCGGGATTTGAACCTGAGACCTTATGGTTCTCACCCACTTCATTGACCACTAGGTCACACCCTTGGATGCAAGAATTATCATCTTTTTGTTGCCTAGTGTTCTTCTTCTTAATTTCTTTTAGTTTTCGTCTTAAATTCTTTAATTGCGTATCAATATTTCTAATATAACAACAAAAATGATAAGTCAATATACTTGGCATTTCAAACAACAACAAAATACCCAGTGAAATCACACAAGTGAGGTCTGAGGATGGTAAACTATATGCAGACCTTACCACTACCCCGAGGAGGTAGAGTGGTTGTTCCCGAAATCCCTCGGCTCAAGTGTAGCAAATTCAGGTACAAAGTAGAGGGAAAATAGTGAAGAATATATGGCACTAACACGAGAACAGTGCAAAATCTACCAGAAAAACAATAATCAACCACAATTATAGTGTGATAATCGAAACACAATCCACAACAGCAATGATAGATATCTATGGTTAAACCCTAAGTTGTCATACTACGACTAGTGCACGACAACACTCCTACCTAACTAACCTTCTACTCTAATACGCGTCCTCCACATCCACCAATTTAAGGTCATGCCCTTGGTAACTTGCATATGCATCATATCTTGTCTAATCACCTCTCCTCAATACTTCTTCATACCATCTTTACCCTTCTTCGTACCTACTATATCCAACCTCTTGCACCTCCTCATCTTTCGGATGATCGCTTCGACTCGAGATTGAACAGATTAGAGATTAACTTCTGTTGATGAATGTGCTAATCACTTTAGGTGTAGTTTATGTCAGTAATTTGTTTTCATTAGTGGTAAGATGGAGACTTTGATAAAGTAAAATTTTTTGTCGATTAGTAATATTCAACAGATCATGTAAGCTTTTCTGAACCGGTCGAGCAGGCTATTGAAAATCTGTTGTTCTTATTATAAGATCCTGATTTTAGTTGTGACTTGTGTGTTATTCATAGATCGGCAGAAACTATTTTATTTGATAAATTCAGGAAATACGATTAATTGGTAGAGAAATTCAGGAAAACTTGGATTCATACGTAATGTTTGTGTGTATTACGGTGGAGACAATAAGTACTTTGACGAAGTATTGTCATGACTTTTGCTTGGATTCTCTGTTTTCTGGTTGTTGACTCAGAATTATTTGTTCATTTGTGGTGTTTGCTAGTGTCGAATAGTGATCATGATTTTAGCCTATTTATTGTCAAATTTAGCTTCTGAGGCTTTTCCTCTCACATTGTTCCATCTTTCTGTGACAGGTAACTTTAAGCTATGTTGCTCAAAATCTTCAAGAATGTCATCGGTGCTTGTCGGATCCTTCAAAATTAGTGCATTTTTTTAAGGATCCAACACATGTGCAGCCATATTTTGGGGGAGTCCAAGCAAATTATTCTCTAAGATGAGCAAAAATCTTTTGATAAATTACAAAAGAGTATATTTGTGAGATGGTACAAAAACCACCATTTTTCTTTGGTTGGGATTGGTGCAATAGAGAGAGGGAACAGAGGTCAGGGAATACTATGACAGGCAAAGCCTTCAAACAGCAAAGCTACTCCGAACAATCGGTCAATTAAATTTGTAGTATTACCCTTTCCAGGTTTTCTTCTTCACTCTTTTTTTCTCAACTTATGAGTTGAAATTTTGAATAACACTGCCAAGGCTTTATTATTTGATTGTTTTCATTTTTTATTTGTTTTTCAAGATTCTTGGTAATTTAAGAGACGTTTTGGAATCTGGTTTCTAGGTTAATTTTAGTTTTTTTTTTAATTTGGTTAAGAATGATGTTGTATTGCAAATCTTGAAGCTGACTGAATTTGATTCATTTTTGATGAGTTTGAAACAATTGTGCTGTAATTAGTGTTTGGTTAATTAGTTTAGAACTTGCAATAATAATGATTTAGGTTGGAGGATTGCAAATTTTGGAGTTGACTGAGTTTATTGTTTTTTTTTTATACGATGGTGTTCGGATAAGATTGCACGCACCTCAACTAATAAAATGGAATACTAGGTATCTCTGTTTCATTAAGGACATGATAGATGTTAAGAAATATGATGTATTGTAAATCTTGCAGCTGGCTAAATTTGGATTCATTTTTGAAGAGTTTCAAGCTAATTTGCTGAATTAGAATTAAAAGATCAGTCGTTAACTAACTAAGCATAGCAATTGATATGCATTTACCAATGTGTTCTCCTTGGTTGCTTGATTAAAACTTTTGAACCAGACTATCATTTGATCTAATATAGTGGTCAGGTTATTAGATCAGAGTGTGATTAACAGGTTCCATTGCCTTCTGGTCATGGTGCCGTAGAGGATCATTCACAGCTCCTACTGTAGTGCTGGGGTGGTCTAATGGCTATCCAACAGACTCTCAACATAAAAAACTGAAAACCAAAAAAAAACCTTGCCATATTAATGAAAAGATTAAATTAAGAAGGAATGAAAGAAGAAAGTTATCAAATCTTACTTTGACATCTGGTTTGACCGGTGTAATACCACGAGCAAGTAAGTAGTCATCTTCGTTGTTGCAGTTACTATTGGCTTGTGATTGCTGTTGTTGTTGTTATAGTGTGTTGTCTGATTCTAACTGTTACAACAACAAACCCAGTGTATTCCCACTTAGTGGGGTCTGGGGGTAAGATGTACGCAGTTCATACCTCTACCTCTGATGAAGTAGAAAGGCTGATTCTAACTGTTGCCTCCTAAAAATATTGTAAGTGTAGAACATGGCAAATTTGACTAAGAGGCAAGGCTGCCCAACATATGCAATGTCTATATATTCTTGATTTGTTTCTACGATGATTGTCTTAGGTTGTTGCTTGTGGCTTTTACATTTGGTTTTCATCATATGGGGTTTGAGTTTGTTAACATCTATGGGTGTCCATGGTATTATTGCAGATACTATGTCAATAGGTATGCAAATTTTTATCCAAAATTTTAAAAACAAAGACATGTACAGTGTTACTAATGCTACCTACAATGAATTCTTTTAATTTACAAATGAATTTGCATTCCGATACCATAATACCTTACGTTATTTCAACTTTTATTGTAATAACTATTGTGTCTGTCTTCGTTTAATAAAGATTTGTTTTACTATCACATTTTGAACTAATTTAATCTTTAGATCAAATTTAACAGATGGTTAATCGCGAATGCCCGAGAGATTGATCGCGGCAACAAAAATGCATCTCCAATTGTATAATTTATAAATATTATCTGTATCAATGTAAATAGACAACAATCACTATTATATGTGAATGTGAGCATCCAGCAGTATGTTATTCCATGATTGTATAAAACATACATTTGGGATCATTTCCATCAACTGATTCAACCAAACGTGGTAGTCCCTTACTGTTACATCTTTATTTTATTATACTATATGCATAGGGCCCGTGCAACACACGGGCATACCTATCCAGTTTCTACTATATAGAAATTTTAGTTAGGAGATGACCACGGGCATTAATCTAATTTTATAGTTAGATGGTACAATCATAGTCATCTCAAATGAAGAATTTCATTGGTCATTTCTTTCTTTCTACCTTATGTGTTCTCCATTTGTGGCCTGTTATGTGGCTAATAACAACTTTTCTTATTTTAAATGCCAACTTATTAAACTGTATTGTGTACAAAGTACTATTTCAAATAAATTTAAATTTATACAAAGATTATTATCTCTTGCAATCATATGTACTTTCAATTAAAGTTTGGAGTTAAATAAGGCTATTAGGTTCATTCGAATTCCCTCCCACAAAATATTTGATAGTTTATATAGAACTAAAAGCATTTTTTATTTTTATATGATATATGTTGAAAGTTTTTACTGCTTCGTATGTTTACATTTTTTATATCTCAAATTTTTTAGTGAAAATAGTGACTTCGCCACTATTTCAATGCTCCAACTTTCTAAATATTGTTATTTTTTAGCCCAATAAATATTATCACTCATGAAATTCTACAAGCAAATTTATAAAATTATGTGAAATTAATTATGTAAATCATATCTTAAAAATATACAATGCAGTAATTTAGTTTTTTTAATTGCAATTTAGTGGGCTAAAATTTATTATTGTTAACCTATTTCAAGATATTTATTTTTGTTAATTATCAAATAACTATGTCAAAAAGATTATTGTTAAATCAAATAAATTTTTAATATATTGACATTTATAATTTTAATTTATTAATAAAGTCAAAAGAAGAAAAACATTTAAAATAGTTGTTTAATTCAACATAATATGTTAGCCGTGAAGTTAAAAATAAGCATTGGAGCATATTATATTTTAAGGTTAAATCGGTAAATAAATTGTAATTTATAGATTTTATAAAATAAAAAGTATAAAGTGTGATCACTATTATCATTTTCTATTGTGTTTGATTAAAATAATTAATAATTATTTAAAAAATTAATTAAATATATTTAAAGTTGTAATATTGGGACCATAAAAGGTCCCTTAATTATTTAGTATTATTTTTATTATATAGAAAGATGAACATTAGGACGACCAAGGGCTAATATATAATTATACTCACTATCAAGGGCAAAATGTATATATATAAAAAAAAAAATCTACTACTACCAACAAACTTCTACCTTCCCACCAACAAACTAAAGGTAAGTCTAGAAACATTTATTGTACTCGATCAAATCTTCTTCTTCTTCTTTTTCTTGGCTCGGTAGTAATTAATGATGGGATTTGTCAATCTTTAGTAGTATCTTAACATTTGTTATTGTTGTTGTTGTTATTATTATTATATTTATATACTTTTTAATAGTTTTTAATGAAGTCTCTTTACTAATGCCTTTCTATCAATTTTTATTTCAGCATAAAATGCATGTGTCTATTTTTATTTTCTTTGTTTTTCATTTGCAATTTCTCTTTATTTTATATATATATATAGATTATCTTTTATTTGATTAGTGTTTTATAACATTATCATTCTTTCAATCATGTTGAATTTCATTATTTTGCCAAAAAATTCATAAAGATATTTTCTTCTATTTAAAACTTATTTATTCTGGAGATAATTTGAAACATTGTAAAGTTTTTTCATATATCATAAATTTGATGTCTAATCAAAATGATATGCAAATACTAACATATGTTCCATAAAAGATCAAAAGGTAAAATTAATTTTGACCGCACATTTAATTGCTCAAAGAAACTATTGCTATATTATAGTAAAATAATAATAATAAAAATACTAATAAATTTGAATAAGTGTTTATCTGTTAAATACAATAAACGATTCCTCCATAATTTCAAAACTTTACATAATACATATCATTACAAAGATTTATAATACATATAATTTATGAAAACATAATTATTTACTAATCACTTGTTAAAATTATTTTAAATAATTTATATAAAATGTATATTAAATACCTCGAGTTAAATTACTATAATATATAGCATGTTAACTTTTGTTAATTCATTTGATTCTCTATATTTGAGGTAGTAAATTTCTCATTAGATAGATAAATCACTTTAAAAAATAATTTCTTGTTTATTATATTAAATTGATCTCCTATTTCTGACTTATATAAGATAAGATATAGAGACAATTCTTTAACATTGTGATTCATTAAAACCTTAATTCAATAGGCCCTTTTTTGTTTGTTAAACACCCATAAAGCGAATTTAATTGTATTTAAAATCAATTTATGTATGGATTAATATTATTTATTGCTTAGTATGATTCTATATAAAAAAAATTTAATTACTATAATTTTAATCTATTCTCTTGTATGATTTTTAAATAAACTAGAAAAAAATATTAACATTAGTTATTTAATCTATGCAAATGTGTATGACTTGATGGTAAAATAAGCATTAGGGTATAATATTTTAATATTAACTATGAAATTTAAATAAGTTGTAAGCTAACATTTGATTTTGTAAAAATAAGAAGTTATATTTTATTACATAGTATGATTTTTTCTTATATATTATAGAAGAGTCAGTAGCAAGGACGAGCAATGGCAATTTCATCCAAAAACAAAAGTCCCATCTTGAAACAAATGTACATTATGCATCAAGAACAGTTAAATGACAAAAAACCCAACTAGCTTTTATTGATGTCAGAAGAATTATCAAGAAAATAATTTTAGTTAGATTTCATGTTTAAATCAGTAAAGAAAAATTTCGCAAATATTCATGAAAAATTTTATTATTTCAAGCTACTGAATTTGCTTTTCATGAATACTTGGTCAAAGTAAAATAGAGACTGTAAAGGAGAAGTAAAGGCAGAAAAAGAGATGAGATAGTCGATAAGACTAAATTTGATATTAGCTTTATATCATGTTTGGTTAATAATATAAATGTATCATAAATTCATAAGATATCTCACCTTACACCCCCTACCAAATGACCCATAAAAGTATCCAATGGGAAATAAATATTTTTTCAATTTCGATTTAACATTTTGACTAGATAAAGCATGGAATGTAAAATGAGATTTTATGATCTTAAATTAAAAATTGTGTAAGGCATTAAATATCATTTAAATTTTAAGATTAATACATAATTAATCCCTTCTAATAAGTGATTCAATTACACACTTTTAGTTTAATTTAATAATTTTTTTATGAGTGTTCTCATCATCCATTAGGTAGTGAAGCTAACAGCATAAAACATGTCATCTTTTTAAATTATATGTATTTGCCTCAATAAGTCTTAAAATTCATAATATTTCAATTTGAGGTTGATATTATATGTTTTATAAAATATAAATTTTTTTTTTATAAAACATACTATAGAAAAAAATAATAAATATTTCGTAATTGCTAAAATAGAGAAATAAAGACTAATTATACTTTAATATAGGAAATATGTTTTAAAAAATCTAATAAGGCACAAAAAGATATTTGTAAAAAATTATTATATATAATACAATTATAGTGATCTAAATGAAAATGATCATTAGATAATAAATGAGGATAAATATAATAATGTGCAGGAAAAGTAATAAACACACGTACCAATTCTATTGCATAATTTTTTTTGTGAGGACAAGCTATCTTATCTTATTATCCCTTATATAGAAGTATAATATTAAAATTTTAAACTAAAAAGTGTGTAAGGTATTAAATATCCTTTAAATTCTAAAATTAATACATAAGCAAACCCTTCTAATAAGGGTTTCAGTTACACACTTTCAGTTCAATTTAATAATTTTTTTTTTGTATGTTCTCATCATCCATTAGATAGTCAAGCTAACCACATAAAACATGTGATCTTCTTTAATAATACGTATTTGCCTCAACAAGTCTTAAAATTCATAACATTTCAATTTAAGGTCGATATGTATAACTAAGGAGATAAAATATTTTGTATGATTAAATTAACTATCTAATAGATGAATGAAAATATGTGTAAATAATTTTTTTTTTCAAAATTCGAATTAAAAGTGTCAGATTGAATTACTTTATTAGAAGTTGAGATTGAGCATATATTTTATGATGTTAAACATATCATGCAAAATTTGAAAAAAAATATGCAAAAATAAAATATTCATTCTTTAAAAATATATATACTTTAATGGAATGAGGGGAATAATTTTAAATAAAAATTTTATTTAATTTGAAATTCATTTCATTTAAATAGTAAGATTTAATTTATACTTCAAATTTATCATACAAAATATTTTTATCTAATGCTTTTGTTTTTTATTTGAATAAAGAGAATTGTTTATTGATGTCAGAAAAATTATCAAGTAAATAATTTTAATTCAATTTCATGTTTACACCTCAAAATACTCACAATAAATAAAAGGGAGAAAGACAAAAATAGCCCTTCTCATAAAACTTATTCCACAAAAATAGCCCCTATTTTTTATTCCCACTTAATAGTCGTTAAAATAATTCCATATTCTAACTATCTTCTAATCACCGCTAAAAAGCCGCAAAAACCGCGTAATATATTTCTTTCCTTTTCAATTGAAACTCACACTTTCCTTCCCCAATTTTACCTCAGGATTCCTTTCCATTAAAACCTCAAAATTCCTCTTTCAGATACACTAAATTACCTTAAAATACCTTCATAAATTGTATATAAATGTACAAAATCCTCCGTTAATTAGCTTCATAAAGTTTTCTTCATTCATAATTAGCTTCAGTTGATACAAAATTATGGCTTCAAGTTCAATTTTAGTTTCAATTATGCTATAATACGGAGGAGAGTGGTTTAGTAATGTACAGTTTGAAAATTTTACAACCAATGGAGTACTTTTGAATTTGGATTGCAGATACGGATATTTTGTTGATGAACTGTATAGGCAATTGAATCTAGAGCGAAATTCTGGTTTAATGACAATAAAATATATTGTAAAGAGTGGATCTATGACTATTTACAATGATATGAGTATTAGACTTTATATGGAGATGAAGAAAAAAAATTTAGATATAAATGAATTTTCATTGTGTATAACACAACAAAACACATTTGAAAATGGAGAATCCTCAATTGAAAATTTGATCAAAACATCTCTGACTGCTATTCAAGTTCATCCGATACCTATTTTTGATTATACAATTGAAGATGAAGAAATGAAAGAACAGCCCGAATTGATAATTAAGGATCCACTTCATAGAGATGTTGAAGAAGGGAAGCTGTACTGGGATAAAAATACAATATTAAGTGCGATGAAATATTATGCAATCCGTGGGAGATTCCAATTTAAGGTGAAAATATCATCATCATCAAGGTATAAACTATATAACTACTTTATATGACCTGTGTCAACAATGTGTTAGTTTTATATTTTGTTGGAATATTGGTATAAATTTGCATAAATACTGCATACAATATTGTAACTACTGCATAGGACCTGTATATAAACTACATATGACCTGTGTATAGACTGTGTAACTACTATATAGGACCTGTATATATACTGCATATAAAGTACTGATATGAACTGTGTAATTTCTGTATAGCGCCTGCATATAATTGGATATTAAACTATATAACTACTTTATATGACCCGTGTCAACAATGTGTAAGTTTTATATTTTATTGGAATGTTGGTATAAATTTGCATAAATACTACATATAAACTGAATATGATCTGTGTATATATTGTGTAACTACTATATAGGACCTGCATATAGACTGCATATAAAGTACTGAATGAACTATATAATTTTTGTATAACACCTGCGCATATATTGGATATTAAACTATATAACTACTTTATATGACCTGTGTCAACAATGTGTAAGTTTTATATTTTATTGGAATATTGGTATAAATTTATATAAATACTGGATATAATATTGTAACTACTGTATAAGACCTGTATATAAACTGCATACGACCTGTGTACAGACTGTGTAACTACTATATAGGACCTGTATATATACTGCATATAAAGTACTGCATATGAACTGTGTAATTGCTGTATAGCATCTGCATATATATTGGATATGAATTGTGTACTGCATATACATTTATTGCATATAAATGTATCTAGGTACTATCTTAAGTGTATCAATCAGAGATGAAATTGGACTTTTAGATCTTCAAGTCAACAAAATTCAAAAATTTTCATGGTGACAAAATTTATCAATGATCACACCTGTCCAATTGCGGATAGAATACTTTCACAATGGCATGCTACTTCTTTAACCATCACTAAAATGGTGAAGCACAACTTTCTAAATCTAAAGTCAACAAACACTCCAGCAGATATCATGGAAGAAATGAGAAACTTGTACGGAATTAGGATGAACTGTAAGAATACATATAGAGCCAAAGTAAAAGCACTTGAACTGGTCAGAGGTTCCTTGCGTGAATCTTATGCTAAATTGCCAGCTTACCTATACATGGTAAACACAATAAATCCCGGATCATTCACAAGGCTACACAAAATGGAGGACAATCACTTTTTATATGCTTTTGTCGCGTTGAACACATCAATTAGGGGCTGGAGATATTGTATGTCAACCATTGTTGTTGATGGAACTTTTTTGAAATCTGCATACAAGGGAACAATGTTGTCTGCTAGTGTGCTGGATGCAGCAGGTGAGTTTTATGAAATTATTTTAGACAAAATTATGTATATACTGGCATGCACTGATAGACACTTTCCCACTTGTTTAATCAGGACATATTTTGCCACTAGCATATACTGTTGTTGATTCTGAAAATGATGCTTCATGGGAATAGTTTTTTTGCATGTTTAACATTGTTTTTAGTGAAAGAGAAGGCATGTGCATAGTATCTGATAGGCATGATAGTATATTAAAAGTTGTTGCACTTGTATATCTAAATGTGGCTCACTATATATGCATCTACCATCTATGGAACAATATCAAGGGTAGATTTAAGAAGAATCAAAAGCAATTAAAGGGGATCTTCTTTACAATGGCCAGAACATATATAAAGGCAGACTTTGATCGGCTTATGTGTAAGTTTTTATTTTGTTGGAATGTTGGTATAAATTTGGATAAATACTGCATATAAACTGCATATGACCTATGTACAGACTGTGTAACTACTATATAGGACCTGTATATATACTGTATATAAAGTAATGCATATAAACTGTGTAATTTCTGTATAGCACCTGCATATATATTGGATATTAAACTATATAACTACTTTATATGATCTGTGTCAACAATGTGCACGTTTTATATTTGGTTGGTATAAATTTGCATAAATATTGCATATGACCTGTGTACAGACTGTATAACTACTATATAGAACCTGTATATATACTGCATATAAAGTATTGCATATGAACTGTGTAATTTTTGTATAGAACTTGCATATATATTGGATATTAAATTATATAGGAACTGAATAAATGTTGCATATTTACTGAATATCAACTGTGATCAACATAAACTAACATTTCAGCATCAATTGTACAGAATTGTATCAATTATCAAAACATATAGTATTCAGCATAACATTTCATAATAAGAATCTCCGAGTGTATCAACACAAAACAAAAACAACCCTAAGCATTTCAACACTTAAACATATCTAACATCTATGCTTCAAAGACATTTCTAACTAAATTTGCTGCACACCATCCTTTTTCTTCAACAATCGATTAGTAGATTCATCTTCACTAACTGCACATTTATTTTTTTCTTTCCATAATCCCACAGCAACACACCATACCGAATACGAATAGCATCAATATAATCTAGATGATTAGAAATTTCAAGACTATCAAGAAAATACTCAGCAAAGGCAGCAACAAATACCCCACAGTCCCTGCAAACATAATACATCATCAGTATAATTGACAAAAAAATATGTAAAAATGAGCAATTGAATATGCATTCAATATATTACATATTAGCTTAAGTTGGCAGTCCATTAACAATACGAATATCAAAAGAATTAGCCACTGGAAGTCCATCGCTCCTACTTTTCCAAAATCCAACACAAGAAAAAAAGTGTGGAATTAATTCTAAATACACTGCAATTGATTTCTGGACATGAACGGCATGCCTTGCACCATGCATTGAATCATACACATATATGCACTGATCTTTAAAAGACAGCCTCGCCAAAATCCAGTGAAACTCCCCAGCAAGATTAATTGGGAAAAGAACATTGTCAATGCTATTCTACGGGACATTGCATCTCATAAAAATCCAAGCATGTACTCAACTATTTGATGTTCTTGAGAGATAAGTGTTACATCTCTATTGTTCTCTATAAAATGCTTATACAAAGTCTGAATCAAGCAGTTAAACCAATAATCGGTGGTTGTAAATTTAACTGAATCACAAACAGGCCCGTATTTTGACTTCTTTTGCAAATAGTAGAAGATAACATCAATATGCTGAAAATACGAACAACAAAACCATGTTAAAATGGTAAAAATGAATACAGTACACTAATTTAAATCTGATAAATACAAGCTACTTATATAACATGCATTATATCAACTACTGCATACAAACTGTGTACCTACTGTCACTACAAAAAAAACTGTATTTAGCGATGAAATTTACTGAAAGACCAAATTTCGTCACTATATAGCGACGGATTAGCAATGGATATTTCAATTTGGTCGCAGACATAGCAGTCCAATTTTTTGATATGTTATTAGCAACGAATCAGTGACGTAATTATAATTCCTTCACTAAATAATAGCGGCAAAAATTGGCGCCTAAATTTAGTGATGGATTAGCAATGAAATGTTGGTCGCTATGTTAATTATTTCGTAGCAACAGATTTAGCAACAAACTTTCGTTGGTGCCCTTCATTTTTTTGTAAAAAAGTATTTTATTTAGCGACCAATGAAGCCATCATAAAATATTAATTTTTATTTTCTAATTAATTATTTTTAGTATAGAAAAGGGGGGAATAGGGTTAGGGTATTAATATTATTCTTGATTTCTTTCACATTCACGCCTCTCACTCTCTCTTAGTCACATCTCCATCTCTGATCTCACATCTCCATCTCCGATCTCACGCCTTCTCAGTGCCGAAGATCTCACATCTCCAATCTCCTATCTCACATCTTCATCTCCAATCGAAAATTGAAGGTCAAAACTCAAAAAAATTTAGGTAACCCTTTTTCTCCATCTCATTTGCATGTTTAATTTCTATTGTTGTTGATAATATTCTAGTTTCTACTTCATCTTCACTTTCTGTCTAATCTCAATCTTGTCAAATGTCACTGGTATTGCCTCTTGAAAGTTGAATAGATGTTGTTGGTCCATTCTTTGTTATCCTACGCATCAAAACTTGTCCCATTTTCCCTCACATGCTCTCTTCCTTACAAACACTGTGAATAAAGCAAAAGATGAGCCGTTTTCATCACTTACAACTTTATTTTTTGCTAGTCTTATTCTTTCTCTGAACAACAGAAGGTTTTCCCTTTCTGGGGTTCCTCAATAGCCTAAAGAAAAGATTTTTATTTTATTTTTTTGCGTGATTAAGTTAGCATGTGGCTCTAGTATACAAATGATTCTGCTTTTTGAAATATCATAAAGAAATAAAGAATCTGGTAATTAAAGATTCAGTCAATATACTTTTCTTTTCTTTCCCTTTTTAGCTTACTAGAGTGTACTGTAACTAGTTCTAGCCGTTTTCCTGAACAGTAGTTCATTCCATGTAAGTTGAAGACATTCTGGGTATTGTTGTTTGTGTTTTCTCTGAAATAATTTCTTTTGTTGCTTTCAAATTGTACTGCTTGTTTGGTTTGTTTGGAGAGGATGGAGTATCATGCTCATAGTATAAGACCTGATTAGTATTATTACTATGTTTAAAATTTGAACTTAATTTTCAAATGTGTGACTATTACTTTGATTGGATTTTTCTATTTTATTTATGCTAGACCAGTAGCTGTTTGCAAGGCATAGTTATACTTATATGCTTCTATATGATTTGCTTATGTTTGAAAAATATTTGAATGTTAACGGTTTAACCCGATAACCGAACCGATAACAATCAATAACCAATAAACCGATAACCGATAAGCCGATATCTTAATGGTTCTTAATGGTTTAGCTTTATTACAAACCGATAATAAATATGTCAAATCGATAAACTTCAAAACCGAATCGAACCGGCCCATATGCAGCCCTAGAGGGTTGCTTAAATTTAGTATTCCATAATACTTCTATATCCCACAGAAGCTTTAAAATATATGAGAGAAATAGTTTTAAATTTCAGTAAATAGTAGTAACGATATAAAGAAATTATGGTCAACGGTCTATGGTCCCACGGTACATCTGAATGTATCACATAAATTGAATGACTTGACACTGATGCATCATATACTCATGTAATGCTGTCATTCTTTTTGTGGATCATTTATCTAGAATAAAGATAAATGTATTTGAGCGTCTACGTCGATTGCATTGTTTATACTATACTGTTGACAGTTTTTTTCAATTCTTTATCTTCTTGAGTGAAAATAGTTGAGTTTATGAAACTGGTACCACTTATTAATAAGGAACAATTCACATACTATAAACAAGAAAAAGTAAGCATCTACACACGTAAAGAAAAACAACAGTACTGCTGTTTTAATTTGAAATTAATGCTGCTGCTCCTAGACTTTGAGAAAATGTACCTTCAAAACTCAAGGAGCCTTGATCAATAGAAAATTTGGAGAATGAAACAAATCTAAGAAAGACCTTATGCCTAAGAACTTTAATGTTCAAGTTGAAATACTTATTTGAGTCACTTATCTTTCAGGTGCCTTTTTATTGGAATTGGTGCAGTGAAGTTGTAGATTGGTGGTAAAACAAGTGGAGTATTGTATTTAATCAGGTGTGTTTTTAAACTTTGTTTCAACTTTTTCATTTTTCTTGCTAAGCTTGTTGGCTTCTCGATTATGTTTGTAGCTTATTTTTGATATTAAGCATGTAGCAATAAATTTTTTGTTAAAATAGAAGTATGTATCACTTTTATCTTATTTTTAAGGTAAACTAGTTTTGTTTTCTACTTTAAGAGCATTAGTTTGAATAATTTAGTGAAACTATTTAAGTGTCAATTGATCAACTTAATTATGCTTTCTTTTCTAACTAGTTCTTTGTATAGAACCTGATCATACATTATCACTAATTAAAATTTCCAATAAGGTTAATTATTAATTAAGACTAATTGTCGTGTTTCTTATTAAGCTGGTTAATTAGCACTGATTATCTTTTTTTTTATTTCAACCTTAATAGGAAGATGAATAATCTAGAGCGTAGTTGGATGTATGAGAGGTTAGATGGCCGAGGAGGTTTATACTCTAGATTTGTAACCGGGGTGGATGAATTTATTCAATTTGCATGTTCTCAACCAAATCGTATGAGTGGTGACAAAGTTAGATGTCCATGTGTAAAATGTCAGAACTATAAATTCATGGATGTTGAAACTGTTAAATGTCACCTATATCAATCTGAATTTATTGAGAACTATTTTATTTGGAAGCATCAATGGGAAAGAGATGATATAAGTGGGACTTCTTATGGTAATACATTGCATGGTGGTGGTCCACCTACATTCGGAGAGAATCCATACCGACAAATGATTTTTTATGTAGCTGGTCCCAACTTTTCTTAGGGTTCAAGCTGGAAATCTTATAGCAATAGTGAACCTGGGTCATCTCATCCTTTTTAACATTCAATGGAGGAAGATCCTAATCCCGTGTCCAAAAAAATTTATGATTTGCTAGATGCTGCTGATGTAGAATTATATCCCGGTTCATCCCTCTCTCAACTTGCAGTTGTCTCTCGAATGTTGAATATTAAAATAGAGAAAAATATTTCGCAGAGAGGCTATAACCAAATGATGCAATTGCTTAAAGAGTCTTTACCTGAAGATAACATCATGCTTGATAGCTATTATCAGATGAAGAAGTTAGTGCGTAGCTTAGGTTTGCCAGTTGAAAAGATTGATTGTTGTGAATTAGGATGTATGTTGTATTGGGCTGATGATGATGAACACTTTACATCTTGTAAATTTTGTAGCAAGCCAAGGTATAAGCGTTGTGTTGGCTCTCGTAAGAGGAAATTGGTCCCTTACAAGAGAATGTATTATTTTTCTTTGATTCCAAGATTGCAAAGATTATATGCATCCCATGCTATAGCTGCTGACATGAGATGGCATCATGATCATAAAAAAGAGGATGGTGTGATGCGCCATCCATTAGATTCTGAGGCTTGGAAGCACTTCAATGAAACTCATCCCTTTTTTGCCGTTGAACCAAGAAATGTCAGGTTGGGGTTATGTACAGATGGTTTTCAACCATTCAATCAGTCTGGAAGAACATATTCTTCGTGGCCAGTGATTGTCATTCCATACAATTTACCTCCAGGAATGTGCATGAAAGAGGCTTATATGTTTTTAACAATCATTGTTCCAGGTCCCAGCAATCCCAAACATAAAATTAATGTTTATCTGTAACCCCTAATAAAGGAATTGACCTTGTTGTGGGAAACAGGTGTGGAAGCATTTGACATCTCAAAAAGGCAAAACTTTCAATTAAGGGCAGCTCTGATGTGGACAATTAGTGACTTTCCTGCATATTCTATGTTATCCGGATGGAGTATTGCGGGTAAATTCACATGTCCTTATTGTATGGAGAAAACACAATCATTTAGATTGCAGCATGGAAGAAAACAATCCTGGTTTGATTGCCACAAAATGTTCCTTAACCAACATCACCCATTTAGGAGAGATCGAAAGAACTTTCTTAAAGGCCAGACTATCAAAAGACCTCCCCCAACAAATAGAATAGGAGAGGAAATTTTAGACCAGATTTGTAATTTAGGGATAATAAATGTTATAGAGTTAGATGCAGAACAAGTTAATAAAATAATATGTAAGACATGTGGGTGGAAAAAGCGAAACACCTTTTGGGATTTGCCATACTGGAGTTCTAACATGATTCGACATATTCTTGATGTGATGCATATTGAGAAAAAATTCTTTGATAATGTATTTAACACTGTTCTTAATTTTGATGACAAAACCAAAGATAATCCACAGTCACGGTTAGATACAGAAAAGTATTGTGATCGACCTCAATTGGGAATAGATAGTAATGGAGAATATCCAAAAACTGTCTATACATTAGACAAGGAAGCAAGAGCGATCTTGTTTAATTGGGTGAAAGGCTTAGAGTTTCCAGATGGGTATGTTTCAAATTTGGGTAGATTGCCAGACACAAATGCGATCAGCTTGCTGGAAAATACAACTCCATCAGCTTACTTTCTTCAGTAACAACAAACTCTTTATTGTAATTTCCAGTACATTTTAAGCTACTAATTATAGCAAACTCTTGTAAGTCAAACCATAACCTAGTGTTATTCACTTTAATCCATATTTCATCATCTCTCTCACAAACAAGTTCCCTAAGCAACATTCCATGGATAAGTTGATTTTAAGGAAAAACACTTGGTAAAGATAAGAAATACCCAAAGCAACTATTCTTAAACAAATCAAGTTTCTTCTTGTCCAACTTAGATTTCAAGGCAGTCACAATACCACAGTTTGTGTGCAAGCTGAGCTGACACTTATAATAATCAGATAGACCAAGAAACAAATCCCAAACCTGCAATACGTAAGTGTACTTTTAGGTATAAATATTTCAAAAATCTACATACACTACTCATACAGTATTCATTACAACAGTGTTGCCAATTCTACATAGTTATAATATAAATATTCAAACTATACAAGTTCGTATACAATCCTGATATACCAATAGTTATACAACTAATGTACACTAAATCTCACAAAAATCACTACCCAATATATTTCATATACAACACTGACACATATTACATACAACAATAACACACATATTTCAAACATACACTAAATTTCACAAAAATCACTACCCAATATATTTCATATACAACACTGACACATATTATATACAACAATAATACACATATTGCAAACATTTTGTATGCTTTATTATATACAACAATAACACACATATTTCAAACATACACTAAATTTCACAAAAATCACTACCCAATACATTTCATATACAACACTGACACATATTATATACAACAATAATACACATATTGCAAATATTTTGTATGCTTTATTTACTACTTTGCTTGGTTGGCCTATGATACCTACTGAGTATAAGTGGATCGTACTTATGCCTATTATGCCCTTTTGGGGTCCTAGACCGAGTGCGCCTCAACTTGCTTGACTCGGGAGATTGTTGGAGCTTCCAAGATAGCGGTTGTACATTCATGCTTTCGGAGTTCACCTCTATCCTTTTGTATTCCTTATGTCTTTATTAGTGTTCGAAGACATGTATTTTCCTTTGTGGTTATTTTTCTGATGTATTTGACTCCGGGATTGTATTAGTAGTTCTTATAGTGTTGACACCAGGTTTTGGGAGTTATGGCTGCATGTGTTGATTTTATTCTTTCTGCTTTTATTATATCTATATGGTTTGGTTCGTTCTAGAAGCCTTACCTTGAAGGAATTTTTGTCTTTTCTCCATGTGTATCAGTTTGGGTGAGAGGCTTACTTGTCGAGGTTCACTGCAATAAGTGCCATCATGACCTATCAATTTTTGGATCATGATTAACTGATATTAGAGCAGATAAGTTTCATTGATCTCAATGGTATAAGAACGGGATATCTAGTAGAGTCTAGCGGATCGGTACGTAGACGACAGTATCTATCTTCGAGAGGCTATAGGATGTCTTTAGGAAACCTTTCTTATTTTTATTCCCTATCGTGCAAAGTTCTTTCATATCTTATGTTCTGAGTTATGTTTCACTCTTTCTGCACAGATGATGTGGCTTATCCTACATATCAGTTGAGAGATATTGCGAGAGATTGATGGAGATCATTTGTTGGTTGTAGGCCTATTGATGCTCTGGAGTTGTTATGGGATCAGTTTGTTGATGCCTTTCTGGGCAGATTCGTGCCTTACAGTTTGAGGGATCGGATGCGGGATGAGTTTGATAATTTGGAGCAGGGCTCCATGACAGTTGCCGAGTATGATGCACACTTCTATGCCCTGTATAGATATTCCTATTGTTGACATCTAATTTTTACTCTCCGCACTTAAAATTAACGTCTTTAGGCTTCTTGATCGTTAAAGGGCTCGGAATATAATTTTCACATATTTTTTATAATTCTTAACAAATTATTGATAATCATCCTTCAAGATTTTATCAATTTGTTGTCATATTTTCCATAATTTATTAATAATTCTCTGTATATTAGATTTTTTATCAATTTAATATTTTTTATAATCATTTGCACACGTACACGACATGACATCACATTTTATAACATTTTCAAGTTAATTATATTTTCAATATTCTTTACATTTTTCTGTAATTACATACTAACACCTACAATATGTACATTTATTACCACCAACAAACGTTGAGTCAGATCAGTTGTTTTAATACATAGTATAATAATTTGATGTCTTGTCACATTCGATAATAATCACACAATAATGTCTTGTCATATTTGACAATGGCCACACAGTAATATCTTGTCACATTTGACAGCGATCACACAATGACACCACCCTTGGAATAATAACTTTGCATGTTGGTCACTAACTAAGGACCAAAAGGTGTTCTATAATAAAAAAGAGGGGCACCCTTTTATCCATTGGATAATAAAGGTGCCAATATTTATTATAAATAGTTGCGGGTTGGAAGACAAAACATATATTTTTTTGTTCCTCTTTCTCCATTTTCTCTCCCAAAACAAATATTCACAAAATATACACATATATTTTCTTTTATTCTTTTTCTTCTCTCTAAAAATACACATATACACAAAAAATAAATAATATTTTTTACTCTTTTTTTTCACACAAAAATACACCACACACACACCTCTCATTCACACAACTCTCTTCTTTTTTCCTCTCACTTTCTCTCTCTCTGCCAAACTCTTCCTTCATCGCTGCTCTACCTGGCTCGTCTTAAGTGATGACCAGCGAGTTTCTAGCCAAACTCTACTACCATTACACTCCTCTTTCCTTTCTTCTCTATCCCCCTACCACTACCGTGCCTCACCGGCGAGCGAGCTTCACAGCATCTACCCATTGATGCTCTACCATGCCACTACTATCGGAGTTTCGGTGGGTTTCATTCAACAAAACCAACACCGGCGAGTTTCAGTTGCGGTGCCCTTCTTTCTTTCTCTCCATGGACGCCGTTCTCTCTTCTTCGAAAAGAGCTCTAGCAAGATGCATCCTCTCCTTCGTCCTCTATTTTGCCGCTAGCTCATTGGAGGTGATGACCGATGAGCTTTGAGCTCTGACACATCAACACTTCTCGCCAAAAAAATGGGCAGATCCGGCCAGATTCATGCCTCTCCGATATTGCTCAGGTCAAACCCGTTGAAGCAATACCGGTGATCCATCCCCTCTTCACTTTTTTTAATTATTCCAGATCTATCCGAAAATGTCATTAATAACAAACAACGAGCTTTAGCTCCAGCAAAATATTTAGCTCTTTCGGTGACTTCAAAATTTTTGTTATTATTTTTTGATGCTCTCTACTTTTGTTATCTTTGTTATTGATTGGTTTGTTTCTAATATTGTTAAAATAAGTGTTAGTTATCACTATTTCTAGATTTTTTGTGACTTCTCATTTTGTTTTCATTGAACTTATTCATCTGTGTTTCATAATCATTTTTCCATGGCCGTATGTTTGTTAGGTTTGATTTATTAATATTTTTATTATTTATTTTTAATATTTATTGGTTTATTTCATTATCAAACCAGTGACATGGAGAGTCCCAAATGGTTGGTGTTATTTTAATTCTGTAAAAGTTATCTTGGCTTTATTTCATTTGAGTTAGAATTCTGTAAAAGTTATCTTGGCTTTATTTCATTTGAGTTAGACATTATTTTCTTAATTGACTTTTATCTTGATATGAATGTGATTTTTATACATTTAGTAATCATTTTTGTTTACTTTTGTGAATTTCTTTTTAGTTATTTTGTACTTAACATGTTTTCTCCTTTATACGGATTAATATACATGGTCGATGACAATATCTCTCCGTCGAATTTTTGAGGCCACCCCATAACAAAAGATGAATTTTTATTTTTCAAATCTGCTTATTTCATATCAAAATTAATACATGGCTGATGAAGAAATTTTCCGTTGATTTTTGAGGTCTTTTCAAATTAAAGACGGACTCTATGTATACAAATATGTAACAAAAATAAATAATTCGGGAGAAGACGAAATCTTTATAATATCACGACCACACAAAGGGTTTTACGATTCATATCTTAGTAAGACGATTTAGCATGATCAATAAATCGGGCAACCACTTCATATCCATGATGTATCTAAAATCTTATCTGAGCCCACACTTTAATTAAAAAAATTTCTATTTTATGTATATATGCACACATAGTTTTTAATTTATTTTTCTTTATTACTAACGTGTTTATACAGGTTCTCGAAAATACTTGTCAAAAATAGCATTCAAAAGGAGAGTTTGAAATTCTGTTTATATTTTCACATTATTACAATTGTACAAATATCGTCCATAGTGAAAATTAACTTTTGGGGCGTCGGGCGGGAATATTCTTTATTTACATAATTCTCATCGCACGTTTAGGCGAGATTTAGTCCGTCAATATTTACATAAAGGAATTTAATTAATCAAGTTATTCATACATTTACATATTGTGTAGTCTTCTCTTCTTAAGCAAATCTTTACTTTTCTCCGTAATTTTAATCAAGTAAAAAATATTATTTGTAAATAATTTTCTTTCATAGCACACCAAAGATACTTTTCTTTTCATACATTATAAAATATTTTCCTTTACACATGTATCTTATATAATTTTTATACACATTTTTATAACAATAGGTTTTATTTATATATTTAATATACATACATTAATTTACATTATTTTTAACATTTATGTTTTTTTCAAAGGAATCATTTTTACCTCCTCCATCTTTGATAAATTTAGTCTAGCCGGATACCACATTTGTGGATTCTGAAGGGTGCATAACCCCTTTACTTCAAAATAATTTGAACCTTTACCTAGAATCTAAGTTGATTTTCACAAACTAAAACATAAGTCACACGTGTTAATAAAATAAATAGGTTTCCTTATTTTTCTTTAAAAATTAGGTGGCGACTTTGTACAAAACATTAATTCTTTTAAGATTCCACGAGTCATGTTTTGTTTAACCTTGGAGAAATAGGGCATGACACTATGATAGCATTTCCACCGAGTCTGAGAATATTCAAAAGTTTATGAAGGGTTTGAATGTCTCCCTTCAGTTGGATATATCTCAAATGGTTATGCTTGAGGCTTCTTTTCAGAGTATTGTGGATCATGCTAAGATGACAAAGGGTATTGTTAGTGCATCTCAGGGAGGTGCCAAGAAGGCGCGATATTTTGGTGAGTTTAGGAGTCAGACCTCTTGATACAGAGATTTTAGAGGTTCTCATGGATACCATAGTAGGCCAGTGTAGGCGTCTTTACAGAGTTCAGGTAGTAGATTTTCTAGTTTAGAAGTTCAAGGTGGCTGTTCGGGCCCAGTTGTACCTTTTTCCATTGAGACTGATCGTAGGGTTTTCTTTGTGTGTGATGAGGTTAGCTATTTGGCCAAGAACTGTCCCTGCTATGTGATTAGAAATACTCCAATTATAATTGTGAGAGGTAGAGGTTCTATCAGAGGTGCGAATAGTAGAGGAGGTGGAGCCCGTGGTAGTTGTTGTGGGGCTATTCAGCTAGTTGGTGGTTGTGATCAGTGTTATACTATACCACTAGGATAGAGGCAGAGGCATCTAATATTGTGATCACAATTATCGTCCCTATTTATTTTAAACCTGTATATGTGTTATTTGATCATGAATCGACTTTCTTTTATGTATTTGTGTATTTTGCTTCAGATTGTGATTTTGTTAGTGAACCTCTTGCCATGTTTATTTGTGTATCTACCTGATAAGTGATTCTTTAGTGGTAGATCGAGTGCACCGATCTTATTTTATGACTTTTACCTGGCATGATACTTTGATAGACTTATTTGTATTAGATATGGTTGACTTCGATGTTATTTTGGGTATGGATTGGTTGGATCCTTATCATGTTGTCTTAGATTATTTTGTTAAGACTGTGACTTTAGCTTTTCGGATATGCCAAGAATAGCTTGGAAGGGTTCACTTCATTCGGATCCTAAGATGATTATATCTTATGTTCAGGCTCAAAAATTAGTTGAGAGGGGATGCTTATCTTACTTGGATCATATTCGTGACACTAGTGTTGTTTCTCTTTCTTCCTTGGATTCTGTTTGTATTGCCCATGAGTTTATGGATATGTTCCCTGCGGAATTGCTTGGTATGCCACTGGATTGAGTTATTGATTTTGCTATTGGTGTTGGTGAACGTCTTTTTCTTCGAGTTTCACCCATGAAGGGTGCGATGAGGTTTGGGAAGCTGGGTAAGCTTAGCCCTAGGTATATTGGCCCGTTTAAGATTCTTCAAATTATTAGTGATGTGGCTTATGAGTTGTTTTCGCCTTCTAATCTATCAGTTGTTCATCCAGTTTTTCATGTTTGTATGTTTTGTTGTTACATTCATGATGAGTTTCATGTCATTCGTTGGAAATCAGTTTAATTAGATGAGCGGTTGTCTTTTGTTGAGGAGCCGATCTCCATATTAGTTATGGATGTTAGGAGGTTGCACTCTAGAATGATCCTTGTGGTTAAGGCCTAGTGGAGACATCGACCTATAGATGAGGCTACTTGGGAGGTCAAGTCTAACATGCGTAGTCTTATCCCCAGCTCTTCGTTAATTTAGGTATTTCTTTGCCTTAGGTCGAGGATCAATTAGATTTGTAGTGGTGGATAATGTAACGATTAACTTTTTGATAAAATATGTGAATTGTGTGTTTTTGTTTGATTTGGCTGTTTTACCCCTCCCCATAGTTGCATTATGGTATTTCTGAAGTGTGGGGGTGATTGTCATGGTTTCCAATGCATTTTAGCAGAATTAATGCAATATTATGGTTTTTGATGGCTTCGAGAGCCTTATTTTGGACTTATGTGGATATCTTTTGATCCATGCGACGGATGACTGAATGGATTGCCCCAATAGGTCTGGAATATTGACTCTCCATGGGTACTAGTGTAATGACTCTCCAGGTTATTTCTTCAATTTGCATGTATATCCGGTGTTTTGAGCGTCCCCACAGTAGCTACAAATCATTTATGACTTGTTAGAACTATTGATTCAGTTATCAAATAGTTCGTTTGACTTTTAGGTTTATTTTTAGAGATTTTCTGTTTAGGGTTTGGTCTCGAACCAAAACTCCTAATAATTATATATGACTAATATTTTTGCAAACCACATACTCCTATTTCCTTTCTTTTCCAGATAGTTTTCTTTATCTCTTGATCTCTTTATCTTCACTTCCAAATTATGATTCAACAATTGCTAAGGCCTAAAAGTCAAAGATCTCAGTCATCTTTATCAAACCTCTTCTTCTCCTAATGGCCTAAAACTTATGAGTTATGAGCTAAATCAACTTACACTACTTGAGCTTCTATTTGGTAATTGTAATGGCTATCTGTTATTTGTTCTACTAAGCTTTAATTTTTCTACTCTTTGTAGTAGTTTAAAATCAACAAAAAATTTTCTGCCACAAATTCCTGGACGATAATATTTCTGCAGCAAAATCAAATAACAAATTTTCTTTACCGATAGAATAAGATATAGAGAAATTTATGATATTGTAAGTAAAATACAAAGTGAAAAGGATGATCTATTTATAGTGTAACACCCCGTATTTTCCATAGTTTGATTTTATTTATTTGGAACTTGGTATAGCCTTGTGTGTAGGCAATGAATGAGATTTGTTATGCGAGTATTGATGGTATAGATGGAGTTCTAGATACTTCCCATACGTTTTAGTGTGGCGCAACCAAGTTAACATTGATACATCTATTTAAACTTGGGATCATAAGCTAGTATTTTAATCTAAAGTTTAAAGTGACCAAGTGTATACAAGTTGCAAGTTCGATTAAAAGGGTTAAGGAATGAAAATGGAATAAAATATTGAGGTGCTTGCTTGACTTAATTAAGCTAGTAGGTAAGTCACCTACTTGAGCTATATGAACTAAGTTAATGGACCCAAGGCTATGGATCAGATTTGGTCTTATGTCAATGTAATCATTTGGGCCTAACATAAGTAAAGAAATGGAAATGAAGAAATGGTCCAACACTCAAATCTGCTAAAGGCCCAAGTTAATTGAGCCCAAGTAAGAATTTAAGTAAGTAGGTGCATCACCTACTTTGACCTTTTGAGCGGCTTGATCTCATTAAGTTGGTGCATCACCTACTTGGACACATTTGACCAATTTTGAGGTCCAAAATACAGCTAAACAGATGGCCAAAAATAGAGCCTTTATAAGGCCAAGTTGCTGGTCATTTCCTTTAATTCTAAGTCACAAAAAGTACCATATTTCATAAATTTCTCCCTACTTCTCTCTAAAACAGTTAGGAGTAGCCCTAATTCTCCTTCTAGGCTTCTTGAAGAAACCCTTACCTAGGTAAGTGAAAATAATTATGGTTCACCTTAATTCTCCCATAAAAGATTAGAAAATATGCTTCTCATGCTTAATTATAAGTCAATGGCAGAATATAAAGTAAGCTAACTGCTCACTTATTCTTTGTTATTAAGAGACTTGTCTTTTCTTTTTTGATTTATAGTGTGAATGAAAGTTCAAGTTCTTAAAGAGTTCGAATTAGAAGGATAAGCTGCAGAAAATTGAGGTAAGGTAACTGCTCCATTTTGTCCTCCTTATATATGAATTTGGAAAGAATTATGGATGTGTTGTTATTGAGAACTCAACAGATAATGAATTCTATATTTGAATGCTACAATAAAAGGGATTTGGGGCTGTTTTGTGGACTGTTTTGTGTGTATATGTTGGGGGCTTTTGATGTTGGGGAAAGCTGTGATTAGTTTGTATTGAAATATAGAAGAAATGCATGGTGGTACACCATCGAATTAATTATTGTATATGTTTATTGCCCATGCTGTTTTGTGTATCGTTTGGAGGGTGGAATGAAGCCAAAGTTGTTTAAGGGGATCTTATAAGAATATGTATGGTATAATTGGAGGAGAAAAGGGTTAAAATAACACCCTTGATTGATAAACTAAGGGCTTACTGCCCGGCTACTATTTTGGCTACTAAGGCTACTCTATGTTGTATTCTTTGGCATGAAATCCAACACTGGTGGTACAAAGTAAGCTTCTAAAGCTCTTCTATAATAAATGATACCTAGTGGCAGCACATGACCTCCCATCTAGCTAATGACCATTTTCCCTCTCCCTAATGTGTTAAAATACCTTACCACATGCTTCTTATCAAGTTCGCATGTTTACATTCACTAGCAAGTCTCAACAGTTCTCCTTTAAGTCAAATAAGACCCGCATATTATTTTCAGATCCTGAACGTTTCATCCGTGCACAATTTGTTCCATACCTCTTTTTCATTACATTAAGTGTTTATTCACATGTATCTTATTGGTAGATTATTGTTCAAAGGTACCAAAATGTTATGACCAACTAAGTAACAATCTCAAAGGCTAAATAAATTAAGTAACACAAATCTTAATTGAACGGGTGGCAGTTCAGGAGCATAAGTCTAGCATGGGCCAATCCCAATGTTTATATATGGGTAGCAGCTTAGGGGCGTAAGCCTTGCATGGGCCAATCCTTATTTGTCTATCTACCACTGATCAGCTGGTCATTTGTATCATATGACTTACAAAGATTATGAAGTAGGAAAAGTAAAATGAAGAAAAGAATGTAATGTACCTGACCCTACAAGTATATATAAAGGTGGTCTACTACCACTATTTGTACACTTGTATCTGATTTCCATTGAGCTCCTATATCATGTGTGGTTTCTTTCAGCCTTATCTATTCAGTACATATTTTTGTATTGATGCCCCTTATGGGGGACATTTATTTCATGCTGCAGGCACAGGCGCTTCAGCTAATACACCTTCTCAGTAGGAGCCCAGGATATCCAGTGGCTATTGGTGAGCTCTAGATTGACTCGGGGCTTTTCGAGTCTGCATTTTATATTTTGGTAATGTACAAGGTTAAGAGTATGGCGGAGGTTTGTCCCGACCTTAACTAAGTGTCTATGTATCTTTTAGAGGCTTTGTAGACTAATGTAAAGTTAAGCATGATAGTATCTTAGCCATTAGATGTTATGTCTCCAACAGCCAAGTCTGGCATATATTGTTTTAGGCTTGTCGTTTATTTCTCATTAATGCATTATATCCATGTATGGCAAAACCTTTAGTTATTATAGTTACGTGCATGAGAAGTACAAGGTTATGGATTGGTTCTCTTGAGCCTTCACGGCTACGGGTGCCTGTCCTCCCCAATAAAATTTGAGGAGTGACATATAGCTAGAGCAGAACCTTGAAAAACCAATCGTTGACCGAGAAAAAAAACAAATGAGACCCGTCAACTGATCAATTGTTGAAACTATGTTTCAGCTATGATTGATATATATATATATCAATGTTATTATTTGGTTTTGGCAAATTTATTCGAATCTGCCGATCAACAGACGATGCACAATTAACCACATAAACTATTTTTTTCAAAATTGGTCTGCTCTTCTGGATCACACCTCCAAAATTTTGTCAATTCTGATGAGTATTGTTTGGGTTTTTCATGGTTCTGTTTTATTGTTATTGAATGTAGCCAGGGGAGGCACACAGTTAATCTATCTTAAATTTACATAATTATGTCAAGTTGAATATGCTATTCAATAGCTACTGCAATTAATTATAAATTTGTTTTGCTTATTATAGATAAGGGATACAATACATACTAGCAGAGAAGCTTTGAGGGATAAGGATCAACTATACTAGATGCTCATCATATCCTTGTCTATTAACTTGAGATAGATTTTATTATTTTCTTATAAATATCAACAGAGAAACAAACATATGAAATTTCAATTTTGTCACACAAAGCAAAAGAATAAAAAAATTAGTGTATGGAACCTTAGCCAAATGATATTTTTAATGGCTCTAGCTTCCTTATCACTTATGTTTGAACTACCTTTCCTTTTTTTTTTAATTCAAAGTTTGAACTACCTTTCCTGGTAACTGAACCAATATAAAATTCGTGACTTGTTCATATGATTAAATGTTTGTTGTAATGCACGCTAAAAGAACTTCAAGAGTATAATGTTGGGCCCATACTAAGCACATACATAAATTATCTAGTTAGCTTCAAGTATGCAATGCACATTTCTATTTGGAGTGTATAATTAAGATGGATTTGTTCGTAGGCTTTATTTATTTATTTTATTTGGATTTTTGCTATAATGCATATGAAGTATTTGGAAAAGTCAAAGGTCTACCTATATCCTTTTTGTATCGGCATTGAGAAAACGTGATAATCATAAGTGATATCTTATGTATAGTTCATACTTATAACCTCAACAAACCAAAAGCTTTGAATGTCAAGATACAACCACAATTTTAGTTCAATGCAATTTATGTAGGAATGTCAAAGTGATAATCAAAGGGTTTGGAGGGTAATTTTATCATTTTATGACTTTATCCTAAGATAAATTATGTTTGAATTATTTATACCACACAAGGATGGGATAACTTATCCCGATACTATTTGTTATTTCTGGATAAGTTATCCCGAATTTGACAACCAAATAATACACCAAAAATTTATCCTGGGACTTATTTTATTCCAAAACTATTTGTTTTAATACCTTATATTACCCCTTAAGGTATCTGGCTATTAATAAATATATTGAATTTTTTTCGAGTAATAAGTTACTTGAGGTATCTCGTTATTAATAAATACTTTTCAACATGAAATGATTTTCTTTAATTGGGGGAAGTCATTTTTGTTTCCAACATTTAATTTCATATACCCCTCTCTTATCCACTATTGACTTGGCACACACCTTAAAAATAATATATCATCAGGGTAATTTTACTATATCACTCTTCGCTTATAATATATTTAATGTTTTGGCACTCACATTATTTATTATTTTTTAAGGTGTGTACCAAGTCAATAGCGAACAAATACTGTTGACATGGGGAGTAGTATTTAATTGCAGTGATAAAATGGATCATAATAATAAATTATTCATTAATTTTTCAAACTAAACAAGTATTACTTGATATCTGTTTTTGTTCTAATGGAGAAATAAATATGGACTTATGGAGTATTATTATTACTCTCTCCATTCCTTCTTAGTTGCCATGTATACAAACAAAAATAGTCCCTAAATACTTGTCAATTCAAAAGATCAAAAGAAAATTAATTAGTTTTTTCTAACCTAAGCATTAATTATTCTAGAATTAATAGGCACATAAATGGATAAAGAATAAAGAATTAATAAGTGATATATAGGTCAAATTAGACTTTTAACCAGTTTTTTTAAAGAATTATGTAAAACCTTATCATGACAATTAAAATTCAATCCAATCCATTTTAAATGAATTAGATATTTAATCCATTTAAAGTGGGTCAAATATGGATCAACTCATATTATTCATCATAAAGATTTATATATGACTTCAGATTTTTTTTTTCTTTTATCCTTGCGTCCCCTTCATGCCAAATCCCGAACCTCTAGCCTGAGATGATCATTCTGGCCACTGGATGGTCTCCTTGCTCCTTCCGAGGTGAAGCTGGTCAGATTGGTTTAACATTCCCTGATCAATTCCCTTCTTTATACCATTCTAAGAACCCTAACACCGCACCACAAATACTTTCAGAAATTACGGGCCTAGCAACTTGCCTAGCGCAAATGTTGACAATTTGCTTAATTTTGTACAAACATCAAATATTACAGACAAAGAGGAAAACACTTTTATTCCAATAAAGAAAACAAGCATTATCAATAGAGAACACGTTTTAAGATGGATGTTGGTTGAAGTAGGGCGTATGGATTCCATAGAGAGTTCGAACTATGCCATCATTGCAAAATTCTCTCAAATATGGCCATCAATAGATGCACTACGAAGGATTATCCCCTGCATGTGGAACAAAGAGCGAATGTCAAGTTAGTTTCTTTCACAATAGAGATGTATTAATAAGGTGTGAAAGCAGAAAGACTTTGTTAAAATCATGTTAAAGAGTTCACATTATCTGAAGGTAAGGGATGACAAATCATATGTGATGAGACCTCTTATTTATGACTCTAGATTCAGAATTGATGTTGACACTACCTAAGCTATTGCTTAGATTTCCTTTCCAAATCTATTGCCTACTTCGTTTGTTAAGGAAGACCTCTTTTTTTTAGCCAGTATGGTTGGAAAACCTTTGCAATTAGATGGTGCCACTATCAATAAGACAAGGCCTACTTATACAAGAGTAAAGGTAAGTTGATCTCTGTGCCAATCTCCCCAGATATGTCACTGTGAAAATGGTAGATGAAGATTCTGAAGAAACTAAAGGAGAGAAAGTAAGAATTAAGCACAATTTTTTGCCAAAATATTGCAATAAGTGTAAGATTCAAGGTCACTCAATGAAGAATTGCAGGATTCTTCACCCTGAATTATTAATGAAGAGATCAGAAGGAAAAGGATAAGACAATAAAATTTTAAATACTGATGATGAATAGTGTATGTAGCAGACAAGAAATCCTCAAGACAAGCCTTTCCCAACTAGAGTCCTATCTAGTGGGAAGATGTGGAGAACCCTAACCAATTGATTATTGTCAAAATAGGAAAGGGTTTAGCAATAAATGATCATAGTGAAGGGTAGGATCGTATGTTTGACACTAATAGTAAATATAACACTTTGCTTGAGGTGGACGCTAATGAAAAAGAGATGAATGTTGCAGGGGAGAAGCAATTGGACAAGAATGAGGTCGATACCAATTAGTTAGGATCACAATATAAACAAAAAAAGCCCTACCAAACAATATGTTTCAAGAACTTTTGGAACTCAAAAAACCCTAACAATAAATCTTTGGGGGGTTAAGAATAGAATAAAAGAAAGCAGAATATAAAGAAAAGGAGATCAGTGAAAAGAAAGAGAATCAATTAGTGAAACAAGCAGAGAATATTAAAGTAGAAAAGCAGAAAATTAGTGTTGCAGATGTCAATGAGGAAAATAGGCAGGCTCAGTTGGATGGGTTACAAATGGAGAGCAATGATGCACATGTTATTTTAGATGTCAATGAGAAAAACAGACATGATTAGGTGGATAAAAGACAAGTAGAGAATAGGGAGAAACAACAAAGAACTCAAGTTGTTTCAGCTGTCAATGAGGAAAATAGGCAGGCTCAAGTGGATGGAAAAGGGGGAAATCCTTCAATAATGATAAAGCAAAACGTGGAAGATGAAATCCTTATTATTACAAATCATGATGAAGAATGTATTAATGCAGCTAAGCATTTGTCATTCTGAACAATGAAATTTAAATGTCAGTACTTCATAACATTGTATCTCACAATATAACTGTGGAAGAGTTTTGAGTTATAAGTTAGAAAAGGATGTAGTACCCAAGGATATTGACTATAAGGAAAGTATTAATCAAAACCTTCAACAAGTGGCAATGCAAGGTGATATTTCTCCATGAAGTATTCAAAAGGCAGAAAGAAGAAGAAAGAGGAAGGAAACTCCATAACAAACTAGAGTGGTTCCAAAGAGAGTAGTTAACCAATCTAATAAGAAATGATGTTGAAAGAAATCATTTGAATTATTAGATCAGTTAGGACTCAGAAAGCCTTTCACAGGGTACAAATATTACACAAGAATCATCTATTTTACTTATAGCCTTACTGGAACTCTTTCAATCGGCTGAAAGTATTCAATATTATAGATGGAAAATGGGAATGCAATATGTTAGATCAAATTATAATGGGCATCAACATTATAGAAAGAAAATGGGAATGCAATATATTGGGCAAAATTATAATGGGATGATTTGGCTCTTTGTAAAGGAGGATGTGGAGGTGATGATGGAAATTGAACAAAAAATAACAGTAAAGTTAGAGTTGAATTAACCAAATGTGCAAATGATTGTCACTATTGTATATGCAAAATATACTAATAAAGAAAGGTTGTCTCTTTGGGATAGTATTATTCAGCTAGCTAATGGCATTATTATGCCATGGTTAGGAGGAGGTGATTTTAATATTGTGCTATCTTATGAGAAAAAGATTGGTGGTTTGTCAGGTTTACCTCAACAGGTTGAAGACTTTGCATTATGCATTAATTCATCAAATTTATCGGAAGTGGCCGTTAAAGGAAGCCTTTTTACCTGGTCGAATGATAGATGTGGTGAAGATTGTATTTTTGAGATGTTAGATAGAACTATAGTGAATCAAGATATGTTTAATTGTTTTGAACATATTAAGGTGGAGTTTTTAGAAAAAACAGGCTTAGATCACGCGCCTTTGTTCCTATCTATGGGGAACAAGTCACAGAATATCAAAAAGCCATTTAGATTTCTCAGTTTTTGAACTTAGCATGCAGACATCTTGAATAGAGTTGAACAATTTTGCGAAGTTTATTGCATTGGTCATATTCTTTAATGTTTAAAAAGAAATTCAAAAACATTAAAAAGCCTTGACTAGATGAAGTAGAGATATATATGGGGACATTTTCAAGCAGTTGATTATTAGAGTAGAAATTGTAAGAGTCAAAGAGCAACATTTTAAGAAGATCCTACTCCCAATAATAGAATGGTGATATAGTTTGCGCAGGTAGAATTGAAAAAGTACTGCATTTTGAAAAAAATCTGATAAGAGAAGGCTAGAATAACTTGGCAAGTTGATAGGGACAGGAATACTAGTTATTTTCACAATCTGGTCAATGGAAGAAGGAGGTTGCAAAGTAAAAGAATTTAAAGTACTGATAGGATTGGCTGGAAAGATGGAGCAAATTGCAGATGTGTCATGACCCAAGATAACCCCTTGTCATAACACGATGCTAAAGGCTATAAGTGACCCCATGCTAACCCATAACTGGTACCTGCTGTGAGCACTGAATAAAATAATACTAGAACATCATATGCGGAAGTTAGACTGATCAAATACTGTTAAGATGCACTACTAAAAAATACTTAACATGTCTGGAACTATTGTTAAAAATGAAAACAAGTCTGACTGTCTAAATATATGAATATCTGAAAGCCTCTAAGACATGAGGAGTTGATGGGACAAACCCCCAACTAACTCCAATTGATTGAAATGAAGAAAATACTAAAAATAACAATAAATACTTGTCTTCGATGGATGAGGACTCACCACAACTGCTGCTGAGTGGTACTAAACTAACTAAGTGCGATCGGGGAACTGAGCATCCGAACCTATGTTCTAAGACAACATAGCAAAAAAGAAAGTATGCGGTCAGTACTTTGAATGTACTAGTATGTAAGATAGGACTAACTGGAATACATATAAGTACAGAGCATGAGTGCATGGATATGTAAAATAAATGCAAAACTAAGCATAAACATGTACTAAAATGATCTGAATAACTGAATAACTGATAAACTGAATAACTGATATTTGTACACTTGGTCATGCAAACCTGAGTTGACATACTCTGACTACTGATCTGAGACTATGAGAGCTATCATGTAACTGACATACCCTAATTTGAGTTAATCAGGGTCCAGCCTGTAACCCCAGTTAGAAGGATATTAGTACCTTGCAACGGGTACTAATACATATCTAATGATGTGGATGCACAAGGATGATGTTCTGAAGGACTAGAGTGTTAGTCCTCTACTGGCGGGTGACCCCTAAGAAAGTGTCAGTCCTCAACTGGCAGGTGACATCTCATAACCTATGATGGATACGTAGTTCTAGAACTTAGGGACTGATACTAAAGGTCTCAGTCCTCTACTGGTAGGTAAGCCTTCATCCCTAGGTTCACTCGGTGCTAAATCCTACTCCCAACTAAACTAACATCGGTACTGATTTAAGTTAACTGGACTCACAACTGATAATTGCTCAACATTAATATGAAATCTGAATATGATGATAAATCATGACCTGACTAACTTGAAACTTGAAAATCTGATGTATGTTTTATCCATTTTTAACTTAAAGGGTTGGAAAACATTGATTTTGACTTTTTAAACTATTTTGAAACTTTACAGAAAATTTTGAAATAATCTAAGAAATTATAGAGTTGTCATTTAATTTATTTGAAAAGAAATTAAGAAAACTTTTTAAAATAAAATCCTAAGTCTCAAAACAGAAAAAGACTTAGGTCTATAAGAAAATCCTGGGTAAGAGGTTCTTATTAACATTTTAGGAAGGTTTTCAAGGCACCTAAAATGTCCGCTACCTTGCGGTTATCCGGATTATTTGAAAATCACTTTGACTAACTTTGAAAAAAGAGAAGTTGGTTTTTGAAAGAAAGTGATTTAGGATGAAACTTGTATAAAATCAATTTTTGACGACTTAGTAGGAAATTTAACCAAGTCTAAGAAAATAAATAGCAAATAAGTACGTAAAGCTCGTAATCCCAAATCCATCAAATCGGTCCTAATCTAATTGAGATTTTGGCCCACCTGCACCTGTCCTAATCTAAATATCAGTTTTTGGCCCATAACCTGTCATAAAGTATTTTTCTGGATCCATTGACCCAGAATCGGCTTCACCTGTATTAAAATACAACTTTGCCTTCGAGGCCCCAAATGAATGAATAAATAAATGAATAAATAAAAAGAAGACAATAATAAAAATCGAGATCTTTCAAGTTTCTTAGTGACCTCATCAATGGGTTTTGACCTATTTTTCCTCTTAGTCTGTCTTCTAGCACCCTCATGCCATATAGTCGACCTTGGGTTTAAACTTCGAACTTGACTCGATGAGGTGATCCTTATTGACCCATTATGAAATGAAAGATGAGGGGAGTCCATTTTGACTCGAGATATTTTTTGCATGCAAAGAAAAAATAAAGAAATTAATATACGTTCAAGGCATAAAAGTGACATATTTCAAAGCAAAAGAAAATATCAAGAACTAATTTTTGAATGACGATGATAAGCACACTTGTACACGTATAACAAGAATGAGAGTCAACAGATAAAACGCAAAGCAAAGACACGCACTTACATGCCTCATGATTTATGTTCATATTAAGAATGAATAAAGGTAAAAGGAAGAAGGTCATATTCAATGAATTACTGTGAGAACAAATAATGTAAGCTTGCGAATGAAAATGGACGAGGCAATAAGAAAAATAACCATGACTTCTAACATTGAACAAACATAGACACTAATCCATATAACAAATAAACTAAAGGCTAGCTTTTCAAGAAAGAAAATATTTAAATTTCAATTAAGGCGACAATAACGAAGATTTATAAATCTTAATTACAACCAACATTTTAGGGGAAAATGTGTAACTGCCTATGATTTTATCTTTCTAAGACATCGTTGATTCTCTTTTGATATTATGAATCAAAGAGAGACACAAATCAAGTCTTTACACACACAAAGAGCACATATAACAATCCAAAGGGAGTAATAAAATTAGAATAAAATTTTAGCGTTTCTAAATGTGATATATCGTTTAACACTCATACTATGCATGACTCGAAAATATCTAAATAATTCTATTTAGACACAAAAGCCCAAATTTTCTCATCATTTTGACAAGTCAACATGCGAAAAAAAGGAATAAATTCATCTCTCATATGAGGATTTTGAAATCCATTAAAATAATTAGCAAGCAAATGACAAGTTCTTGACTTAACCAATTACTATTTTTTTAAGGTAAAACAAACAATAGTAACTATTCTTTTTGACATACAGAAAACAACTTTACATGCTAAAAACAAATATATCTGCCAACAATGAATTTAATCAAAGCATAAGAACGTCTTGTAAACAAAGATTGAAACTTTATCCATAATAACCAAAGAATAAAGTAAAAAAGGAGAAACAATCAATATTATCTATTATTTTCAACATAAAGGAAACAACTTTACATGCTAAAAACAAACATATCCGCTAACAATGAATTCAAACAAAGCATAAGTACACCTTTTAAGCAAAGATTGAAACTTTATCTATAATAATCAAATAATAAAGTAAAAAAGGAAAAAAAATCAATATTAACTATTCTTTTCAACATAAAGAAAATAACTTTACATGCTAAAAATAAACATATCTGCCAACAATGAATTTAAACAAAGTGTAAGTACATCTTTTAAGTAAAGATTGAAACTTTATCTATAATAATCAAAGAATAAAGTCAAAAAGGCACATACAACTATTGCTAGATCATTTTTATACCATGAACATGAAAATAACCATAATATCAATACCACAACTTCCTATGGCATTCAAAACCGTCTACAACAAACAATCCCAACAAATAAAATTATAACTATAAACTACGAAGAAGAAAAAGATGAAGAAGAAAATGATAATAAAACTAAAAAAAAGGAAAGGTGTGTTTACCTTTTGGGGGGCATCAAAATGGGCCTACAAGCTTTCTTCTGAGTCTAGATCACCACCGGAAAGCGTTCAACTCGAGAACTTCGATTAGCCCACTAATTTCATGGAAAAGAATTTTTTTTACTAAAAAGAAAAACTCTTCTTTGCTTAAATTTTTTTTTTCAACCTTGAGACTTGGTTTTTCTACCAAAATAGTGATAGTATTTATAGGAAATGATGGGGATTCAGTTCTTTTTATCCATCAATGTGGGAGAGAGAATTTAGGGATGTTTTTGGAATTTTAAAATTGAAGATAAAGTGAGGTGGAAGATAAGGTGGGGGGAAATTGTATAATGTAGTACAATTTTTGAATTTCAAAATTAGAAAAAGGACAAAGTTGGGGGGGGGGGGGGAATATACAATCTAGTATAAATTTGAAATTATTTTTTGTGGGAATTGGGTAGAAGTTATGAGAGTTTTTGAGAATTTTGGGGTTATCTAAAATATAATCCCCAATTGAGATTTAAAATTTAACCAAATTTATTTAATTTTGACCAAATTAAAAATTAATTGGCGGATTGCATTGTAATTATGGCCAATTTGATTTCAATTATGGCCAAATCTAAAAGATTGACTAAATTAAATTAAAATTCGATACAAATTAATACTTCTTTTAATATCAAGCTTCTTGATTTAATAAAATCAAACACATAGTTATCAAAATAAATTATTTTTGAGAGTAAATTATATTTAAATCAAGACTTTATCCATTCGGATTAATTTTCAAGCTTATCTCCATAAAAGCTCAAATTTTGATAAAAATATTCATTCAAGTAACAAAATTTATACAATCTTGTATATGTGAATACGAAAATATATAATCGTCACTAAAATGACAAAATTAACCTGAATAAATATTTTAGAGAGCATTTATCCTGATAAAATAAATATTTCACTTTTATTTAAAATTGAAGAAACCCAGGATTAAATTTAATCCTGGAGGGCAATAATTAGGTGTCAACAACTGCCCCCTCCCTTTGGGTAGGGTGGATGCAAGTAACCCTTGGCAAAGGGAGTTTGATGTTCCTAATTTTTGTCACGCCACAAATTCATTTCTGAGAGAGGTTGGTTTTCGCATTAGTTTCATAGATTTATGGCCGGACCTCGGTATTAAGTTTCCTACATATCTCAGGTTACATGAAAATTCAGGCCACTTGTAGTTCATAAAGCTTGATTTAAAGCACAATTTTCAAAAAATTCCAAGCTATCTTGGTTTTTGAGTTTTAGTAAAATCAAAAGGCTGGAGAATAAAGGGATTTGGGGAGAGGTTATAACATAGTCGAGTTTTCTATATAGATTCCAACCTATATATCCCCAAGACTTAGGAAATCAAACTGTTTGTAGTTCGAATCAATCGGTAGAAAAGATAGTCTTTTATTTTAGATGATCTTTGGTTCGGGATGAGTGACAAGTTGATTAAGTTGCAGGAAAATAGGCTTGTAACCTATTAACTATGAATGTGGAGATCTTCACATTCATATGTAAGAACTTAGCTGGTCATAATTTCTAAAACTCTAGGTATGTTATCACCCAAATTTGAAAAAGAGAGAAGGTTACCCTCGGTATGAGTTTAGAAATGTCCTGAAGTGAAGCTGAAACCAGAATACCCACATGCCTTCTAATAGGGGTGTGGTTGAATGGTGATGGCAATCATCCTTTAGCTCGCGTCTAAAGAGTTTAATGTCCTTCTCTAGACAATGTCCCATTTTGTTGCTAAGAAAAAGTTTCATGTTGTGCTGCGTCTTTTTTAGAGTCGTCTGCACCTGTTGTTTTGATTTGAGATTTATATCCTCTTGGATGCTCTCGACAATAACTCAAACAATATTGTTAGTAATAAACATAATTCATGAAAGGTGTATATAGTTTTTTACCATACCTCCACGCAAGTTGTTATTCAAAAAGTGAAGTCATCCTCTCATATACCTGTTTGGAAGGAAATAACTTACAATAATAAACACAACAACCCTATTGGTTATTGAATAAGATAGTTCCTTTGTCGATTGAGCATGTCTTCATAGTGGGGCGACCCTCTTGGGCACCAATGACACTTTATGCCAAATAGTCCCTCCAATCGTGTAATCTTATGCTGATGCGGCAACCCTTTTGGTTATCTGTAATGCTTTTGGAATGATAATATCTCTAGTTATTGTCAATGATTCTTTGTATATGACCTCGAGTAAGTCTTGCACATCTTTTGTATCGATACAACTTATAGATTAACCTTGAATTATTAATCTTTGAATAATCTTACGCATTATTTAATATTGGATATGAGGTAACTTACAGATATCCTTTGAATAGCTAGATTTTAGGTTATCTCGCATATTATCCAACCTTGGATAAAAGATGGCTTACGTATATTCCTCCAATCGCTAGCTCTTAGGTATTTTATCACATCATCCGACCTTGGATATAATATGAGTTATAGATATCTCTCAAATTGCTAGTCCTTGGGTAATCCTGAACATAATCTTTCTTTGGATATGACGCAGCTTACAGAGAACCCTTGGACTTATCAATTTGATAATCTCACATATTCTCTGATAAGGATTTAGTTGCGACATATGGATAACTTTCGAACTATTAATTTTTGGGTAACCTTGCACACTATCAGGTTAGGATGTTATTGAGACTTACGGATAACATATGGGCTATTAACTTATATGTAATCTTCCACACTATCCTATATCAAATAATATGACTTATACATGATCCTCAAATTGTCAATTTCTAGGAAATCTCATATATCATTCGTCTACAGATAGTAACTTACAGGTGTCCCTTTAAATCACGTGCCTTGATGTATTCAGATGTTGATTCATAAAATGATGAGATATCCTCAACTCCAGCATTTGTGTCTCACGTGTTAACAAATATTAAATGTTGATGATGTCCTCGACACCATCGTTTATGTCTCGCGTGTTAACAGATATTAAATGCTGATGATATCCTCAATGCCAAAGTTTGTATCTCATTTGTCAATAGATATTAAATGCTTATGATATCCTCAACGCCAATGTTTGTGTATCATGTGTCAATAGATATTAAATGTTGATGATATCCTCAATGCCAATATTTGTGTCTCGTGTGTCAATAGATATTAAATGTTGATGATATCCTCAATGCCAACATTTGTGTCTTGTGTGTCAACAGATATTAAATGCTGATGATATCCTCAATGCCAACATTTATGTCTTGCGTGTCCATAGATATTAAATATTGATGATATCCTTGACACCAATGTTTGTGTCTCGTGTGTCAACATATATTACATGTTGATGATATCCTCAACACCAATGTTTGTGTCTTTTATGTCAACGGATATTAAATGCCGATGCTATCCTCGACCCCAGCGCTTGTGTCTCGTGTGTCAACAGATATTAAATGCTTATGAAATCCTCGACACCAGCATTTGTGTCTCACGTGTCGATAGATATTAAATGTTGATGATATCCTCAATGCCAGCGTTTGTGTCTCGCGTGTCAATAGATATTAAATGTTGATGATATCCTCAATGCCAACATTTGTGTCTTGCGTGTCAATAGATATTAAATGTTGATGATATCCTTGATGCCAGCATTTGTGTCTTGCTTGTCAACAAATATTAAATATTGATGATATCCTCGATGCCAGGGTTTGTGTCTCATGTGTCAACATATATTAAATATTGATGATATCCTCGACGCCAACGTTTGTGTCTTGCATGTCAACGGATATTAAATGTTGATGATATCCTCGACGCCAGCGTTTGGTCTCGCATGTCAATAAATATCAAATGTTAATGATATTCTCGACGCCAGCGTTTGTATCTCGCGTGTCAACAGATACTAAACGCTATGGCCCTTTGTGCAATGGCCCTCTTGGCAATGAAAATGATTTCACCTGAGTCTGTTTGTTTATGTTTTTGCTTTCTACATGTACCTGTACTCAATGTAGACAGTTAGTAGACACAATGCCGCTCTCACTGGTGACCACAATCAAATTTGTAAAAGTTTAAATAATAAATACTCGACATCATAATCTGAATGGCTTAATCCACATTTTCGTCCTCTTTTCGAAGAAGTATTTAAATAACAGACTCACCAGATATAAATGAATGGGTAAAATCCCTTTTTAGGGTCACTCAAATACCGTTCTTTTTGCTTCAATGAATTTTGAGGAAGAATTTTCGCTCTTCCTCCTATTGAGTGGTCCTTTTGATTGGTGTATTTATTGTGTCTTGAATGCACCTACGCTCAAAGTAAATATTTAATAGACACAAAGTTGTTTATGCTAGCAACTACTTTCATAAAGAAGATAAGGCGTCTTCATTTGTCCTTCACAGTCTCAAGAAATGGGTTAGACAACTCAAAAGGTCCTTGATAAATGGATGTTAAACCCATTCTTTGGACTACTAAAAAATACCATTCTTGAGCATTATATGCTTTGGTGTGGCTCACAACTCGCTTCGGTAATTTTTGAAAAAGATTTCCATTTTTGTGTATTTATCCCTGCATCCGCAGAAAAATGATTAGTCTTGAGTAAAACTACTCCGTGTTGACCTCAATGTATCCTTGGTTTGCTCCTCGCCATCTTTTAGGTACATCACCATGTTGGAACTTCCACCCTGATTCCTCGTTCCAAATATTGCTCATGGGGTGTAACTGTTGTTTGGAAGGAATCGAAGCAAAGAAAAAGAATAAAAGTTGAGGAAAAAGAAAAAATGAAGAAAAATATTTAAAATAAATAAAAAATAAAAATCAAAGAAAAAAGAGAAAAAAAAGTACAAAAAAAAAATCAAAGTTGAGAGGTGAAAAGAAAAGAAAAAATAAAGGTTGAGAAAAACAAAAAAATAAAGAAAAAAAGGTAACATAAAAACTAAAGAAACACAAAGGTTGAGAATTTATTTTTTTTTTGAAAAAAAAAAAGAAAAAATAAAAACCAACGAAAAATAAAAAAGAGAATTTTTTTTTAAAAAAATAATAAGTTGAGAGGTGAAAAGGGAAAAAAGTAGAGATTGACAAAAAGTTTTTTTTTTTAAAAAAGGAAAACAGAGAATAGAAAAAATAAAAAAGAGAAAAATAGAAATTAAAAGATAAATAAGCATGAAAAGTTGTTTTAAAATATTTGAGTTATAGAGGGGTAAATAGATATTTGTTTTATACATAAAAAGAAGGAAGACTAGTTTTATAGGACTTTTCTTACGGGGAACTAAAAAGCAAAGTCACCCAGTGTAGAGTCCAATTATGTAGTTTACCCGACCTTTTAATTAAAAATAATATGTTACTCACCATATAATATGGATAATCCAAAGCCACTAGCCTTTTAATTAAAAATAATATATTATCCATCATAAGATATGGATAATCCATGAGTATCCACCAATTACTCTCTTTAACATGCATGAAGAAGTAGTAACCTCTAAAGTATACTTATTAAGGGTGTGTTTGGAAAGAAGACAAATATTTTTGAATTTTTTTAATTTTCATTTATTATTATTATTATTATTATTATTATTATTATTATTATTATTATTATTGTTATTAGTTTTCATTTTTTTAATCCCAAGACTCGAAAGGAGTCTAGACATAGGACCGACTTTCAACTCGAGAATCAGAACTCGACATCTAATCCTAATTTGAGCCCTAACTATAACCCCGATCGAAGACTTGACTCTTGACTATGGCTCTGATCCAAGACATGACTGTAACCGTAATCTAAGCCCAAATACCAAACATGTCTTGAGACCTAACTCCTAACACCAACTCGAGACCTAAATCTCAAAACTAACATGAGAACCGATATCTAAATCCCGACCCCAGCCCAAGGCCTGACCTATAATTGAAATGAAACTTTTGACACACCACAAGATTCGAATTTTGATTTCAACCCATTATACGACTCCCGACCCCAACTTCAACTTAGGAACACTTATTTTTCAAATAAATATTTTCTAGAAAAACATAAAATATTTTCTTTCATACCAAACACGCACTAAAAGGAGAGACAATTTTTTTAAAAATGTTTGTATTAAGGAATACTTTTTTCATTACATAATAAGAAATAAAGAAAAATATGGATATTGATACTATCCATTGGATTGGATAACTACAGAATGACCTATATAGTGGATAACTTTTTTTTTGTCCCGCATAAGAAAAGTCCTACAAAGCTAGTCTTCCTTCCTTTTTATATATAGTACAAATACCTATTTGCACCTCTACACCTCAAATATTTTCAAAACAACTCTGTATGTTTATTTATCTTTCAACTTCTATTTTTTTCTCTTTTTAGTTTTAGTTTTATTTTTTCTTTTCTCTCTTTTTAAAAAGTTTTTCTTAACCATTACCTTTTTTTCTCACCTCAACTTCCATTTTTTTTATTTTTTATTTTTTTGGGTTTTATTTATTCTTCTCTTTTTTATTTTAATTTTTTCAGTTTTTAGATTTTTTTGCTTTACCAATTTTTTTTCTCAGCTGTTATTTATTTTCTTATTATTTTTTCTTTTCTCCTCTCAACTTCTATAATTTTTCATTTTTTTTTCTCTTTTTTATTTTATTATTTTAAAAAAATATTTTTTCTTCATTTTTTTGATTTATGAGATGTATAATAAATTTTATCTTAGAGGTAAGACTTAATCCAATGACTTTCAAACATCAAGTTACATTGCATTGGCAAGAGTTGATACTGCTATATTGTGTTTTTGGTTATGAGATTATCTATAACTATTGCCTTAAAAGCAAGACTTAGCCCAAGGACTTTAAAACAACAAGTTACGCCTCATGGGCAAGAATTCACACTACCACATTGTGTATTTATTTATGAAATTCTCTATAACTCTTGTCTTAGAGGCAAGACTTAGCCCACAGACTTTCAAACAACATGTTATGTCTCATGGGCAAGAGTTGACATCATAACATTGTGTTTTTAGATATGATATGTTCTATAACTTTTACCTTAAAAGCAAGACTTAGCCCAATGACTTTCAAACAACAAGTTATGCCCCATGGGCAAGAGTTGACACTACCACATTGTGTCTTGATTAATAAAATATTCTATAACTCTTGCCTTAGAGGTAAGACTTAGTCCAAAGACTTTCAAACAACAAGTTACACCCCATGGGCAAGAGTTGACACTACCACATTGTTTCTTGATTCATGAGATATTCTATCATTCTTACCTTAGAGGCAAGTCTTAGCCCAAGGACTTTCAGACAACAAGTTAGGTTCTATGGACAAGAGTTGACTGATAACACTCAACTTACACATCAATTAAGTGCAAGGCGGTCTTCGTCAATATATTTATCCAACTTTGGCATCAGGGTCGAATCCATGAGAAACAATATGAGTGGTGATCAAATTAATTCGAACTGATAGATACAAGTAAAATTCAAATAAATGTTACAAAAAGATAAAATGGGGGAGGAGAGTTTCTACACTAATGTTTCTTTTTGGGATTTTCTAGTATAAATTTAGGACTACGAATAATAGAATTTTAACAATTATGCATAGATCTTGGGATTATGCGTTACTAATGGATTGAAATATGGGGGCTAATTATCAACATCGATTTAGTAATTCAAATATGGGTAGGCTTGGTTATAGATTTTGATGCTAGCCTTTCAACAAAACACCAAAATTTCACCCATTGATTCTTTTGAATAACTAATAGGTGTGTTCAACAATTTGCAACCACAACCTCAATCAAGGCATCCCTATTTCTAGGATGACACCTAAGACATAGTCCACCTCATTTTCACCCTCGTTTCTAAGATAGAAAGAATTTAGCAAACTACACATATAATTGTCTATCATTGCTTTGGCCCCCACATCCCTCTTTTGAGGATGATATGGAGTCCTAAAGTTCACCCAAAACCCTTCTTTCGAAGATTTTATTGAATTTTCTAGAGGTTGGAGCTTTCACTCATCAAACCCATATGGGTATTTGGAGCTTTCACTCATCAAATCCCAACCAAAACAACATAGCAATAGTAGAACCCATAAACATGAACTATTAAATAGATGCACACAACAACAAACCACACACACTTAAACCCCTATTCATACATAACCCCAAGAGGGAGATTTAGCTACACATAATATAAATAAGCATAGATATACCTAAAATCGCCATTGAATTAATTTGTGGTAGATCTAAGCGAATGTTACTTCAAACTTAACTCTTCAACAATGTCAACAATGGAAGTGAGCAAATCCTCCACTTATAAAGTCTCCAATGTATTCTTCACCCAAAATAGAGGCTACAAAGTCTCAAGTTAAACCTAGAAAATTTAGGAACATAGAATAGTCATAGGATGAATGATACATGAAATTAGGGTTTGAGTCTTTTTGTTCAAATTGGGATCAGCACGTGTAATTATAGTTTTTCCCTTAGACTGAACATTTCTGCCAAGTCATAATTGTGCAAGTCTAGCTGTGACCGCGGCTACGCAACTGTGATTGACTTTCAAAATTGTGGTTGATTGATCATCTTGACTGACCGCGATCGCATCCAATGGACCACGACCGCGGTAACTGAGACTATTTCACTGTAGGTCTTCAGTTGTACCTTTTTTGCTACTTTTTGATCCTTTTAATCTCCAATCCACATCTCTTTGTCTTTTCAACTCCTATACCTACAAAGTATGGATATTAGCAAGTTAAATCATAATTATGTCTCATATACTCATTCAAAACAAGGTAATATGCATTAATAATGAGTGCGAATAAGTGGTAAAATCAGCAATCATCATGTAACGCCCTGAATCTAGTATCCAAAATGCTACACACAGTGCTCATGACTCCAAAGGACCACAAGCTAACCCATGACTGATATCTTAACCTGAACACTGCATAATATAATATATAAATGCAGAAACATAAACTGAAAGGCCTTAAGGTTCAAAACTGAAACATAACTAATAAATCATAACATATGGATGGGGTATGAAATACTCAAACACTGAAATAACTGTCTGAGCATGATAGTCTGAAAAGCCTCTAACTGTAATACCCTAGGAAATTTTTTGTTAAAATTTTATGCGTAAACGTGTTGGGTTCTATCTTCTAGAATGAATTATAAATTTTCCTTGCGGAATGTCTTAGATTATGACCTACCATTACGTAGATTATCGAATAATCTTTCCAACGATATGTGGATCATCCGAAATGGACACCCGAGCGATGAGTTATGAACATTTCGATCGAACCGTGAATAGCAGTAAACAGTAAAACGTGCAGGAAAAAGTACTGAGGCCTGGTGTATTTTTGCTCTAACTTTAAACGATCATAACTCCTTGTACATAATGATCTGGGTGATCTACTATATATTAACGGAAATCTCTGTGAGTGCTCTTTCCAATGAAATTGGTTTCATCCAATTTGTCTATCGAAGCAAAAAGTTATGGTCAATCTACTTCAGCCTATCAAAAGTGAATTTTTGGGTCAACTTCAAACGATCATAACTCCTTGTACACAATAATCTGGATAATATACTATATATCAATAAAAATATATGACAGTCCTCTTTCTAATGAAATTGGTTTCATCCAATTTGGATATCGAAGTAAAATATTATGGTTGATCTACTTCAAACTATCAAAATAGTCCACCAAAGGACAGATTCGAGAATTATTTGATTTTTAGGGGCGTTTTGGTCATTCCTCCTCACCCAAAATCCATCCAAACCCTATATTAAAGCCTATTAGAAGCATTATATGTTATATTTCATCAAATTCTCTCAAAAATAAAACCCTAAGCTCCTACATCCAACTTCAAGAACCTCCAAAGTTCACCATTAATTCTGCAAATTTATTCAAGATTCCAAGTTCCTAGTTCAAGAACTCCAAGAACCATCATTCAAAGGCACGATTAACATCTCAAAAATGCGTATCGATCTAAAGTTCATCATTCAAGGTATGTGGGGTTTTTCAACAAGAACTCTCTTTTGTTCTTGTGCCCAAAAGTAATTTTCTTTACAAAGACATGATTTTTATTTGATTTTTACGAATTTGAAGCATGAACACATATCTTATGATGATTATTATGAAATCTTGATGTTTATAATTTTGAAAAATGAATTTACATGTGTGGAGATATAAAGCATGAATCTTGAATGATTTATTATGATTTTGATATTTGGGTCGTGAATCCCACTTGAAGTTTTTTTGAGAAAGTGTATATTATAAGCACGTTGATGTTGAATATTTGAGATATTTTGAATGATTTGATCTTTTGGTCTTAATGGAGTTGTTTTGAACTCGAGTGTGAAAGAAATCCACAATGTGGTTGATTTTGATAGATGGGAAGTATGATGGCTCCCGCTATATATTTATATATTACTAAAATTGTTTTGTTGTGGATTGTCTTTGAAATGATCTGAGCTAAGTCCGGGAGAAATCTTTAGCACCGAGTGGGAGGTATAAAGCGACCTTAATTCCCTAGAACTATGTGCCCCCATAAGAGTGAGCCTGAGGCTGATTTATATAGTGATCACTAGTTTGTGTGGATTTGATATCGATAGTCCTACTCCGATGGCAAGGATAGGACGGCTCTCCCCAACGTAGGTTGTACATTGGACTTCAGTAGCTCATATAGTTTATGTCGGTTATAGGACTTCCCAGTGTGTGTGTGTTTCCTTGTGTCTATGGTGAATGGTGAAGTGATTTGAAAGTGGAATTGTGAAAGTTATTCTTTCGGAAGATTTAAATGATATTTACATTATGAGAATTGATATTCTTGATGAACTGAAAGTGATTGACAAATTATATGATGACTCACGTGTGTTATTGTACTTATTTCATCCTCTCATGATTATGATGATTTTCTTTGGGCTATGTGAGTCTTTCATACATCCTGTATATTTCTTATAAATATTTATGATGATGATGTTTATATAACTGTATACACCCCCATATACTCAGTTCCTTTCCATGGTACTGACCCACATCTTCGGATGTGGGCTGCATTTTCTCAAAATATAGGTTCAGGTGCTCAGTTCTAGGTTCGATAGTGATCCTTCGGGCATGCTGTTCTACATCATCTGTTGTGGTGAGTCCTCATATTCCGAGGACGTGATGTCTGATGTTGGTTTCATGGAATCATTTACATTTGATAACTGAGTATGAGTCAGTTGGGGCATGTCTCAATGGCTCGCTGGTTTTATTAATTTTCTTAGAAGCTTTTTAGACTAGTATAGATGTTGGGAGTTGACTAATAAGTCATATTTTGTTATCTTTCTGAAATTCTTTTATTCTTAGACGATGATTACAGTGTTGATATTTGAGGGTTATTTATGGAAACCCTGTTGATTTATGTTGAACTGAATAAAAATGGCTCAAAGGGTTAGCTTGGGGCTACTCGTAGCCTCAAGCACCATGTGACGCTCTGGGACCTGTTTTTTGGGGCGTTACAAACTTGGTATTAGAGCCTAAGGTTTTAAGGATTTCTAGGAAGTCTGACAAGCCACTTTAAGTAGAGTCTTGATCATCGGTGTGTAGCACACCACATCTATGAGCAAGAGGCTACAAGATGTTCTAGGAAAAAGTGAGATTCTTTCTTTCAGAAGTCTATCGTGCTGAAAGTATCTCTCTCTACTATTGATTTGTGCTCTCTTCTTTTAGAAATATGCCTCCACGTCGAGCGAGAAGAAATAATGATGGTCAGCAACCTCAACCCACTGACCCATTGAATTAAAATATGCCTCATGCTGAATTTCGGGCAGCCTTTCAGGCGCTGACCCAAGCTGTTACTGCAAATGTTTAGGCCAACCGAGCCTCGGATCCACAGCAGTAGGGAGGTGATTCAGCTGCTGCCAGGATCCATCACTTCATGCAGATGAATCCACCAGAATTCTATGGGTCCAAGTCTAATGAGGATCCACAGTTGTTTTTAGAGAAGGTGCGGAAGATTACTCAGGTGATGTATATATCTGAGGAACATAGTATGGAGTTAGCTGCGTATAGGTTGAAAGACGTTGCTTATGACTGGGTTGTTGCTTGAAGGAAAGGTAAAGGTGAGGGAGCTGTCCCTACAACTTGGCAAGAGTTCCAGGATACATTCCTGGATAAGTTTTTCCCTTTGGAGATGAGGAGGCGAAGGTGGAAGAGTTTATGAACCTGCGACAGGGCTCTATGACTGTTAGGGAGTACTGTCTAAAGTTTAATCAGTTGTCCAAGTATGCTCCTGACTTAGTGGCTGATAATCGAGCTAGTATGAGTAAGTTTGTGATTGGAGTGTCTAGTTATATGGTTAAGGAGTGTAGGTCTGCAATGCTGAATAGTGAGATAAATCTTTCTAGGCTGATGACTCATGCCCAACAGATTGAGGCAGACAAGATTAAGGAGAGAGATACAATGAGAGGGAATAAGAGAGCTATGTCCGAGTAGCACGGATAGGGTAAAACTAAATTGTAGGGAGGGAGTCGCCTTCAGTATCAAGATCGTTCGTCTATGCCAGCACCGTCATCTGCTAGTGCTCCTATGCTAGAGGTAGGCAGGAGAAAGGTAGCAGGTCACATTCATCCAGATCCCAGTACAGTGTTGGCAGTAAGCCAAATCGTCATTTGTGTCCTAAGTGTGGTAGGGCTCATTCGGGTGAGTGTTGGGGTGAGAAGAGGGGTTGTTTTCGGTGTGGTGACATGGGTCACAGAGTTAGAGACTGTCCACAGGATGGACAAGGGCATTATGACTATCGCCCTCAGAACCAGACTCAGACTGTTAGTGCTCCAGTTCCAGCGACTCGCCCAACCCCAACTCAGGGCGCCTCTTCTAGCATTGCTGGCGGGCAACACCTGAATAGATTCTATGCTTTACCATTTCACCAGGAATAGGTCCTGATGTTGTTACTGGTATGCTTCGTATATTTCAGTTTGATGTGTATGCTTAGTTGGATCTTGGATCCAATTTCTCATATGTTACACCTTTGATTGCTGTGAAGTTTGAAATGAGTCCTGAGATTATTCTTGAGCCTATCCTAGTTTCTACCCTAGTGGGTGATTCGATTGTTGCCCAGAAAGTGTATAAAAAGTATCTTGTTATCATTCTTCATAGAGTCTTATTGGCTGATCTGATTGAGTTAGACATGGTAGATTTCAATGTGATTCTGGGTATGGACTGGCTGTATTTTTCTTATGCCTCTATTGATTGTCGAACCTGAGTGGTCAAGTTTCAGTTTCCAATTGCATCCGTGTTTGAGTGTCTGGGAATTCTGTGTCACCCAAGAGTTATTTTATCGCTTACCTCAAAGCTAGAAAACTTATTTCCAAGGGGTGTATTTACCATTTGGTTAGAGTCAAAGACACTAAGTCTGAAACTCCAACTCTCCAGTCTGTTAACATTGTTAATGAGTTTTTTGATGTCTTTCTGGATGATCTCCCAAGGATACCTCCTGATAGAGAGATAGAGTTCGAGATTGATCTTCTTCCCAATACTCAGCCCATTTCTATTCCTCCTTACCGTATGGCCCCTGCAGAACTTAAGGAGTTAAAAGAGCAACTCAAAGATCTACTAGATAAGGGTTTCATAAGGTCCAGTATTTTTTCTTGGGGTAATCCTGTGTTGTTTGTGAGAAAGAAAGATGGCTCTTTGCGTATGTGCATTGATTACCGCCAACTGAATAAAGTCACCATAAAAAATAAGTACCCCCTTCCGAGAATAGATGATTTGTTTGACCAATTGCAAGGTGCAAGTTATTTCTCAAAGATAGAACTTCGTTCTGATTATCATCAACTCAAAGTTAGGGAGTGTGACATCCCAAAAACTGCTTTTCAAACTCGTTATGGCCATTTTGAGTTTCTATTTATGTCTTTCGAGATAACTAATGCCACAGCAGCTTTCATGGACCTCATGAATCGAATGTTCAGACCATATCTGGATATGTTTGTCATAGTGTTCATCGATGATATACTGGTGTACTTCCGTAGTGAGGATGAATTTTCTGATCATCTCCGAACTGTCTTGCAAACCCTTAGAGATCACAAGTTGTTTGCCAAGTTCAGTAAGTGTGAGTTTTGGCTAAGGTTAGTTTCTTTTTTGGGTTATATCATTTCTTTTGAGGGTATTAGAGTTGATCCCCAAAAGACCGAAGCTGTTAGAAATTGGCCTAGACCTATTTCTCCAACTGATATTTGAAGTTTCTTGGGTTTAGCTGGCTATTACCGCCGTTTTGTTGAGGGTTTCTCCTCTATAGCGTCTCCTATGACTCGGTTGACCCAAAAGAAAGTGAAGTTCTTGTGGTCCGAATCTTGTGAGAAGAGTTTTCAAGAGTTGAAGACTCAACTCACTTCAGCCCCTATTTTGACTTTTCCTGATGGTGTTGATGGTTTTGTGGTGTACTATGATGCTTCGAGAGTTGGGTTGGGTTGTATATTGATGCAAAATAGTAAGGTGATAGCTTATGCTTCTAGATAGTTGAAACCCCATAAGAAAAATTACCCCACCCATGACCTTGAGTTGGCTGCTGTTATGTTTGCTTTGAAAATCTGGAGACATTATTTGTATGGTGTCTATGTTGATGTTTTCACTGATCATAAGAGTCTGCAGTATGTGTTTACCCAGAGAGAATTGAATCTTACATAGAGATGATGGTTAGAATTATTAAAGGACTATGATATGAGTGTGTTGTATCATCCGAGCAAGGCCAATGTTGTGGCAGATGCCCTAAGTAGAGTGTCCATGGGTAGTGTTTCACATGTGGTAGAAAGTAAGAAAGAGTTGGATCATGATGTACATCGTTTGGCTAGATTAGGGGTTAGGTTGTTTGACTCTACTGAAGGTAGTATAGGGGTTCAGAGTAGTTCCGAATCCTCCTTGGTTTCGGAAGTGAAGGAAAAGCAATACTTAGATGCTAGTTTGGTTAGACTGAAGGAGTCAGTCAAGGACCAAAAAGTAGAGGTTTTCTCCCAAGGGGGAGATGGTGTGTTGAGATTGCAGGGTAGATTGTGTGTCCTAAATATTAATGATCTGAGACAAAGGATTATGGCTGAAGTGCACGGGGCACGATATTCTATTCAGCCTGGTGCCACCAAGATGTATCGAGACTTGCAGGAAATCTATTGGTGGAGTGGCATGAAGAGAGATATATCAGCGTATGTAGCTAAGTGTACAACATGCCAACAGGTTAAGGTTGAGATAAATATGGACTTCGTGATTGGTTTACCTCCTTCCCGACACCATCATGATTCCATTTGGGTTGTGGTTGATAGGTTGAATAAATATGCTCATTTCTTGCCTGTTCATACTTCATATACTACTGAGGATTACGCTAGATTGTATATCCGAGAGCTAGTCAGACTGGATGGAGTTCCCTTGTTTATTATTTCGAATAGGGGTACTCAGTTCACTTTGCAATTTTGGAAAGTTTTTCAGAAGGGTCTTGGTACCCAAGTGCTTTTGAGTTCTGCTTTTCATCTGTAGATCGATGGTCAGGCTGAGCGGACCATCCAGACCTTAGAGGATATGTTGAGAGCTTGTGCACTTGACTTTAAGGTCAGTTGGGATGATCACTTACCGTTGATAGAGTTTGTTTACAATAACAGTTTTCACTCTAGTATTGGCATGGCTCCGTTTGAAGCCTTATATGGAAGAAAGTGTAGATCACCCATAGGTTGGTTTGAGGTGGGTGAATCAGCTGTGAGTGGTCCTGATTCGGTATTTGAGGCTATGGAAAAAAGTTAAGTTGATTAAGAAAAGGTTGAAAACTGTGCAGAGTCGTCAGAAGTCGTATGCGGATGTTAGAAGGAGAGACCTTGAGTTTGAAGTTGGTGACCTAGTGTATCTGAAAATCTCACCTATGAGGGGGGTGAAGAGATTCGGAAAGAAGGGGAAGCTTAGTCCCCGTTATGTTGGTCCTTACAAAATTCTTAGCTATGTTGGTAAGATAGCTTATGAGGTCGAGTTTTTTTTCGAGTTGTCCTCTGATCATCCAATATTCCATGTCTCCATGCTTAGAAAGCATATTAGCGATGATGTGGTAGTGGATTCTTCTATGAGTACTGACATTCAAGAAAAACTTTCTTTTAATGAGATTCCTGTTGAGATTCTTGATTTCAGTGTCTGAAGACTAAGGGAAAAAAAAGTTCCCTTGGTCAAGGTGTTGTGGCGAAACCAATCTGTTGAGGGTACAACTTGGGAAGCTGAGGCGGATATGCGATCCAAGTACCCGCACCTATTTTCCGCAAACTCCGATCAAGCCGAAGGTACCGTTCTTTCCTAAATCATGCACTTTTGATAAAAGTTGCAGCAGTTCATCTGTCATTTATTATGTGTTCAGCTGTAGTTTCTTGAATTTATGCATGCTATGTTGCATTCGGAGTGAGAAACGATGTGGTGATGAGTCTAACGAATGGTTTCAGTTGTATGCTCTATTCCCTATCTAATCTTGGCATGTATACCATCATTCGAGGATGAATGTTTCCAAGAGGGGCATGATGTAATACCCCAAAAATTTTTTTGTTGAAATTTTGTGCGTAAATGTGTTGGGTTCTATCTTCTAGAATGAATTATAAATTTTTCATACAAAATGTCTTATATTATGACCCACCATTACATAGATTATTGAATAAGATTTCTAACAATATGTGGACCATCCAAAATAGACACCCGAGCTACAAGTTATGAACATTCCGATCGAACCGTGAATAGTAGTGAACAGTAAAACGTGCAGGAAAAAGTACTGAGACCTGGCGTATTTTTGCTCTATTTTAAGCGATCATAACTCCTTGTACATAATGATCTGGTTGATCTACTATATATCAATGGAAATCTTTGTGAGTCCTCTTTCCAATAAAATTGGTTTCATCCAATTTGTCTATCGGAGCAAAAAGTTATGGTCGATCTACTTCAGCCTATCAAAAGTGGATTTTTGGGTCAACTTCAAACGATCATAACTCCTCGTACACAATGATATGGGTGAGATACTATATATCAATATAAAGATATGAGAGTCCTCTTTCTAATAAAATTAGTTTCATCCAATTTGGATAGCGAAGTAAAACGTTATGGTTGATCTACTTCAGACTATCAAAACAGTCCACCAAAGGACAGATTCGAGAATTATTTGATTTTTAGGGGCGTTTTGGTCATTCCTCCTTAACCAAAATTCGTCCAAACCCTATATTAAAGCATATTAGAAGCATTATATGTTATATTTCATCAAATTCTCTCAAAAATAAAACTCTAAGCTCCTACATCCAACTTCAAGAACCTTCAAAGTTTACCATTAATTCTGCAAATTTATTCAAGATTCCAAGTTCCTAGTTTAAGAACTCCAAGAACCATCATTCAAAGGCACTATTAACATCTCAAAAATGAGTATCGATCTAAAGTTCATCATTCAAGGTATGTGGGGTTTTTCAATAAGAACTCTCTTTCGTTCTTGTGCCCAAAAGTAATTTTCTTTACAAAGGCATGATTTTTATTTGATTTTTATGAATTTGAAGCATGAACCCATATCTTATGAAGATTATTATGAAATCTTGATGTTTATGATTTTGAAAGATGAATTTTCATGTGTGGAGATATAAAGCATGAATCTTGAACGATATTTATCATGATTTTGATATTTGGGTTGTGAATCCCCATTGGAAATTGTGTTTTTTTAAGAAAGTATGTGTTATAAGCACGTTGATATTGAATATTTGAGATATTTTGAATGATTTGACCTTTTTTGTCTTAATGTATTTGTTTTTAACTCTAGTGTGAAAGAAATCCACAACGTAGTTGATTTTGATAGATAGGAAGCATGATGGCTCCCGATGTATATTTATATATTACTGAAATTATTTTGTCGTAGATTGTCTTTAAAATGATCTGAGCTAAGTCCGGGAGAAATCTTTAGCACCGGGTGGGAGGTATAAAGCGACCTTACTTCCCTAGAACTATGTTCCCCCGTAGGAGTGAGCCTGAGGCTGATTTATATAGTGATCACTAGTTTGTGTGGATTTGATATCGATAGTCCTACTCCGATGGCAAGGATAGGACGGCTCTCCCCAACGTAGGTTGTACATTGGACTCCAGTAGCTCATATAGTTTATGTCGGTTATAGGATTTCCCAGTGTGTGTGTGTTTCCTTGTGTCTATGGTGAATGGTGAAGTGATTTGAAAGTGGAATTGTGAAAGTTATTCTTTCGAAAGATTTAAATGATATTTACATTATGAGAATTGATATTCTTGATGAACTGAAAGTGATTGACAAATTATTTGATGACTCACATGTGTTATTGTACTTATTTCATCCCTCTCATGATTATGATGATTTTTTTCGGGCTATGTGAGTCTTTCATACATCCTGTATATTTCTTATAAATATTTATGATGATGATGTTTATACAACTTCATACACCCCCATATACTCGGTTCCTTTCCATGGTACTGACCCACATCTTCGGATCTGGGCTGCATTTTCTCGAAATATAGATTCAGGTGCTCAATTCCAGGTTCAATAGTGATTCTCCGAGCATGCTGTTCTACATCCTCTATTGTGGTGAGTCCTCATGTTCCGAGGACGTGATGTCTGATATTTGTTTCACAGAATCGTTTACATTTGATAACTGAGTATGAGTCAATAGATGTTGGGAGTTGACTAATAAGTCATATTTTATTATCTTTCTGAAATTCTTTTATTCTTGGATGATGATTACTCTGTTGATATTTGAGGGTTATTTATGGAAACCTCGTTTATTTGTGTTGAACTAAATGAAAATGGCTCAAAGGGTTAGCTTGGGGCTACTCGTAGCCTCAAGCACCATGTGACGCTCCGGGACCCGTTTTTTGGGGCGTTACACTAACTGACTAAACTGTCTGAATAAGAAGTTGATGGAACATGTCCCCAACTAACTACAACTACTGAAATAAATTAATTAATAAGATAATAAAGATATGATCATGTCCTCAAAAGATGAGGACTCACTACTAAATCTGACTACAGAGACTGGAATGCTACTGATGCTCTGGAGCTCGTGCTTCTGAACCTATGGTATAAGACACCATAGTGGAAATGCGTCAGTACTTTGAATGTACTGGTATGCATATGAGGTAAACCAAATACAAAAGGGCTCACATGCATAAACTACACTAACTGACTGGATAACATGAACGTGAGAATACATGCATGAATACATAATAACTGTAATTGAGTTTGTGATAACATGATTACTAAGTCTGAGTACTGATAATATGAGATACTAATAACTGTATAGCTGAAATAACTGATACTGAGCGACTGTATCTGACAGTCTAGTTTCTAATGGAACTAGCTGAGTTCCATACTGTACTGAGTTGACTATAGATGACAGTCCTAAATCTGAAGAACTATCTGAGTTCTTTTACTGAGACTAAGACTGAAACTGTAACTGTGGGAGGTAATCATCTAACCGACATACCCCAAAACTAAACTGGTGGGATCCAACCTATAACTCCAGCTGGAAGGGTGTCAATACTGTGCCACGGGTAAAGACTAGTTGTGACTATATCCTCTCTGACAGGAAGCTCTTCTGTCAACCCCTCCTGGTAGGTAACCTAAATAAGATATATAAATCCCTAAACATGTAGGGTGCATCTCAACCTACGCCGGATATGTAGTTCTAGAACACAAGGAATTCTTCTAAAGATCACACCCTTCACTGAATAACAGGTGAGTCCCCATCCTTGGGTTCACTCGGTACTGAATCCTACTCCCAACTGAATAAAAATTGAACTAATTAACTAAACTGAATTGATTAACAGAACTGAAATGATACTAATGTATTGTTTAGCAAAGCTAAAGTGAGTTCACTAAGTTTCGTTGACTGAAGAAATGCTATTGAGATTTGAGAACTGATTGAGAGTACTGAAGTTACTGAGATTTACTGGGAATACCAAGGTAACTGAGATTTCTGAGATTTTTGGATTTTCCTGAGTCACATGACTGACTGGGTTCTATGGATCATAGCTTGACTGAGAGTATCATGAAAACATGATACTGGATCTAGGTACACGGCTAAATTGTTGGGTACAAGTACTCCCAGGACTTGATGGAAAGAAACTGACAAAGCATGACTTTCTTGAATACATGACTAACATCAACAATCCATAGTTCATTGATTAAAACATTTCATCAAACACTTGACATGCATGAACTTCTACATAAATAGGGATTACATATTATTATACTAGTATGGCACTTTTCCTTCGCATAGGCATTTAATCAAACACATGGGGAGCATGTTATGGTTATACAATCATCAACACATCTAATAATCATGGATACATTAATCAAATTGTAAATTGAAGGGGGTTTATCATGGTTATTATGTAAATCTTCATATACTAGGGTCAATCATTGGAATATGTAATTTAAAACATGAATCAAAACCCCACAACATCATGAACACGAATTTCAATTCAATTCAAATCATAAACGTTCATCAATACACAAATCTTGGATTTTGAAAAGAGATTCTTGAGCTTCATGGGTGAAAGGGACCCGTGAATCAACACATGACATACCTGGGTTGTGAGTTTCTTATAGTTCTTGGACTTAAAGAACTTGAATCTCTTAGTTTCTTGAAGGAGGATTTGGATCTTGTTCTTAGAGATTATCTTAGATAGAAAACCCTAATTTGATTTTTTGAATGAATAATGAACTTATAAGCCTTGGTCTGATATAATTAGGGGTTAAAACGGGTGAAAAAAGGCCCAAATATCCTTTAAAAATGACTCAAAATTTGCTGAACGGGACCTACGATAGTTCATTGTTAGATCGACGGTCCGTCATTTCGATCATCGTACATGGACCAAAAAAAGACTCACTGCCTTATAAAGACGACTTGGGCGACGGTCTGTCTCAAGTTTGATGGTTCGTTAACCTGTCTGTCGCACCCTATCCAGAAGGTTGACTCATTGCCTTAGCTGTAACGGTCTAGGCGACGGTCCATCGCTAGATTGATGGTCCATCAACCTGGCCATCGTACCTGGGCGATTCTGATAGCTCTGAGTAAAATGTCTATAACTTTCTACTTCGATACCGGATTTGGACGAAATTGGTATCATTGAAAAGCCAATTCAATTTCCCACTTGATAAAAAGTGAAAATCTTAAAAATTCCACCTATTCAAAAATGGATTCATATTTCAAAGTAAGTTTCTAACATTCATGGGACGATTTCAAGCTAGGTAGAAGTACGAGGTATTACGCATCAACACCCCCTAACTTAAAGAATTTGCTTGTCCTCAAGAAACACTACCTTTTACCATGAGACAAACATTTATGCACAAATCCCATGCCTTAAGGGCCATAACGACTTCAACTTAAATTGCAACCACAAGTATCTCATTGCATATGTGCTAAACTAATTTCATAACACCCCTCATTATAAAATGCAATACTTAAAGAATGCATAAAACCTTAAAGAGAAATCAAACAACAAAGACCAGTACTCTAGAAGTGGCTCATTTTTTAATGGAACTAACCCATACTCCATTTGCCTCATTGTTTGGGAGATGATAAAGGTCACACACCTCAACTTGTTTACATATCATCCTCATAAGAAATAGAATTTCTACACACCACACTGCCAAATAGGCAACAAGGAAATTTAAGTTCAAGAACTCTCCCCTCACAAAAGAAATTTCAATGCAAAAAGTGCCATGCCATAGGCTTGCCCCTATTTTCAATCACCACTACAAAGAAGGTAAATGGTTGGCGATTTTAAAGAACTTTCTAAGCTTGTAATGTTGGTTCGGGTTAGGGTAGGATATCATTTAGGGAACTTGGTTACACCCTACCTTGAACATCTACATCACACTTTACAACACTCCTCTTTTAGACTAAGGGTCACTCTACTTTGTTTTCACTCTTTTCTTATGCCGACTTTTCGCTTCCTTTGTTCACTACTTTTCTTTTATTTCACTATCTTGTAATTTTTACGCAAAACTTTCCTTTGTTGGACTTCTTCCTATTTTATTCTTTTGCTTTTAGGGCTTTGGTACATTAGGCATTTCACTTACAACTTTGTGTCCCCAAACTTACTTCCATTTATCTTTACCACCCCCAACCTAAGCTCTTGGCCTTAAGTTTTATTTTTAAGTTCAAAGAGGGTAGGGTTCAAAAAAGGGATAAAAGAATGGTTTATGGCTTGTAACGTGTTTGCCAAAGAAAGGTAAAAAGGATCAAAGTGGGTACCAGGAATTACAATTATTGATGGGTAGGATTTTTAGGCTAGAGTGGGTTCAAAAATTACAAAGAGGGCCTAAGATCATTTCTCCAACCAAATACAATCAAAATTAGTTTTGAAAGACTAAAAGGGCAAGTTCTAGATAACACAAGTGTACGAATATCAAGTAGCTCACCAGACACGACATGAAAAAGTTTTCCAAGGGATACAATTGGAGTATTTATCACTATTCATAAGTTAAAAATTTATGGAACCACAAAAAGAGAAAAGGATTTGTTACAACATTGCCCCAAGATTTTTCAAAAATTTTGGATGGGGGGAGGGGCGGTTCTTGATTTTTCATAGCACCATGCACAAATTGCTAAAATATGACGATGGCTACAACCAAAGCCTTAGTCTCACATCTTGGCTCAAAACGGGCGAACTAACCATATGGCTACTCAGACTTCACCAATGATGTACAATCTGATCCCAACCTTATAAAACAAACTATAATACCAGAGGTACTCAAAATTCCCCTACATACTTGTCCCAACATCACTAAGGTCCATAATAAAATTTAAAGTACGTATAGAAAACTAAAATTAGAAATAAAAGAAAAGTATGATAATCCATAATACTTTGGCACCATCCAAGTACCCAGGAAGGCAGCATAAAAAATATAAGAAGTAATATCCACAACATCATCCAAAATAGTCATAAATAGAAATATCCGATACCACAACCCAACATAATATAAATTTGGGGCCACCCCTTACTGAAATAAATGTAGTGACCTTACTGTATGTGTAAGAAAGCAAGAGAAAAGGGGACTCCTTGTATCCACATCTCTAGCTATCTCCTCTTGCTGACTCGGCATCATCAGCTGGACACTCTGTTGGTGCCTCATCCTCACCATCCAATCTTGGTGTAGGTAATGGTTAGTTGAGTTTGACCACCTTAAAGATGCCTTTCACCCCCTTCCATAACTTTCTAAAAAATTTATCTCTCTTTTTCTCTCTCTTCACCATTTTATTATGTGAGTCTTTTAGGTCCCTATGAGATTTAGCTAGGGCTGAATAAGCTCTCTCCAGGCTAGCCACTATGGCTCCCTGCTTCTTCTGATCTGCTGTGTACTTATCATAATTTGATTTTTCCATATGAGAATGACAGCAGTAAAGGACTTTCTTGGTCCCTGAGGCAGTCTAGACAGCAGTTATTTAATCCCCTACATATGATCAGATATATCATCAACGGCAGTGGCTGATGAGGTTCTGCAAGAGTCCGTGTCCTCATGGAATGGTTAGCTTGAGTCCATATTTATCTTCTTACTCTAACCTGGTGACCTTCACCTTTAAATTTAAGTAGGTAGATGAGGGAGCCAGGGCGCACCCAAGTGTCTGTATCATAAGTCTCCACTCTTTTTCTCCTGCATAGCTCAGTGATAAGGAGAGGAAAGAGAAAATGAGTACCTCTTTATTTTTTGAAATATCGCCACTCTAAGAGAGTAATCTCAACTACGTTCAGAGAAATACTAGATAAGATGCAAGCAACCACCGAGCTCTCAGGTCTGTAACAATAGTCACGTGTGTGCATGGTGAGACTCTGCTATAAATAATGTTCAACCACAGCCTGGCTTCAACCTTGAAGTCCTTTATCAGAATATCCCTCTTAGTGGTGGCCCATGGGACTTCTTTTAAAGGGCATAAGACATCATCAATCCAAGTCCCTGGCTCGCACCCCTTGTCACTAAATTGCCCCATGTCAGCATTTGGGAGCCCGTATAGTGCATTAATTTTCTCGGCTCCAAAGCTGACCAATTTACCCTGGATTTTCATTACTGGGTCTTTGAGTGAAACTACACAGAGGTTTGCGTAAATAAATGCACCCATTGTTTATTTGCTAAGCAAGGTTCTGGGGCAAAATATGTCCACTGGGTTGCAGTGAGCCTGGCATGAAATAATGGAAAATTTTCTTCCACTTTTTCTAAGCCGATACCTCTTTTAAGGAGTAACTTTGTTTTGTGAAAGTCTACAAGATACTGGTGTCGGCAATATGCGGACATGAATCGGGCATCGTCAAAATCTCCATTTTTTTGAGTCGCTTAGAATCTGTAAACAATGCAACTTAGGCCAATATTTGTACAAACATATCAAAAACATTCTAGAGCAAGCATATAAGATCATGTGGTAGTGTTATGGAGGGTTTTAAGGTCAGCAAAGGTTGTGTAGAATTTTTACTTCTTGTTAAAGCATGCTCTCAGGTATGGCAATTGTGGACTATTGACTGCGATCGTGATGATACGATCATGGTCATCGAGATCACAATTGTGGTACCCAAGACCAAAGTTGACAGGTTCTGCACATTTTTTGAATTTCAATTTTAATCGCAATCCCTCATTCTAACTAGGCATAGCAATATTTTTAACATGATGTTAAGCCTAGAATGTGTGATCATAGACCTAGATGCAAAGTAATTGATCAAGGAATTCTTAGCGGAATTTAATCGAACACATGATGTACACAGCAATTTAAGCAGCTTAAAGCACAGTTTTGGGTACTTAAGTCTTCCCCAATTCGTGTGTACACCAACTACAACAACCAACCATAGTACAATTTCAAACTACGTATGTATTTAGTAATTAAAAGTACTATGTAGGCTGTATTCTACACTACAGGCTCTATGCATGCATTTATGTTCATAAAAAAGGACTTAAGGACTACATACCATGTATAGAGATGCAAGTGGAGTGAAATGATAATTGGAGATGCGACAAAAATCCCAAAGTTAGGGAGAATTTGAGAGAGGAATTATGACAAAATGGGAGTCAGATGGTCACTTTAAGCTGATTAGACTGCGGTCACGGTTGATTCCATCACGATCGCGATCACAAGGCCTCCACGATTGAGGTGGCACAGGACGCGGTCATGGTAACTGAGACCAAACAATCGGGTTTCCTACATTTCCTGCTCAGTCCAAGTTTTTAATGCCACACGTACCCTTTTTTAAATTCAATAAAAACTCCTATCGACGCCCAAATCCCATGGGTTATGCATACACAACATCAAAAATTTATTATACTCTACCATGAACATAATAGAAAGGATACATGACACTTTTCATGGCATGATAAGTTGCTCCCATCGAGCGCCTAGTTTAATGTCATAGATCAATGCCTTTTCGATCCCCATTTGTGTCTCCACTTAGAGGATTTGAATTAGAGGATTTGAATTTTTTATCATTATGTCTTTGAGGCGCATTGGGAAAATGTAGGGGCATGGTGATGAATATTCTATCACGCAACTTCGAAGACTTGAACCTTTTACCCAACTTTGGATCTATTTTGTGGTTTTATGCCTTGGGTAAAAGAGTGTGCATCAATAGGCCATTCCTTGGACTTGGAGATTTGAGTTCTTTGGCCATTGATGTGTGAGGCTCCATATGCTTCATTGGAATGTCAAATTCCAAAACATAAAAATGGAGTTCCTTCTCTCCAACTGTCATTATTAACTCGGGTAGATAGACTTTCGTCCAATCCAACAAGCATAATGTTGACAAGTGGTTAGAATAGGGCCCTTCTCTTAATTTGGGACTTGTATCCAACTAAGCATACTTGCCCAATATGAAATAGAGGCATCATCGAGATATAGCATTGATTCTTATTTTGGGTCTAGTACTATTTTCTTTATTTGGGCTTCTTCTCCCTCATATAAGTTGGATGGCTGGGATGCCATTGAGGAATCTTCACATCCAAGCTCTTCATCATAGCTTGATTTGTCTTTTTCATAAACCTCTTCTTGGGGATTAGGCAATGTTATGATGTTTGTAATAGTTATGTCCTTTCCCGATTTCCTTGCCTTTATAGTTGCCTATTAGAACACTCTTGGGACTTATGTAAGTCTTCAAGATTCTCCCCCGGTGCTTTCATTTGGTCTAAAATAGCAAGTAACTTTAGTTCACATCTATTGGACTCGGTATGTTGCTCCTTCTTCCATTTTTTATAAAACTTGTCAAGCTCATAAGAAGAACTAGCAACTCGATTAGTATAATAGGGAGAGGGGGTGTTTGGACACTCTTCTCAATGTCCTTGTGGACTTCTACACATAGGGCAACCATACTCCCAATCGTATTGAGATGGTGAAATCTCTCCCTCGGAAGCATACTAACAATCTCTCCTAAAGTGTGGTCCGTAACAATACGAACATGGGGGTCACGATATGACTTCCAATCATTAAACTCATATTTGTTAGAAAATACCATAAAGAAAAGTAAAAATAAAATAAAATCTACCTACAAAGAAAAATCACAAACAAATATTTACAAGCTTGAATTCAAGCAAGTAACTAAGATTTCAAGCTACCTTAATACGCCAAATTGTTCCCCGGCAATGATGCTATTTTTAATAACTCTCAACTTACATGTCAATTAAGTGCAAGGCGGTCATCATCAATATATTTACCCAACTTTAGAGTCGGGTTCGAATCCACGAGGAACAATATGAGTGGTTATCAAATTAATTCAAACAGATAGATATAAGTTAAATTCAAACAAATGTTGCAAAAAGATAAAATGGGGAAGGTGAGTTTCTACACTAATGTTTCTTTTTGGGATTTTCTAGTATAAATTCGGGGCTACGAATAATTAGAGTTTTAACAATTATACACGGATCATGGGATTATGCGTTACTAAGGGAGTGAAATATGGGAGCTAATTATCAACATCGATTTAGTAATTATAATATGGGTAGGCTTGGTTATAGAATTTGATGCTAGCATTTCAACAAAACACCAAACTTTTACCCATTGATTCTTTTGAATACCTAATGGGTGTGTTCAACGATTTACAGCCACAACCTCAAGTAAGGCATTCCTATTCCTAGGATAACACCCAAGGCATATTCCACCTCACTTTCATTGCTTTGGTCCACACATCCCTCTTTCAAGGATGATATGGATTCCTAAAGTTCACTCAAAACCCTTCTTTCAAAGATGGTATTGAACTTTCTAGATCTTGGAGCTTTCACCATCAAATCCCAACCAAAATAGCATAGCAATAATAGAAACCATAAACATGAACTATTAAATAGATGCAAACAAAAACAAATCACACACACTTAAACCCCTATTCATACATAACCCCAAGAGGGAGATTTAGCTACACATAAGATAAATAAGCATAGATATACCCATAATCTCCATTAAATTAATTTGTGGTATCTCTAAGTGGATGTTACTTCAAACTTGGCTCTTCTACAATTTCAATAATGGAAGTAAGAAAATCTTCCACTTATAAAGTCTCCAATGTATTCTTCACTCAAAATTTATACAATATTCTCTTCTCCAAAAATGGAGGCTACCAAGTCTCAAGCTAAATCTAGAAAATTTGGGAAGATGGAATAGTGATAGGATGAATGATACATGAGATTAGGGTTTGAGTCTTTTTGTTCAAATTGAGATCAGCATGTGCAATTACAGTTTTTTCCTTGGATTGAACATTTCTGCCAAATTACGATCACGTAAGTCTGGTTGTGACCATGGCTACGCACGACCATGATTAACTTTCTCAATTGCAGTTAATTGACCATCTTGACTGAATGCGATCACGGCCAATGGACCGCAATCGTGGTAACTTAGGCTATTTTACTGCTGGTCTTCATCTGCACTTTTTCTGCTATATTTTGATCTTTTCAAGCTCCAATCCACATCTCTTTGTCTTTTCAACTCCTATACCTGCAAAGAGTGGATATTAGCGCATTAAATCACAATTATGTCTCATCTACTCATTCAAAATAAGGCAATGTGCATTAATAAAGAGTGTGAATGAGTGGTAAAATCACCACTCATCATTGACAATACCACATTGTGTCTTGATTTACGAGATGATCCATTAGTCTTGCCTTTAAGACAAGACTAATCCCAAGAACCCCAAAAAATAACAAGTTATAACCCTTGGGAAAGATCTAACAAAACTTTATTATGTCCTAATTTATGAGATACTATATAACTCTTGCCTTAGAGGCATGACATAACTCGGGTATTTTCAAACAATAAGTTATACCCCAAAAATAAGGGTTGACACTACCACACTGTGTTTTGATTTATGAGATATTCTATAACTCTTGCTTTAGAGTCAAGACTTATCCCAAAGTACTTATAAACAACAAGCCACACCTTTAAATTTACTTTGATTTAAAAAAAAAAAAGATCTTCTTTGTGAATTATCCAACATTTTGTTCATTAGCAACATATAATAAAAATTGTAAAACAAGAAAAAAATAAAGATTGAGAAAACAAAAAGCAAATAAAGGGTAAGAAAAAAAAGAAGAATAAAAACAAAAAGAAAAAAGAAAAAATAAAGATTGAGAAAAACAAAAATGAGAAGAAGAATAAAAATAAAGTTTCAGAAAAATGAAAAAGAAGAAAAATGAGAATAGATAAAAACAAAAAATAAAATAAAAATAGAGGTTGAGACAAAGGAATTAAAAAAGATAAAAAAGAAAAAATAAAAATAAAGGTTGAGATAACTAAAGTAAAACAAGAATAAAATCTCTTTTCAATTTCAAAGTAACACATTTCTAAGATATTAGAACGCTCTCTAGAAACCCTTGTCGTCTAACCCTAAGTTTTTTTCATTGATCAAAACTATGGCCACATTGGTCGTTGGCCAACCTCCAACGATGGAGTTTAGGTCAGCTGTAACGCCAATGGGAGTAAAGGTTGTGCCAAAAATGTCTTATATTGATACTATCAAACCACCAAACCCTCAATACAAATCGATCCTTCTTAAACAAGTTGAACATTTGCATGGGGAGCCAAGAATCGTATGGGAGGAGGATGAGATTAACCAGATAATTATTAACAAAGATTTGCAATATGCAGTAATAGGCAACTTTTCATATAGATGTTCTGGTATCCAAGATTTACGAAAATTAATTCCAAAACAATATGAATTAAAGGGGGAAGTGAACATTGGTATTCTAATTAATCATTATATTCTGATTAGTGCAACAAGATTAGATGATTATGTCCATCTTTATCAAAACTTCAATTTTACATTACCATAATTATTGGTCTTACCCAATGCGCACATTAAAATGGGATCCATTATTTGATCCGGAGGAAGAAACATCTGTTGCTATTGCGTGGATCTCTTTTCCATTGTTACCTCCAAATTTCTTTGGAAAGGAAGTGGTATTTTCTCTTGAAACAGCTATTGGGAAGCCATTACAAGTAGATTTGGCTAGCCAAAACAAAATCAGACCTCGTTTTTCTAGTGTTAAAGTTGAGGTTGATCTATTGGGAGATTTTCCAAAGAGAATTAATGTAGGTATATGAATAAAGAATGGTGAAATAAAGAGAAGTGGATCAATATTACTATGATTAGGTACCTAAATATTGTAAAACATGTAAGCTTCAAGGGAACAATGAAAAGGAATGTTTTGTGATACATCCAAAATTATATCCAAAAGGTTAAGAGGAGAGTGAAGACAGTAAAAATCAAGACAATGGAGCAATAACAAAATAAGAATTTCAACACACAACCTCAGGAGGATAAAGGAAAATTAACTAAGGAGGGAGAGGGTAAGTTTAAAGTGAAAAAAAAAAGTGAAATGCCTTTAAAAGGGAAAGACGTTTTAATAGAGGCAGATATGAACGGACCCGAGGAAATTGAGCAATAAAGAAGTCACTACAGAGAACCAATTCGGGGTACTAGATGAAATAAACTCATACAAGAAAGAGGTTAACAATGATGAAGTAAACAAATAAAAGGTGAACTCACTGGAAACAAATGACAATAGAGGAAATCAGAAGAAGGACCAATTGGAGCAAATAGGGGTATCAACAGAGAATATTAATCAATAGGATCCACACAGTTCACTCAAAAGTGCTAACATTCAGGATAAATCTATAGAGCAAGTTGAGGGAATAGAAAACAGCTTTCAAGCGGAGTCATTACAGAAGAAATCAAATAAAGAAGTAAAGGAGCAAACCTCATCAAAGAATACTCAACAAGGGAATGATGAGATGCAACAGGGAAGGGAAGATGGCCAAAATAGAGAATCTCCAGTACCTTGTCTTGAGGATATCTCAAGAAAGGAAATAAGAGACAAACAAAACGAAGAAGAAAATAAAATATAGATCCTAATATAGAACAGGTGATCAAGGAAGGTGATTTATCACCAAGACAGGCTTCCCAACTGAAAGAAAAAGCTAAGAAGGGTGTTAAAATAGGGATTCAACATTCATAAATGAATACAAGGAGAAAAAGGGGGTTCTCTTTTACTTTTGATCAATGATTAATAAGGTGACTTTTTAGAATATAAGGCCTTTTAAAACTCAAAGATCTTTTGAGAGGTTAGTAGACCTATTTAAGATACACCAATACTCAAATATAGCTTTATTTTAGCCTTTTAAAAGTCCCAATGAAATTAAAGGGTATAAAAGAAAATTAGGATTGAGATATAACAAAGTGAATTATTCTGCTAAGATATGGATTTTCTGGGAAGATGGTTGGGAGGTAAAAGACTCAACATACTCAATACAATAACTTACTATGAACTTTCAAATGAGGGGTACAAATGAGAATTATTGCATTGCAGTAGTTTATGCAAGGTGTAGTGCTTTAGAGAGATTAGAATTATGGGATGATTTGGAATGTATTTCAAATCAAATGTAGTATACTTGGTTAGTAGGGGGATATTTTAACACAATTATGGATAAGGCAGAAAATCTAGGAGGCCTACCTATTACTCAGCAGAAAACTATTGATTTTGTGAGTTGTATTAGTTCATATGCTCTAAATGAACTAAAATTCACATGTAGCAATTATACCTGGTAGTTCATCTTTAAGAGGCTTGAAAGAGTTTATGGAAATGGTGAATTTATATAGCTTCTTCCCAATAGTGAAGTGTATCATTTGATTACACAAGGTTCAGACCATGCTCCATTACATGTAATTTGTATGCTTCTCAGGAGATAGTAATAAAACCTTTAAGATTCTTGAATTTGTAGGAGAAACATTAGTATTTTCACCAGGTGATAGAAGATGCATGGAAAGGGGAAATACAAGGATCACCTTTTACTATTATGCATAAAAGATAAAAAAGGTAAATTCAGACTTATCACAAAAGAGTAAAAGAGCTTTTGGAGATATATTCAAGAAAACTGTTACTTTGGAAGATATGATCAAAGTAAAGGAAATTCAACTGGATATTTTTCCATTTGAAGAGAATAGAATGGCCCTAAATAAAATGGAGGCTGATTTGAAAAGATATTTACATATAGAGGAGAAATACTAGAAGAAAAAGCAGGGATAAAATGGTTTAAAGATAGAGATAGAAATACAAAGCTTATTCATTCTTATGTGAAGGGAAAAAGAAGAAAGATGAAATTTTTTAAAATTCAAACTATGCAAAGAGATCTGGTGAGTACTACCCAGAATATAGGAGATGAAGCTGTTAATTTTTTTCACTAAGCAGTACAGCCAAGAACAAGAAGAAAATAATGTAGATTTGCTGTAATGTATTCCTAAAATGATTAGGCAAAAGCAAAATGATCAAAGGGTAAGAATACTATCCAAAAAGAAAGTGAAGAAAGTGGTTTATGCTTTAAATGGGGAGAGTGATAGTGTTCCTGATGGTTTCTCTGGATAATTCTTTCAATCATGTTGGGATATTATTGGAGAAAATATTATGAATATGGTAAAGGTTTTCTTTTGTGGTTAAGAGCTTCCAAGGTTCATAACTCACACCAATTTGGTTCTCATTCCTAAGAAGGAAATAGTTAAAACCTTTGGATACTTGAGACCTATAAGCCTTAGCACCTTTGCTAACAAGATAATATCAAGATTATTGCATATAAGGATGGTTGGTTTACTTACAAGTATTATCTCTCCTAATCAAATAGGTTTTGTGAAGGGGAGGAGTATCACTGAAAATGTGTTGCTTGCACAAGAGATAATAAGAGACATAAATTTGAGGAACAAGGAACAAAAAATGATGGTAAAGCTGGATATGGAAAAGATGTATGATAGCATATCTTGGAAGTTCCTGGTTATGGTATTGGGGAGATTTATCTTTGATGAAAGAATTATTGACATGGTTGTAAGGTTTATTAGCAGTAATTGGTACTCTGTGTCAGTAAATAGCCAATTACTTGGTTTCTATCAATTACTTGGTTTCTATCAATCTTCTAGAAGGGTGAAGTTAGGATACCTGCTATCTTCTACTTTATTCATTATTGCAGCAGAAGTACTAGCAAGGAGTTTAAATAAGTTGTTTGAGGATCTTATGTTTAAAGGATATGGTATGCCTAAGTGGAGTCCAAAAATTAATCATCTTTCTTATGAAGATAATACTATTCTTTTTAGCTCAGGGCATTCGGGATCCATGAAGAAGATAATAAAGATTTTGAGAGATTATGAGAGAATTTCAGTCCAGCCGATTAACTTAGACAAGAGTTTGTTCTATCTTCATGAAAAGACTCATATAAGTATGTGCATCAAAATTAAAAGAATCACTGGCATTGCTCAAGGTTCTTTCTTTTACCTATTTTAGATGTCTTGCTTTTTATGGAAGAATGAGAACGAGTTACTTAGATGAGTTGATTAAAAAAGTGATGAAAAGGTTAAGTTTGTGGCAGAATAAACTTCTATATTTTGGAGGAAGGTACATATTAATAGCACATGTTTTATAGTCTATTCCTATATATTTGTTGTCAGCTATGAATCCTCCTGTTAGTGTTATCAATTGCATAAAATCTTTGCTAAGTTTTTCTGGGCAAATATTACTGGAGCCAAGAATAAGCATGGGGTATCTTGGGAAAACATATGCTATCCAAGGAATGAAGGAGGTATTGGATTTATATCCTTACGTACAGTTGCCAAAGCTCTTATAATTAAGCTATGGTGGAATTTTAGAACATCTACATCTTCTCCGTGGAGTAAGTTTATGTGGAATAAGTATTGTAAATGTTATATCCTATATTGGCTAAAGTCTTTGGATCATCTCAAACTTGGAGAAAGCTAGTTGACATTAGAGAGCACATAGAGAATAATATTTAGTGGCAAATTAAATAAGGAAATTCAAGTTTTTGGTTTGATAATTGGACCAGACAAAGTGCTCTTTATTTTGTTGAAGGAGAGAATTCTATGGAAGCGGAGGTAGAGGTTTGATATTTTTTAACAAATAAAGGTTGGAACTATCTGAAGTTAAGAAGTAGATTATCACAAGAAATGACTGAACACATAGTGGGGTATATAAAGCTTCCTACTGAGGATCTGACAATGACAGAGCATGGTAGATGGGAAACAAGCAAGGTATTTTTACTGTTAAATCAGCCTTTGACATGATGAGAAGTAATAAGGTACCTAAGGAGGAGTATAAGTATATCTGGAGGAAAGGGTTGCCTTGTAAAATTAGTTTCTTTATGTAGAGGTTCTGGAGGAGGAGAATAGCTATTGATGATAATCTCAAGAAGATGATAATTAACATTGTTTCAAGATGTTGGTGTTGTAAAGATAAGAAAGAGGAGACCATGGAACATCATTTTCTAACAACCCCATAGCTGAAAGGCTATGGAGGCAGTTTGCTATTTTTACAGGTATACACATTAAAGATATGGTTTTACATCAATTGATATGGACATAGTAGACAATGAAAGTTTCTACTAAATTGAAGATGGTTTTTGAAGTAATACTTGCATTGAAGGTAAAGTCACTTTTTCCACCTTGATGTGGCAAATATAAGACTTGGAGAGGAAACTAATCAAGTCAGTGTATCCTTGGTTAATGGTGGGAGAGGGAGATTGGACAACCTTAGCAAATATTTTCAGACAATACAAACCAAGGTTACATTATTTGACTATTCCATGGAGTTTCCTGGATAGGAGAAAATATAAATGTAACACAGATGGGGCATGTTAGGGAAACCCAGGAATTGGTGCTACTGATTTCTACATCGAAAATGAAAAAGGGAATTTGTATTTTGCTAAAGCTAGAGGAATAGGGGAGATGACTAATGTAGAGGCTGAAACTATAGCAATTGTGGAGGCTTTGACATATTATCATATACGGAATATAAAAGGAGTTACCATTGAAATTGATTCTTTTATTCTACAAAAGATAATTCAGAATCAATGGAAAATTCTTTAGGAGCTAGTGGAACGTGTTAAAAAGATTAAACATATGTTAGAAGCAGTGCAAGGGAATATTAATCATATTTTCAGGGAGGAAATACTGTAGCAGATGTTTTAGCTAGTGAAGTCATCAAGCAGCAAACAGAAAAGGAATACAATATATTCACAAGTCTTCCAACCAAGGTAAGAACACTACTTAACATGGATAAGTCACAAATCCCTAATCTACGAATTAGGACATGCAAAATAGTCAAGCAATAATGGAAGCAGAAATCATGCATAATCAAAAGCAATCAGTCAGTTATAACAGATATCGCAAAGGGGGTCCCAATAAATAAAAAGCCACGGGAATCCGATAGATACATATGCACAACTTAAATAGTTTTCTAACAGAGACTATAATCTTGTGCTTAATATAGCTAGCTGCCCTAGCTACAAAAAACCTTCAACAAAAATAGGGGTACATGGATTTTCCCGCTACAGCTCGGATTGCTTCAAATCAGTAAAGACCAAGATGATCCACCAGCAGACCCTACGTGTAAAGTCAAAAATTAGAAGAAGAGAGCTGAGTAGATTAAAAAGGAAAGCTTTTTGGAGAAGTTGCTTACAGAAAAGGGAAAATCTAAGTGGTAGCATACGTCATTCCTTGGATATGAACCCCGACCACCTGAGATTTTGTATGATGTTAGATAGGTTAAAGGTTAAATTCAACCACAAAGAACAAGAATACTTACCAGAGGTTGGTGGAAATGATAGACGAAGCACCATTATAGACATCCCAGGCTCAATCTTGAAGATTACCCACAGAATATACCTGATAAGGCTTCGATTCTAGCTCAGAGAAAACATACCCGAAGAGAGGCGGCGACAGAAAAGGAAGATGAGTACTCAGTACTCTTGTCCAAATGGACATTTTATATTTATTAGGAAACTCTTCATATTCCAATATGGTGGATCGGGTCAATTGTTTAGGCCTTTCCAATCAATGTATACTTGTGAACTTGTTTTGAGTTTGGATTATTAATAAAATGGTTCGATTCGGATCACCAAAAAATTTTAACTAAAAAAAATTAAAACAAGAAAAAATAAAAATCATGGAAAAATAAAAAGGAGGAAAAAAGGAGAAATAAATTAGAAGCAGAGAGACATTTAAACATGAAAAGGTGAAAAAACATTTGAGGTGTCGAGAGCAAAAATGTACATTTTTATAAATAAAAAGAAAGGAAGACTAATATTTAAATACTTTTCTTATGGAGGAAGAAAAAACAATTCACTCACTATGGGGTCAATCACGACCCGAACCAGGGTCTAGCCGTGACGGGTATCCCAAGTCCACTGAGGACTGGAGACCAACCCATTTGCCTAGTCAATACAGAACATAACACCTAGCAGCGGTTGAATTCCAAACATATACCAAGATAGAAAAGTAATAAACTCAAAGACATCTAACAATGTCAACATCAGTACCCAATCCACAGTAATATCCATAAAGCCTCTACTAATCCAAAAACAACCAACATCGGGACATGCCCCCGACCCTTACAATAACAATGACAATGACAATGATAATGTTAATGTGAACTCTTTAATTCTATTTCATGAAAGGAAACCGATGGAATGATCAAGTATTTCGAAGAATGGAAGCTCACCACTCACTGCAAATGACAGGCAAATCGAGTCAATCCACCTAACACATGCGCAGAAAAAGTAGGATTGCCTTTAGACCCTGTATCACATGGGGATATAGCGTTTGGAGATGGTTAGTGGGTTGAGTACTAGCATGTAACTCAGGGATAAGGATAAAGTAATGACAAATCAAAATCCAATTCAACTTAATGTACATATTCACATATATGTGTGCATACATACATACATATATATATATATATACATATACTTATATAAAATGTCGGGATACGAAACAAGGGTTAACATGTACTTTAAAACTTTAGCCTAGATTATGTAGCTTAACCGTCATATAACAGTACCCATGGGCTATATGGGCCCCAACACTCACCCCCTAGTCGGCCCTCAGTGCGTGTAGCATATGAACCATAGAATAATCTTATATACATACACGGGGGACCCAAACCTCTCAATCATCTTTGTCATGACCCGAGACTACCCCGTGGTTGTAACATGTTGATTAAGGCCACAAGTGACCCCAAGCTAACCCATGATCTGGTATCTGATGTGGGCACTGAATAAAGTAATAATAAAACATCATATGCGAAGGCTAAACTAATGAGAAGTTCTATTAAGATGTAATACTGAAACAATACCTGACAAGTCTGAACTGCTAATACAACTAAAAAATAAGTCTGACTATCTGAAAGCCTTGGTATTTTAAGGATCAACTTGAATGCCATCACTGGATATGATATAACCAAGGAAAACTACTGATATCAACCAAAATTAGTACTAGCTGAACTTAGAAAATAATTGGTGATCTTTGAGGGTCTGCAATGCAATCCTTAAATGGTCTGCATGATCATCTTTATCACGAGAACAGATGAGGATGTCATCTATAAAGATTACGACGAACATGTCCAAGTACTTCTTGAACACCCTATTCACCAAGTCCATAAAAGTTAAGAGAGCATTTGGTTGTCCAGAACACATAACTAGAAATTCAAAGACGATATCGAGTTCTAAAGGCTATCTTTGGGATGTCACATTCTCTAAAACTGAGATGATAATAGCTGGATCTAAGGTCTATATTAGAGAAATAGTTTTCACCCTAAATTAGGTCAAACAAGTCAACAATCCTAGGGAGAGAATACTTATTCTTAATTGTGACTTTGTTCAACTGATGGTAGTCAATGCATATTTTTAGAGAACTGTATTTCTTACATACGAAGAGAACTGGAGCAGCCCACAAGGAAACACTACGCCTGATGAAACCCTTATCGATGAGGTCTTTTCAATTATTCTTTCAACTCTTTAAGCTCAGTTGGAGCCATTCTGGAAGGAGTAATTAAAATGGGCTAGATATTTAGGAGGAGATCTATTCTGAAGTCAATTTCCCTCTCGAGAGGAACTCTGAAAAGATCTTAAGGGAACACTACTGGATACTCATTCACTACTAGAACTGATTCAAGACTCAGAGATTAAGAATTTAAGTCATGGAATTGGAAGAGATGGTAAATACATCTCTTGGATATCATCTTTCCTGCCTTAAGATAGGAGACAAACCATCTTATAGGCACTAAAGTACTACCCTTTTATTCAATAACAGGCTCCTTAGGAAACTGGAATTGGACCATTCCATTTCTACAGTAAACTAAGGCATAGCACGAGTGAAGCCAATCCATGCTAAGAATGACATCAAAATCAATAATCTCTAACTCTAAAAGGTCAACTGAAGTGACTTTCTGAGACACTATGATCGGAAAATTTTTGTATACCCATCTGGCTACAATAGAACTACTACTAGGGTAGACACTGAGAAAGGCTCCACTAATATGTTGGGACTAACGCCAAAGTCTACTACTATATAAAAGGTCACAAAAGGAAGTGAAGCTTTAGGGTATAACAATGCAAAAACATAAAGATGGAAAACTTGTAATGTACCCATAACCACATCAGGAGAACTCTCCAGATCATGTCATGCCTGGAGAGCTATAAGTGGGTTCTAACGTTACACGACCCAAACCAGGGCCTTGTCATAATGGGCATCTCAAGTCCAACAAGGAACGAAAACCACCCCCATTTCCTAACCCAGCCAATAAATATATACCCTAAATTGGATGAATTCTGAATATATAACAGGATAACATATTTGTACCAATGAAGTCTTTGAATATATAACAAGATAATATATCCATGTCCGTGACCAACCCAAGCAAGTCCAACCAACCCATATCAAACCAATAACCATAACCAAACAAAAATAATAACCAAGAGGATGTCCATAACATAACATAATAGGATGGAAAAATCATAAATTTAGTCCAACGGTATCAGCCCTCAAGACCAATACCAATATTAAGGCTGACATCACTACCGACACCGCCCATTCCAACCTATTATAGTTCCACAAAGCCTCTTACTGAAAGAAAAATAATATCCGATTGGAACATGCCCCCAACCATAGCCAAAACCAATGTATGTAAAATGAACAAAGTATGAAAAGACATCCATAATATGAAATGGATCCTTCTAGAGTATGGAAGCTCACTATTTCAATCTAACTGAGCTAATCTCGAGTTCGAGCAGTAAGCAGAAGGAGTAGAGTGGTCGGCTCCTGCATTGTGTAAGGATAAAACCTACCAAAGATGGGTTAGCGATTGAATGCTAGCAAATACTTAGGATAAGGATAAAATAGTGCCAACCTTAGAACCAAGCAACAACCACATACACACAAAGCTATACATATGTATGTATATATATATATACAAACCCTATCTAGAAAGGAAAGCGAATTTAGCATGTATTTTAAACCATTAACTTAGGTATGTTTAATTTAACTGTCCTAGTACCACCCATGGTCTATATGGGTCCAGTGTAACCCCCTGAACAGACCCCATTACGTGTAACTGCACAAACCAGAGATACCATCAGAGTAGGTAATTCCCAAGTACCCTTCGCTCTCTATGATACAGATATATACAAGTGTAATTTAGGGGATTCCCATGTACCCTATATGGTCATCATAACCAATCCTCATGCTGGAAAATATGAGTTTCCAGTATCCATCCATTGGACTCACACCTTTACGATTAGCTATCACACCCCATCATTATTGCCCAATTAAAACCATTACCACATAACCAAGACCACCAATTCGTTTATTAATAACCCAGGCAAGAAGTAGTGGTATCATTATACTGACTATTGTTTGCAAGCAATGTCCTTAGCCAACCTTTTAGAGTAGAAGGGATTCTCATGTACCCATAGATTACATTGTTTAGTTGCTTGGGGGATTCCTATGTACCCCATAAAAAGGTTCATTACTTAGTTTGCTTGGGGGATTCCCTTATACCCCACAAGGATTCCAATTAAACCAACCTTAACCACTAAGACCTTACTATTTGACCATTCCAAACTATTTAGACCATTAATACCATTAGGGTTCCATTACCAAGTTATACCATGCAATAGTTTAATTAAAAGTCTAACCATATAGGAAAAACATTCTCATAGGCATTTCATCAAACATGTTAAGGGCATAGTGTTTCCAAAACCAATACCAATAACCAATTCACCATTCCCATGCAACCAAGTGTTTAAATAATCATTAAAATATGCAAACCATAAGTAAAAGACACGGGAAATCCATTACCATCCATTATAATCAAAACCCCCCAATGCATATTTGAAAAAATAAAACCATACAATAATTATACCATGAAAACAATTCATAAAACATGCCTTTAGTTGGAACTAACAATGAGGGAGGAGTAACTTGCCTTAGATTGAAAAGAAGATGAGAAAAAATCACTTCTATAAGCCCCAATTTACCACCTTAAAGGAAACCCTAGCTTTTGCTTAGCCCAAGAGCCTTGAGAGATTTTGAGAGAGTTTCTAAGTGTTTGATTGATTGCAAATAGGTTAATAAAGACTTAAAAGGTGTTTTAAGTTGTGGGGTTCCAAGGATTTATAAGAAGAAATATCCAGATTACCCCCATCTTAAACTCTATGAAATGCTCGAAGGATGGTACGACCACCCCCTTCATCCATACCCTAGGGTACGAGTGGTACCCTTACTCATACCCTAAGCCTCACCTTAGACCCCCACACTTGTCAATATACGACCACGTTATACCAAATTATATCCAAGGGTTTGACCAATACCCTTAACCCATACCCTAGATAGAATATGATCAAGGATACACTAATTAACATACGAGTTAGCTTCATACGCCCCGTGTCCTAACATATGACCTATATGTTGTCCACTTATACCTTGGATAGAAACCTATCCCCACCATACTGTTTAAGGTATGACTAAGACCCTCCTAAACCGTTTCATAACATACGAATAGTACCCCTAGTCGTATGATGTCCAGTGAGTTCAAAGCTCAGGAAATTTTAAAGGATCACAACCCAGGGTGTTTCAATTCTCACCCACTAGGACCATTCATCCCCGAATGACGAGCAAGGTAGCACAAGCATGATTTATACCCCTAGATTTCTCTAGTCTTACCTTTAACAAAGATGCAACAAAATCAATCTTTCATTTAACAAAAACTAGAAAATAAGGATATTATGAAGAACACATACCTTAACCATGAATATCCGGGTCGAAAAACAAGTGCGGATACTTGAACTTTATGTCCTCTTCCACTTCCCAAGTAGCCTCTTCCACCTTCTGTTTCCACTATAGAACGTTAATCGAGGCCACATCGTTGGTCTAAAATCGATGAACCTGACAATCCAAAATCTTAACTGAGATATCCTTAAAGGACAGAGAATCCAAGATGCCCAAACTTTCCAAAGGAACAACTGATGAAGGATAACCTATACACTTTATCAACATAGAGACATCGAATGCTGGATGAATAGAGCTCAAACTAGAAGGCAACTCTAATTCATAAGCAACATTACGAACCCTTCTCAAAACCATATAAGGATCAACATACTAGGGACTGAGCTTCCCCTTCTTATCGAATCACATTACTCCCTTCATGGGAGACACCTTAAGGACCACCCTATCCCCAACCTCAAACTCTAAGTCTATGTTTTACATCCGCATAAGACTTTTAGCGACTTTGGGCAGCCTTATGCCTATCCCAAATCACCTTCACCATTTTCATAGCCTGATAAACCAAGTATGGACCAAATATATTTACCTCAGTAACCACGAACCACCCAATAGGAGACCTACACCTCCTACGATACAATTCCAATACTAGAATGGTAACTATTATTGTAAGCAAACTCTACAACAGGTAAATGTTCAACCCAGCTACCACCATAATCAATCACACATGCATAAATCATATCCTCTAATGTCTGAATAGTCCTTTTTGCATGCCCATCCATCTGCAGGTGGAAATCAATACTCAGACTAACCTTAGTCCCCAACCTCTTCTAAAATAATTGCTAAAAGTGAGATAAAAACTGTGTACCACAATCAGAGATAATTAAAATAGGTACCCTATGAATCTTCACGATCTCATAAAGATACAACCTCGCATAATCCTCGGCCAAAAAGTTAGTCCTCACTGGCAAAAAGTGAGCCAACTTTGTTGTCCTGTCCACGATGACCCCAACCAAATCAAATTAGTTCCAAGACCGATGAAGACCGGTAACAAAATCCATGTTGATCACTTCCCATTTCCATTCAGGAAATTTAATTTCCTGATACAAACCCCTAGGCCTCATGTGCTAAACCTTTACTTATTGGTACACAATACACTTGGCTATAATGTTAGACACATACCTCTTCATACCATTCCACTAATACATCTCATTGAGGTCATGATACATTTTAGTCGAACCAGGATGAATAACATAGCGCGACTCATGCGCCTCAGCCAATATCTTTTTATGCGAACCATTGACTTCAGGGACATATAACCTTCCATAGTACCTCAAAGAACCATCACCACGGATCTTAAATACCATTACCTTTTTCCCACCTACATCCTCTTGATTTTCATCAAGACAGGATCTAGTATTTGTTTCTCCTTGATCTCTGCACCAAAAGACGACCAAACTACTTCCTGTACCAACACACCATCATTCTTAGAGTTCAAATGTCAAACTGCAAGATTAGCCAAGTGGTGAATATCCTTCACCAACTCCCGCTTCTCCTTTTCCGCATGACCTAAACTCCCTATGGACAACCTGCTAAGCGCATCAACAACAATATTAGCATTACTTGGATGGTAGTGAAGACTCATATCATAGTCCTTAAGAAGCTCAAGCCATCTCCTCTGCCTGAGGTTAAGCTCCTTCTAATTAAATACATACTGCAGACTCTTATGATCTGAGAAGATATCTACATCCACTCTATATAAATAGTGCCACTAGATTTTTAATACAAAAACCACAGCTAACCATTCTAAATCATGAGTAGGATAGTTCCTCTCATGCACCTTCAACTGCCTGGAAGCATAGGCTATCACCTTGCCATGCTACATTAAAACACAACCAAGTCCTATTTGGGATGCATCAAAATAAAACCTTTTTGCCTGCAGGCAAAGTCAAAATCAGAGCCGAAATTAGCTTATCCTTTATCTTCTCAAAATAACCCTCACATACATCTGACCAAGAGAGCTTTACCTTTTTATGTGTCAATTTAATCAATAGGGCAGCTATAGGAGAAAAACCCTTCATAAACCTTCTATAATAACCAGCCAAACCCTGGAAGCTCCACATATCAATAGGAGTCGTAGGTCGAGGTCATTTTCTAACCACTAAAACCTTTTATAGATCCATCATGATCCCATCACTAGAAATAATATGACCCAAAAAAGTGACAGCATTCAACCAGAATTCATATTTTGAGAATTTGGCATATAGCTATTGCTCTTTCAAGGTCTACAACAACAAACAAAGGTGATTAGCATAATCCACCTCACTCTTAGAATACACCAGGATGTCATATATGAACATAATGAAAAAAAGATCTAGAAATTGATAAAATACCCTATTCATCATATCTATAAATGTTGTTGAAGAGTTAGTCAAACCAAAGGACATAACCAAGAACTCAAACTACCCATACCGAGTATAAAAAGTCATTTTAGAGATATCCACCTCCCAAATCTTAAGTTGATGATACCCAGACCAAAGATCATTCTTGGAGAAGAACTTAGCACCTTGTAACTGATCAAACAAGTCATCTATTCTTGGAAGAGGATACTTGTTCTTGACCGTTACCTTATTCAACTGCCTATAGTCAACGCTCATCCAAAGGGATCCATCTTTCTTATGCGCGAATAGAACCGGTGCACCCTATGGGGAAACACTAAGATGGATAAAACCATTATCCAAAAGGTTCTTAAATTGCTCCTTGAGTTCCTTCAACTCAGTCGGAGCTATTCTGTAAGGAGGAATAGATATTGGACGAGTGTCCAAAACCAAATCAATCCCAAACTCAATTTCCCTATCTGGAGAAACACCAAGAAGATCATTCGGAAAGACCTTAGGAAACTCATTCATCACCGGAACCAAATACAAAGAAGGACCTTCCGAGTTAGAATCTTTAATAAGCACTAAATGATAGAGACATCCTTTAGAGATTAATCTCCAAGATCTAAGATATGATATAAATTTCCACTTAGGAGCTAAGGAACCACCCTCCCATTCAATAATCGGTTCACCAGGGAACTTAAAGACAACCTTATAGGTCAAATAATCTAAGGACACGTAGCACGAATGTAACCCATCCTTACCCAGAATAACATTAAAATCCACCATGTCTAATTTGAACAAGTCCACCAAAATTTCCTTGCTACCAACAGATACCACACACACCCTATAGACTCTTTTAGCAACCATAAAGTCACCTACCAGGGTATAAATAGATAGAAGATTTGAAATAAACTCAGGATCAAAACCAAAATACACAGCCACAAATAGGGTCACATAAGAAAGAGTGGACCCCAGATTGAGTAAATAATACATATCACAAAAAAAGAGTTGTAACGTACAAGCCATGACATCAGGCGATGCCTCAGACCCCTATCAGGAAGCAAGAGCATATAACCTATTCTGGCTTATGCCAGTACCAGAAGTAGAAACAGATGCAAAAGCAGCACCCTTTGGTGTAAGAGCAGATGAAAAGGCAACTGAAACCTTATTTGCTCCTGAAGCAACCTTACCAACTGGGAAATTTCTAAGCATATGGCCTGGCTAACCATATTTAAAACACCAGGCCCTCCGCTTATCAAAAAAACACCAATGTAACTAACCACAGAACCTACAAGAAGGACACGATAAAGCCAATTGTGCCCCACTAGCCTGAGATTAGGAACCCTGTGCCCTGAAGTTGTTGCCACCCTGTTGACGCTTATTACCTAATAGCTTCGGGTAAGGAGCACTAGCTGTAGATAAAGAACCAAAACTCCCCCACTTTTTCTTTGGAACTAACACCCATTCCTACCACTTTGTTGTTGATCACCCTGCTCAGAGAACCTAAACTTTTTACCCTATCTTTCCCCTACCTCAGACTGCCTTTTCTTTTCCTCCTCCACCTATTACATTTGAAAAATTAACCTACATATATCTATGTCCTTGATCAGCAATGTAGTCTTGCTTTCAAGGATCAACTCACGCGATAGTCCTAAGGGAAACTTCCTTATCCTGACCCTTATATCAAGCCCCATTTCCATAGCATACCTAGACAACTAGTGAAACTTCAAGGCATACTTCTTGACTGACATCTTCCCCTATTTTAGATTAAAAAATTCCTCTACTTTTACTTCCCTCAGCTCCTGAGGAAAGAAGCAATCCAAAATGCATCGAAGAAAGACTACCACAAAGATGAATCCTCAACATCACCCTTTGTCCTATCCCATTCCTCGTACCATTGGTATACCGCATCCTTAAGCTGATAAGCTACAAATTCTACCCCTTCCATATTAGTCGCATGCATAATCCTAAATATCTTTTCCATCTCATCCAGAAAATCCTGAGAATTCTTCTCCATTGTAACACCAGTAAAGGTTAAAGGACTCAACTTCATGAACTGGCCAACCCTTATGACCTCAGAATATGGAATACCAAATGAACCATACTTAGCTTGAGAATCCACTAACTGAGCAATCATATGGATTGACTAAAAAAACTCTGAATTCATCACGTAGTCTTGAGGAAGACTAGAAGAAATTGGTGGAACTCTAGAATAATAAGGGATTGGACCCCTAGATCGAGTATGGATCCCCTGAGTAAATAGTGTCATATCAACATCATCCCTAATTAGGACAAAGAAGTTTTCGTGAACTTTAAATCATTGGGGTATGATCTGAAAGACTAACAAATAGGAATTATAGAAAATTCCAGAACTTAGAAGCTAAGCTTAAAAATAGAACACAAAGGAGAGAAACATTCCTAAATGCCTTGTAGCCTCTCTCTTATGAGTGTGGTACGCTACACACCCTTAAGAGAAACTCTACTAGACACGACTTTGTGGACTCCCAATTGACCATGACCTTAAAGCTCTTATACGAACTTGACATGACCCAAACTAGTGCTTTGTTGTAATAGGCATCTTAATCCAACCAGGACCGAAGACCACCCCATTATCCAACCCAACCAACCAACATATACCCTGAATTAGATGAATTTTAAACATATAACAAGATAACATATTTATACCAATACAGACTCTAGGATAGGTCCATGTCCATGACCAACCCAAGCAAGTCCAACCAACCCATATCCAACCAATAACCACAACCAAACCAAAATAATAATCAAGAGAATATCCATAACATAAGAGGATAGAACAATTATAAATTCAGTCCAACGGTATCAACCCTAATACCAATGCCAATACTAAAGCTGACACCACTACTGACACCGCCCATTTGAACCTATAGTAGTTCTACATAGCCTCTAACCAAAATAAAAATAATATCCAGTTGGGACCTGTCCCCAACCATAGCCAAAATCAATGTCTATAAAAAGACTAGAGTATGAAAATACATCCAAAATATAAAATAGAGCCTTCCAGAGTATGAAAGGTAGCCACTTTAATTCAACCAAGTTGATCTTGAGTTTGAATACTAAGTAGGAGGAGTAGAGTGGCCAGTTTCTACATCGAGTGGGGATACTGCCGCTCAAAGATGGGTTAGCGGGTGAACACTAGCAAGTACTCAGGATAAATATAAACTAATCCAAACCTTTAAAACCAAGCAACAACTACATGCACATAAATCTATACATATATATATATATAAACCATATCAGGAAAGGAAAGCAGATTTAGTATACAATTAAAACCATTAACCTAGGTATGTGTAGCTTAATTGTCCTAGTACCACCCATGGGTTATATAGGTCCAGTGTAACCCCCTAAATGGGCTTCGATGCATATAGCTGCATGAACTAGAGATACCATCGGAGTAGGGCATTCCCAAGTACCCTTCGCTCTCCATGATACATAGATGTACAAGTGTAACTTAAGGGATTCCTATGTATTCCATATAGTCATCATGACCATTCCTCATGCTGGCAAACATGAGTTTCCAGTGTCCGTCCATTGGACTCACACCTTTATGGTTAGATATAACACCTCAACATTATTGCCCAATTAAAACCATTATAATACAACCAAGACCACCAATCCATTTATTATTAACCCAGGCTATAAGTGGTGGTATCATCAAACCGACTATAGCTTCCAAGAAATGTCCTTAGAAAATCTCTTAGAGAAGAAGTGATTCTTATGTACCCATAGATTACATAATTTAGTTGCTTGGGGGATTCTCATGTACCCCACAAGTAGGTCCATTACTTAGTTTGCTTTGGGGATTTCTTTATACCCCACAAGGCTTCCAATTAAACCAACCATAACCACTAAGACCTCACCATTTGACCATTCCAAACCATTTAGACCATTTATACCATTTAGGATTCCATTATGAAGTTATAACATGCAATAGTTTCATTAAAAGTCCAACCATATAGTAAAAGCATTCTAATAGGCATTTCATTAAATATATTGAGGGCATAGTATTTCCAAAATCAAACCCAACAACTAATTAACCATTCTTATGTAATCAAGTGTTTAAACAATTATTATAATGTGAAAACTATAAGTAAAAGGCATGATAAAACCATTACCATCCATTATAATTAAAAAAAACAATATATATTTGAAAACCTAAAACTATACAACAATTATTCCATGAAAACAATTCATTAAATATTCCTTTAGTTGGAACTAACAATGAGGGAGGAGTAACTTGTCTTAGATTTAAAAGAAGATGAGAAGAAATCACTCCTATGAGCCCCAATTTACCACCTTAAAGAAAACTCTAGATTTTGCTTAACCCAAGAGCCTTGAGAGATTTTGAGAGAGTTTCTCAATGTTTTATTGATTATAAATAGGCTAATGAATCTCCAAAAGGTGTTTTAAGTCATGGGGTCCAAGGAGTCATAAGAAAAATGTCCAGATTACCCCCAACTTAAACTGTATTAAATGCCAGCAGGAAGGTACGACCACCCTCTCCATCTATACCCTAGGGTACGAGTGGTATCCTTAATCATACCCTAGGCCTCACCTTATACCCCCACACTGGTCAATATACAACCATGCAATTCCAAATCATATCTAATGGTACAACCAGTACCCTTAACACATTCCCTAGACAGAATATGACCAAGGATATACTGATTAACATATGAGTTAGCTCTATTCTACCTGTACCCTAACATATGACCTATATGTTATATACTCATACCTTAGATAAAAACCTATCCCCACCATACTATTTAAGGTACGACAAAGACCCTCCTAAACCATATCATAACATATGACTAGTACCCCTAGTTGTATAATGTCTAGTGAGCTCAAATCTTAGGAAATTTCTAGGGATCAAAAACCAAGGTGTTTCATGATGTTTCCCACTAGAGGTGGTGCCCTACTAAGTCTGACATGTAACACCTTGGGTTTTTGATCCTTGGAAATTTCCTAGAATTTTTGTAATTACTACCCTAGTTATGACTGGACCCTATGAGTCGTGAGGTGTCTTGAAGAGTCGTTGGGATGAGTCATAACCAAATCAATAAGTCTGTGGCTAGATTCTACTTTGAGTATGAGTGACTCACTAAGAGCCATAAGGATATGTTATGAGTCGTTAGGTATAATCATAGGATTTCCAGTGTATACACTAATTTAGGATCTATGTTGACTATGAATGGACCCTAAGAGTCGTTGGGTCCCATTATAATTTTAGTGGCTGAGTCATAAGGTCAACAGTATAGGGAGAATTAGTGGTACTACCTTGGTTATGATTCATAATGACGATTCATAAAGAGTGGTTATGAGTCAAGGGTTGACCTGTAGTCAAAGGCAATATTTTTTTATCTTCTAAGTTAAGGGCATTCTGGATATTTTCCTCTTATCCAAATTGAAACCCACGACTTATAACCTCTTTAGGGTGTCATTAGCACTTAGAAACTAATCCAAATAACTTTCCAAACACTCTAAATATCTCTCTAAATTCTCTCAAGCAATTCAAGCTAGGGTTTCATCAAGTTGGTTTTAGCTATGAGAAATATGGGAATGTAATTATTCTTGGACTATTATATTATAATATAAAATTAAACCTTGTGGGTTGGTGTTTTCAAAAGCTATTGCATAATTAAACCAAGAGAGGTTGTGAATTCACCAAGTAATGAAATTATTTTGGTATGTTGATATTAATTTGTAAGTGTAGTTGGTATGACGATACCAATAATGTATGCCTAAATATGTATTATAGTTCATTGAATGGGATTATTTTAATTGGGCTTTAAAGAGGGTAGTGTGGCTGAGTCGTGAAGGTGGAGTTCTGAAGACAATCACTGGAAACCACAGTTGTTGATACGGGGCTCTATATGACCATGTGGTTCGAGTCTCCCTTATTATTATTATTTTCATACAATTGGCAGGTTTGAGTCCCCCACATATTATTACATAATTTGGTGATTGTGTCACCTTGATATGCAGGGAGATTTTAGTCCCTCATAGTGCATATGTATACCCTTTAGTTCGTACAGCCATACGCATTGGGGCCCTACTAGCTGGGGAAGAGATGGGCATATATAGCCCTTGGGTGCCTTGTATGCTATAACAATTGAGCTATATAATCTAGATTAAGGTTTTGAAATGCACGTTAAGCCTTTTTCCCTATATCGACATGTGTTATATGTATATGTATACGCATTGAATGATTTTAAACTGTTTATCATGGCATTATGTTATTAAGTGTACCTAATTTACATGTTAGTGCTCTAACCTCTAATCATCTTTGAACGTTATGCCCCCATGTGATGTAGAAACTAGCCATACTTCTACTTCTCCTTCTCAGTGATTAGGATTCAGGATCAATATGTAAGTTGACATTGAACTGGTAAGCTTTCATACATCGAAAGACTACCTTTCATGTTTTGGTCTCTTATACATTAGACCGTTTAGACTTATTTTGGATATATTTGGGGGCATGTCCCAACACTTTATTGATACTCAGTTTTGGTTCTTTTTATAAGGCTTTGTTGGATTATTTTTGACTTGGAGTGGTTTGGTCAATTGTTTTGGCTGGGTTATTAGATATTAATCATAAAAATATTTTTTATTCTTGATTCTATCTTGTTATATATTTGGAATTCATCTGATGATTGGGAATGTTGTGTTTACTTGGTTAGGTGCAGGGGTGATCTCCGGTCCATGTGGGACTTGAGATATCCATCACGGCCAGGCCCTGGTTTGATTTGTGACAAAGATGGTATCAAATCCTAGGTTTAGTGTCATTGGGTATCCAATAAAGTCGTATAAAGTAGAGACTCATTTATGGGTGTGTAGGGTGCCACACTTATAAGGGAGAGGCTACGAGGTATTTAGGAATATTTCCCTTTCTTCTTGTTCTATTTTTAAGCTATAGAGTCTGAGGTCTGGAATCTTTTTAATCCCCATTTATTCGCCTTTCAGATCATGCCTCCAAGAAGATTTGATAATCATGGAAACTCTTTTGTCCTATTTAAGGATAATATGGATAGAGCTCATCCTACTCCAAAAGTTCACACCCAGTCCAGGGTAACTGTTTTTGATTGCCCTGATAAAACTCCACCAGTTACTTCTATCTCTCCTAAGGCACCTAAGGATGGCATGTCTAATGTTGAGTTTCGCCAGTCGATTCATTTTCTTACCCAGTTAGTGGCCTCTCAGACTGAGCATGTTGTTTCTGTTACCCCATCATCAGAGGCCACTAGGGTTGGCTAATTTATAAGGTTGGGTCCTCATGTTTTCACTGGCTCTAAAGTTAAGAAATATCCTTAAAACTGTATTGATGAGATGGCAAAAATCTTTCGTATGATGTACGCTACTAACATGAAGGGTGTAGATTTTGTTGCTTATCAATTAAAGGATTTGGCACACCAATGGTATGAGGAGCAGGACTAGTCTAGGGGTGATGATTCTGAGTCCACCTTGTGGGATAATTTTTCTAGTGCTTTCCTTGACCGCTTTTTCCTCAGGAGTTGAGAAAGAAGAAGGCCAAGGAATTTGTAAAATTGAAGCAAGGTAGGATGTCAGTAAAAGAGTATACCTTGAAGTTCCATCAGTTATCTCGGTATGCTCCAGAGTTGGTGACTAGCATGAGGGATAGGATGATAAAGTTTACTTTTGAGTTATACCAAGACTTAATTCTGGAAAGTAAGGCTACCTTGTTAAACAAGAACATGGATACTTCTTGACTTGTGGTTAATATACGTCAAGTCAAAGAAGAAAAAAACCAGGCTAAAATTGGAGAGAGGTATAATAAGAAGTTTTACTACTCAGACCAAGGTAGAGGTTAATAGCAAATTGGTAGCTATGGAGGAAAATGGTCCAAAAAGAAGTGGGGTAACTCTGGTACCTACTCTACGGCTAGTACTCCCTATCCAAACCCATTGGGCGATCGTCGTATACAGAGTAGTGATGGTTTTAAGGTGTAGGGTGCCCAATCTTAGGTTAGTGGGGCTCAGTCAGCTCTATTTTATCCTCCTTGTAGATTATGCAATCAGTTGCATCATGGCATTTGTGATGAAGGAAGGAACAAGTGCTTTAAATAAAGTCAGATTGGTCATATGCAGAGAGATTGTCCTTCTGGGTTGATTCTGGGGTAAATAATATTCATGTTGCTGTTGCATTAGCTCTTTCACCAAAGAGTGCTACTCCTACTTCTGGCTTCGACACTAGTCGGAATCATCTCTATGATCTCATTACCCATTAGGAGTCTGAGGTATCCCCTGATGTCATTACTGGTACGCTGAAACTCTTATCTCGTGATACGTATTTCTTGCTTGAACCAGTGTCCACTCTCTCTTATGTGACCCTATTTATGGATATGCATTTTGGTTTAGGTCCTGAGTGTATTTTGGACCCCTTTTCTATTTCTACCCCGGTAGGTGACTCTTTGGTTGCTAGAAGAGTGTATAAGAGTTGTATGGTGTCTATTGGTAGTAGATAAAATCTAGTAGATCTGATAGAGTTAGACATGGTTGATTTTGAGGTCATACTAAGGATGGATTGGTTGCATTTATGCTATGCTTTTTTAGATTGTCGGACTTGTAAGGTCATCTTTAGTTTTCCTAATGAATGGGTTACTGAATGGGAAGGTAGTTCCCTAGTGCCTAAGGAAAGGTTCATATCGTATCTTAGAGCTCAAAAACTAATCTCTAAGAGAAGTCTATGTCATTTGGATTAGGGTAAAGATTTTACCTCGGATAGTCCTTCCTTACATTCTATCCTCGTGGTAAATAAATTTCCTGAAGCCTTCCCTATTGATCTTCCTGATGTTCCTCCTAAAAGAGAGATTGATTTTGGGATTGATCTTATTTCAGACACTCATCATCTCTATCCCTCCATATATAATGGCTCCAGCTGAGTTGAATGATCTTAAGAAGCAGTTATAAGACCTTCTAGATGAGGGTTTTATCCATCCTAGTGTGTCCCCGTAGGGTACACCTATTTTATTCATGCGTAAGAAGGATGGTTCCCTTCGAATATGTATTGATTATCAACAATTGAATAAGGTGACAATAAAGAATAAGTATCTACTATCGAGGATTGGTGATCTTTTTTATCAGATTTAGGGTGCTAAATTTTTCTCTAAGATTGATCTTCAGTTCGGGTACCATCAGTTGAAGATTAGGGAGAAGGATAGCACGAAGGCTATTTTTTGAACCTGGTACGGTCACTTTGAGTTCTTGGTGATGCCTTTTGGCTTGACTAACACTCCGGTATCATTTATAGATCTCACGAATTAGGTTTTTCGTCAATTTTTGGACTTATTTGTCATTGTCTATCTTGATAATATCTTGGTTTTATTTGAAGAATAAGGTGGATCATGCCAATCACCGATGCCTTATGTTGCAGACCCAAAAGGATTAGTATTTGTATGATAAGTTCACTAAGTATGAGTTTTGGTTGAATATTGTGACTTATCTGGGCCATGTTATTTTTAGTGAAGGAATTTTGGTGGATCCACAAAAGGTTGTGGTGGCTAAAAAATGGCTTAGACCCAGGACTCTAATCGATATTCGAAGCTTCTTGGGTTTAGTCAGTTATTATAGAAGGTTTGTAAAGAGTTTCTGTTCCATTGCTTCCTCTTTGACCAAGTTGACTCAGAAAAAGGTAAAGTTCCTGTGGTCGGATGCTTTTGAGGTGTCAGTTTCAAAAAATTGAATGATAGGTTGACTTCAGCTCCAGTCTTGACCCTACCTGAAGGTACTGATGGTTTTGAGATCTATTGTGATATGTCCTGATTGGGACTTAGTTGTATATTAATGCATCATGACAAGGTGGTTGCTTATGCTTCAAGATAGTTGAAAGTTCATAAGAAGAATTCTCCGAACCATGATTTGAAATTGATAGCTGTGGTGTTTGTATTAAATATCTGGCGTCATTATTTGAATAGGGTTTAAGTTGATATTTATTTTGATCATAAAATCCCGCACATATTAACTCAAAAAGAGTAAAATCTCAGGCAGAGGAGGTGGCTTAAGCTGCTCAAGCATTATGACATGAATCTTCATTACCACCCAAGTAAAGCTAACGAGGTTGTTGATACTCTTAGTAGGTTATTTATGGGAATCTTATCTCATGTGAATGAGGAGAAGAGGGAATTGGAGAAGGACATTCACCGTTTGGCTAACCTTCGAGTTCACCTTTTGGACTCTGAGAATGGTGGTGTGTTTGTGCAAAAGGTGGTGCAGTCGTCCCTTGGTTCGATAGTAAAAGAGAAACAAGTGTTGGATCCTATCTTGATGAAAATCAAGATTGATGTAGGCAAGCAGAAGGTGGTGGTTTTTGAGATTGGCAGTAATGGTATCTTAAAGTACTAAAGGAGGTTGTGTGTTCCCAACATTGATTGGTCGCGAGCTAGGATTTTGGTTGAGGCCCATGATTCACGGTATACGGTTCAACCTGGGTCAACAAATATGTATCGTGATCTTAAGGAGATTTATTGGTGAAATGATATAAAGCGGCATGTGGCCAATTTTATGGCTAAGTGCATGGTATGTCAGCAAGTGAAAGTGGAACACTTCAGGCCCAAACGGTTGTCTTAAGAGATCGAGCTGCCCGTGTGGAAATAGGAGATAATTAATATAGATTTGGTTATCGGTATTTCGCGGTCTCTCCATCAGTTTGATTCAATCTGGTTCATTGCAGATAGTATGACTAATTCTTCTCACTTTATGCCAATGAGAACTAATTTCTCTTTTGAGGACTATGCTAAGTTGTTCATCGAGGAGATCGTGAAGTTACATGGTGCTCTAGTTTCCATCATTTTTTATCGAAGTACTCAGCTATCATCTCACTTTTGGAGGTCATTTCACATGGGTTTGGGGACTAAGATGACCCTTAGAACCATTTCCCACTCGTAGATGGATGGACAAGCAGAAAGGATGATTCAGGTTTTGGAAGATATGCTTTGGTCTTATATAATTGACTATGGTGGTAGTTGGGTTGAACACTTGACACTCATTGAATTTTCTCACAATAATAGTTATCAATATAGTATTGGTATGACTCCTTTTAAGGCCTTGTATGATAGAAAATGTAGATCTCCCATCAGGTGGTTAGAAGTTGGCTGGCTGAGATATTTGGCCCGTGTTTGGTTCACCAAGCGATAGAAAAGGTGAGTATGATTTGGGATAGGCAAAGAGAATTAGAATTTAAGGTACGAGATTGAGTTTTCCTAAAGATGTCTCCCATGAAGGAAGTGATATGGTTTGGGAAGAAGGGAAAGCTTAGCCCCCGTTATGTCATTTTGTACTTGATCTTGAAAAGAGTTGGTAATGTTGCTTATGAATTAGAGTCGCCTTCTAATTTGGACTCCGTTCACCCGATGTTTTATGTTTTGATGTTGAGAAAGTGCACAGGTGATCCTTCGATTGTTGTTCCTTTAGAAAAGGAGGGTATTTTAGATTCCTTGTCTTATGAGAAAGTTTTGGTGGAAATTTTGGATCGACAACTCCATCAATTGTGGACTACGGACTTAACTTCGATAATGGTTCTTTGGTGAAAACCAAAAGGTTGAGGAAGCTACTTCGGAAGTCGAGGAGGACATAAAGTTCAAGTACCCGTTCTTGTCTTCCATTCCAGATAATCGTGCTTAAGATATGAGTATTCCTTAACATCTGTATTTTCTGACTTTGTTAAAGAAAAGAGTGATTTCCTTGGCATCTTTGTTTTTTGTCTTTGTTAAACGTAAGAGTAGAGGTATTTGGAGTCAAATCGTGCTAGCAAATACCTTGTCCTATCATTCGAGGAAGAATAATCCTAAGGAGGGCAATATAAAATGCCCTAGGTTTTCGGTCCTTGGAAATTTCCTAGAATTTTGTGCTCATTTCTTTGGTTACGACTGGACCTATGAGTCGTAGGGTGTCCTGATAAGTCGTTGGGATGAGTCATAACCAAATTAGTAGGTTTGAGACTAGATTTTTCTCTGAGTACGAGTAGCTCACTAAGATCCATAAGGATATGTTAAGAGTCATTAGGTGTAATCGTAGGGTATCCAATGTATACCCCAATTTGGGTTCTATGTTGACTACGATTGGACCCTACGAGTTGTAGGGTCCATTATGATTACTGTGGCTGAGTTGTAAGGTCGAAGGTGTAGGGTGCCTTGGTGGTACTGCATTGGTTACAACTCGTGGTGACGAGTCTTAAGGAGTGGTTATGAGTCAAGGGTTCACCCATAGCCAAAGGCGGCACTTTTTTATCTTTTAAGTTAAGGGCATTCTGTACATTTCCCTCTTATCCAAATTGAAACCCACGACTTATAACCTCTTTAGGGTGTTATTAGCACTCAGAAACTAATCAAAGTAACTTCCCAAACACTCCAAAAGGCTCTTTGAATTCCCTCAAGCAAGTCAAGATAGGGTTCTATCAAGTTGGTTATCTAGGGGCTCTAGAGTTAAATTCTCTCCGTGAAACTTGATATTATAGGCATATGACTCTACCCTTAAACTTAATATATCTATTGCATGAAAGTACATGGTTATTTACATAATTAAAAATAAGGGTTTTGACATGATTGGGGGGTTTTACATGAATGGTCAATTAATTATTTTCCTATGGTTTTATTATGCATTACTCGTGTTTTAAATATGGTTTTGAACTTCTGGGTACATGGGTATGGTGAATGAACTTGAGAATTATGATTTTCCCCAAACTTGTGGCTTTTGAAATGGTTATGACCCCAACCCTATAATGTGAAGTTGTTTTTAGCCATGAGAAATATGGGAATGTAACTATTCTTGGACTATTGTATTATGATGTTTAATTAACCCTTGTGGGTTGGTGTTTTCAAAAGCTATTGCATAATTGATCCAAGAGGGGTTGTGAATTCCCTAAGTAATGAAATTGTTTTGGCATGTTGATGTTACCTTGAAAGTGTAGTTGGTATGACGATACCAACAATGTATGCCTAAATGTGCATTGTGGTATATTGAATGGGATTGTGTGATAATTGTTTTAATTGGGCTTTAAAGAGGGTTGCGTAGCTGATTCGTGAAAGTGGAGGTCCGAGAGACCATCACTGGAAACTGCAGTTGCCAACGTAGGGGTTTATACGACCGGGTGGTTTGAGTCCCCCTTATTATTATTATTCTCATACTATTGGGAGTTTCGAGTCCCCCATAGCTTATTACATGATTTGGTGTTCGTGTAACCTTGATATGCAGGAAGTTTTGAGTACCCCATAGTGCATATGTATATACCATCTGGTTCGTGCGGCCACACGCACTGGAGCCCTTCCCGCTGGGAAGAGCTGGGCCTATATAGCCTGTAGGTACCTTGTATGTTATGACGGTTGAGCTACACAATTTAGACTAAGGTTTTGAAATGCACGTTAATCCTTCTTACCTATCCCAATATGTGTTATATGTATATGTATATTCATTGAATGATTTGAACTATTGATCATGGCATTATGTTATCCTGTATCCATGAGGTACATGCTAGCACTCCAACCGCTAACCATCTTCGGACGCTATCCCCATGCAATGCAGGAACTAACCATATTATTACTTCTTCTACTCAGTGATTAGGATTCGGGATCAGCACGTGAGTTGATATTGAAGTGATGAGCTTTAATGCATCGAAAGACTACATTTCATGTTTTGGTCTCTTATGCTTTAGATCATTTAGACTTATTTTTTCTACAGTCGGGGGCATGTCCCGACACTTTATTGATACTCAGGTTTGGTTTTTATTTAGAAGGCATTGTTGGATTACTGTGGACTTGGGGTGGTGTTGGTCAGTTATTTTGGCCAGGTTATTGGATATTGATCATAAAAATATTATTGATTTTTTATTCTATCTTGTTATGTGTTCGGAATTCATTCGATAATTAGGAATATAGTGTTCACATGGTTAGGTGTAGTGGGTGATCTCTGGTCCATGTGGGACTTGAGATACCCATCACGATCAGGCCCTAGTTTTGTTCATAACAGGATGACTCAGTGGATCCAATAAGAAACTAGACTGACCTGGTTAACGAAAGTCCTCACCCTTCTGGGCAACAACTGGCCATCCCTAATTTTGTGGCCTGGCTTGCCACATCCAAACATGTATCACTACCTGTCCTGCACTCCCCTTATTGGTTCATACCATATCTCTTACAAAGTCCATTGGTATGACCACTATTCACACTACCTTAGGACATAGAGCCTGGCACTTTATCCTGATTATCCTGACTGAACTTAGGCACTGGCGCAGTGGCTAAAGATGGTGCTGGAGACGAAGATTTCTTACGGAATTGAGATCGATTCCCAGCATCATACCTTTTTTGTGAGAAGTTGAAACTACCGGTTTTGGCCCTCTTATTCTCCCCATCCTTCTCTTTAAGCTTCTCTTTCTCAATTTGCTGAGCATGAACCATCAACCTAGAAAGGTATATCTCCTTAATCAACATATTTATTCTAAACTCCTTGACTACATCATCTGACACACCAGACACAAACTTACTCATTCTGGCCCTATAATTAACCAGTATAGTTGGAGCATACCTTGCCAACTGGGTAAACTTAAGTGAGTACTCCTTTACACTCATATTACCCTACTTCAGATTTATAAACTCCTGCACCTTGGACTCCCTCAACTTGAGTGGGAAGAATCTGTCATAGAAGGTCGTACCAAATTCATTTCACTCTATAGCTCCTGCTTCAACACCTCTGTCCTCCTTCCACTACTCAAACCAAGTATGAGCCACTCCTTGCAGTTGGTAAGTGGCTAAGTCAGCACTCTCACTAGTAGTAACACCCATGATATCTGTCACTTTCTGCACACTATCCAAAAACTCTTGCGGATCCTCCTTAGACTTGGATGCAAACAAATAGAGGATTTATCCGAGTGAAGTCATGAATCCTAGATGTTTTCATGCTCACTAATGGATTGGTTGGGGTAATATCCTGCTGGTTATCTGAGCAACCATGGTCTGGGACAAAACCGCAAAAGAAGTCCTAAATTCGGCATAGGAAACATGTTTGTTCAGAGGGTGTTCCTAAACAGGTGGTGGTGCGGGCTGATCCCCATTCCTTCCTCCGTTATTTTTTCTGTGAGTCATTTTCTACAAATGGATGAAGGACGAGTTAGGAAAGAGAATTCAATAGAGCTCACGCTCTTTCGCACAACATGGATACTGAAAGAAGGGAAACTTTCCTAAAACGTCTTGTAGTCTCTTGCCCATAAGTATGGCTCACTTCACACCCCTGCATAAGACTACTCAATGTGGCTTTCTAACACCATATGATACTTTAAAATCATAGGCTCTAATACCAAGTTTGTCACAACCCAATACTACCCCCTAGTCGTTACACGGTGCTTAAGGCAACAAGTGACCCTAAGCTAACCCGTGATCTGGTATCTGCTGTGAGCACGGAATAAAGTAATAATAAAACATCATATGCAAAAGCTAAACAAATGGAAAGTTTTATTAAGATGTAATACTGAAACAATACATAACATGTCTAAACTACTAATACAACTGAAAAACAAGTCTGACTATCTGAAAGCCTATAAAACATAAGGAGTTCATAGGATAAACCCCCAACGAACTTCGACTGGTTAAGATAAAGAAAGTACTGAAAATAGTTGTAAATAACTTGTTCTCGATGGATGAGAACTCACCACAACTGCTGCTAAGTGGCACTGAACTGACTAAGGGTGATCGGGGAACTTAGCGTCCGAACCTATATTATGAAATCAATATAGTACAAAAGAGAGTATGCAGTCAGTATTTGGAATGTATTGGTTCATGAGATAAGGACATACAGAAGTACATATTAATAGTGAGCATGAATGAATGAACACATAAAATGAATGTAAGACCAAGTATAGCACGTACAAAAATAATTTGTAAAACTGAATGACTGCATAACTAATAAACTGAACACTTAGTCATACAAACCTGAACTGATATAATCTGAGTACTATACTGAAATTGTGGGAGCTATCATTTAACCAATATGCCCCAATTTGAGCTAATCGGGGTCTAACCTATAACCCCAATTAGTAGGGTGTCAGCACATGGTCACGGGTACTAACACTGGCTGTGTGGATCCACTGTGCTGATGTCCCGAAGGACTAGGGTATCTGTCCTCTACTGGCGAGTAACCCCCAAGACAGTTTCAGTCCTCTACTGGTGGGTGATATCTCATAACCTACATTGTCTGCGTAGTTCTGGAACTTAGGGACTACTACTAAAGGTCTCAGTCCTCTACTAGCGGGTGAGCTTCATCCCTAGGTTCGCTCGGTGCTAAATCCTACTCTCAACGGAATTGACACTGATACTGATTAAAGTTAACAGGATAATTGCTCAACATGACTAGCATAATCTGAATATGATAATAAAAGTATGATCTGACTAACTTATTGGTTTTAATCGGAAACATACATAAACATATGAGTATCGGGTGTTCATAACCCACTAGAACTGAGTAATACATTAAGTACAATAACATCGTCATAATACTATAAGTATATTCATGATTCGTAGACCCAAAACATAGTATATTTCACTAAAACTGATGAGATCCATGATTATAAGTATGGGAAGATGTTAAACTTATAAGGACAACATGCTCACATGGTTAAATTCATAAATAGATAATCAACATAGTTTCAACTAAACATAATTTGGGTGACTAAGTTTATAAAGCATGTAAGGACATAATTATCATGGGGAAACACATTGTCAAGGCTTGTATTCAAAACTATTAAGAGAAAATTGAGTAAACTTATACTTGACATTGAAATTTCATCAATATAACAGGTTATCATGATAAGGGAATCGAAAAATACCTGAAATTATGAGGAACCACTATGTCATGGTAGAATTCAAGAATTACATGGAGAAATCATGGAATTTACACTTTTCATAGAACCTTAGTTTATGGAATTCACAAGATTCATGAATAAAAATCATAATTTTGGGCATAAGGATGAAAGGATATCCTTATTGAATACCCACAAAACTGAGTATTCTAGAATTCTTGAAGAAAAGTTGGAATTGGGACCTTGGATAGTAAATTCTTAAATGAAGCTTTTGATTCCTTTGTATTCTTGAGAATGGAAGAGAATGAACGTCGTTAACTGATGATGAATCGGCCAAATAATGCCCTATTAGGTTTTAAGTTGTGAATTGGGTGTTTAGGGAGAGGGGAAAAAGGACCAAAGTGCCTTTTTAAATTAAAGAAAACTGCCTAATTTTACATAGCCTTCTTGGCACACTAGCTATCACGGAGACCAGCCTCCGTAAAATATTGTGTATCGTAGAGACTAACCTTCATGACATACTGTGTATCGTGGAGACTATCCTCTGGGACACTCTAAAATCGCAAAGGCTTACTGCCTCCATGGTCCAAAATCACCCCAAACCTATTTCGAAACACTTTCGGATGACCCTTTTGACATTCCTAAACATATTTCAACTCATAAATCAACGTTTTGAACATGGGAAGGCCAAAAATGAAATATTTGAAATCTTGGGGTGATAAATATCCATGTCAGTTGTACTTAGTGGGAAATATTTGCTTTGGGACTTCTAAACATATGACGACTAGCTGGAAACATGTCTAGAATATTGCGGGGTATTATAATATACTAAAGGTGGCTTAAGAACCCGATCATGTAATGTAATATGGGGGACTCGAACCTTACAATCATATAGTAAAGGTAGACCCAAACCACCCAGCCACAAGCAAGGGGACTCAAACCCCAGGCCATTTAGACCCCCTGCACTGACAAACGCGATTCCCAGTATTGATCCCTCGGAACTGCCACTTTTACGGCCTATCTACACAACCCTCTTTAAGCCCCATTAAAACATTTATCACACATTCTCATTGAGTGAACCACAATACACATTTTAGGCATACACTATTGGTATCGTCATACTAACTACACTTGCAAGGTAACATCATTATGCCATAACAATTCCATTAACTCTAGAAAATAACTCCCTTTGATCATTAAATCAAACCTTCATGTTTCAATAACCTATTTACATCATGCAATTGTTTCAAAAGTAGTTCAATGAAATTTTACTCATACTTAAAACCACTTCCACAAAATTTGGGTTGGGGGTATTACCAATTCAATTGTCAATAATCACAACATTTGGGAAATCACAAACCTTTAGTTTATTCACCATGCCCATGCACCCCACAAGTTTAAAACCATATATAAGGCATGAACACTGCATAATAAATCATGGGAAAACAGTTTAAGAAACATTCATTCCAAAACCCCCAACCCATATCAAAACCCATGTTCAAATTCACATAAACAATCATATAATTTCATGCTTTATGTAAAACAAATTTAGGGGTACAGTCACATGCCTGAAATATCAAGAGTTATGGAGAGAATTTTGCCCTTGGAAGCTCTAATTGATCAACATCTTGGAAACTTTAAGTATCTCGACATTTGAGAATTGAGAGTGTTTTAGAAGTTATTTTGATTTGTTTTGGAGTGATAATGACACCCTAAAGGGGTTTTAAGTCATGGGTCATGATTTGGGGAAAAAGAAAAATGTCCAAAGTGCCCTTACTTAAAGCTAAAAAATTATCGCCACGGACTACGAGCCACCGCACGACTCGTAAGGACACATTATGGATCATCACCATGAGTCGCAGCCAAGACAGTAGATGAAGGACCCTTCTCTGTGGACCCTACGATTCACACCATACAACTCGTCAGATGACTCTACGACTCGTAGGGTCCAAGTCATAGTCAAAACAAAAACACTTAAAGCACACACCATAGTTTGGATACGAATAGGACCATACGACTCGTTTTGAGTCTTTACGACTCATAACCACCAGTCATAGTCAAGGAAGTAACATCAGGCTATCATACTGGTCTAGCATTATTGGGTCCTTAAGACTCACAATGACCCGTTATCACTTGTAGGGAGAGTCATAGTCTGGAAAGTGAGTTTAAAAACTCATAAATTTTCAAGGACCAAAAATCTGAGGTGTTTCATTCTCCACCCCTCCCCCTCCACCCCCCACCCCCTTAGGATTATTCGTCCTCAAATGATGAGACAAGGCATACCTTAGCATGATTTAACATGGAATACAACCATACTTACCTTTAACAAAGACAGAAAACAAAGATACTAAGATTAACATATATCTTAAGCACGATTATCTAGAACGGGGAACAAGAATGGGTATTTGGACTCATGTCATTTTCAGCTTCCCAAGTAGCTTTATCAAACTTTTAGTTCCTCCATAGAACCTTCACCGAAGCCACATCCTTAGTCCACAACCAAAGTACTTGCTGATCCAAAATCTCAATCGAGATTTTCTCATACGATAAGGAGTCCAAAACACCAACACTTTCGAAGGGAACCACCAAGGAAGGATCACCCATGCACTTCCTCAACATCAAAACAAGAAAAATCGGGTGAACTAAACCAAACAAAGAGGCAAAGCTAACTCATAAGCCACATTACCCACTCTCTTCAAAAATTAAATATGGACCCACATAATGAGGATTGAGTTTCCCCTTCTTTCCAAATCGTATCACTTCCTTCATGGTAGACACCTTTAAGAACACCCAATTGCCAACTTCAAATTCCAACTAGCTTAGCCTCATGTCTGTATAGGACTATTGGCGATTTTTGGGGGCCTTAAGCCTATCCCGAATCACCCTCACCTTCTCCATAGCATAATAAACCAAATCAGTACCGAACAACCGAGCCTCACTAACCTTAAACTACCCAATAGGAGAATGACATCTCCAACCATACAAAGCCTCAAACGGATTCATCCCAATGCTAGAGTGATAACCATTATTATAAGCAAACTCGATGAGATTCAAATAATCGACCCAACTACCACCAAAGTCGATCACAAAAGCCTAAAGCATATCCTCCAACATCTGAATGGTCCTCGCCACCTATCAATCCGCTTGAGGGTAGAAATAGGTTCAAAGGCTCACCTTATTTCCCATACCTATCTAAAAATAATGCTAGAAGTGAGATGAGAACTGCGTACCGTGATCAGATATAATCAAGACAGGCATACCATGCAACTTGATAATTTTCTGAATGAACGGCCTTGAATAATCCTAAGCAGAGTAATTAGTCCTCACAGGTAAGAAATAAGAAGACTTAGTTATCCTATCCACGATGACCCTTATCGAAGAAAACTAACTATGCGACCGCTGAAAATTGGTGATAAAAGCCATATTAATCACCTCCCACTTCCACATAGGCAACTTAATTTCTTAAAATAGTCCACTAGGCCTCAAATGCTCCACCTTCACTTTCTTGCACACTAAGCACTTAGCCATAAAATTGGCCACATCTCTCTTCATGTTATTCCACCAGTAGATCTCTTTTAAGTCGTGGTACATCTTCGTCAAACTAGGATAAATAATATACCTCGACTCATGAGTCTTGGCCAAGATCCTCTCTCTCAACCCATCAACATTAGAAACACACAACATACCTTGGTATCTCAGGATACCATCACCACCAATCTCGAAAGTCCTCACTTTCTGCTGACCAACATCATACTTGATCCGCGATAAGATAAGATCCGAAACCCATTTCTCTTTCACCTTCGTACCAAGAGATAACTTCACCACCTCTTACATAATCACATCTTCATTTTTAGAGTCCAAGAGATGAACCCCAAGATTTGAAAAATGGTGAATATATTTCACCAAACCTCACTTCTCCTCATTAACATGAGACAAGCTTCCCATAGACAACCTCCTAAGAACATCAGCAACCACGTTAGCTTTACATAGATAATAGTGAAGACTCATATTGTAATCCTTGAGCAACTCAAGCCATCTTCTTTGCCTGAGATTCAACTCTATTTGGGTAAACACATACTGCAAGCTCTTATGGTCAGAATAAATATCATCATGAACTCCATACAAGTAGTGGTGCCAGATCTTTAAGGCAAATACCACCGCCAACAAATCTAAATCATAGGTCGGATAATTCCGTTCATGGACCTTCAACCGCCTAGAAGCATATGCAACCACCTTACCGTTCTATATCAACACACAACTTAGTCCCACACGGTATGCATCACTATAAACCATGAAGCCATTAGTACCCTCAGGCAGGGTCAAAACAGGAGCAGAAGTCAACTTGTCTTTCAACTTCTCAAAGTTTCCCTCACAGGCATCGGACCATAAAAACTTCACTTTCTTCTGGATCAATAATGGGGCCATAATAAATGAGAAACTTTTCACAAACCTTCTATAATAACCGACTAAACCCAAGAAGCTCCAACTATCGGTTGGAGTCATGGGTCTAGGCCACTTCTTAACCACCGCAACTTTTGTGGATCCACCATGATCCTTTCACTATAAATAACATAACCCAAAAAAATAACAACATTCAACTAGAACTCACAGTTTGAGAACTTAGCATACAACCGTTGATCCCTAAGGGTCCGTAACACTATACGGAAGTGATCGACATGATCCGCCTCACTCTTTGAGTACACTAGGATATCATCAATGAAAACAATGACGAATAAGTATAAAAACTAAGGGAACCCCCAATTCATAAGATCCATAAATTTTGTCGGTGCATTAGTTAAACTGAAGGACATCACCAAAAACTCAAAATGATTATATCGAGCTCGAAAAGCAGTCTTAGTGACATCCATCTCCTTAATCTTCAACTGATAATAACCCGATCGAAGGTCAATCTTAGAGAAGTACTTAGCATCCTGGAGATGATCAAATAGGTTATCAATCTTAGAAAGAGGATACTTCTTCTTCATTGTCACCTTATTCAACTAGCGGTAATCTATACACATTCGAAGGGACCTATCCTTCTTACGTACGAAGAGCAGAGGAACACCCCATGGGGAAACACTAGGATGAATAAATACCTTATCAAAAAGATATTTCAATGGCTCTTTAAGTTCTTTTAACTCAGCTAAAGCCATTCTATAGGGAGAGATAGAGATAACATAAGTGTATAAAAGAAGATTAATCCCAAAATAAATCTCCATATTGGGAGAAACACCAAAAAGATCATCGATAAACTCACAGACCACAAGGACAGATTACAATGAAGAACCCTCTGAATTAAAATCTTTAACTCAGACCAAGTGATAGAGACACCTCTTGGAAATCAACTTCTGGCTCTAAGATAAGAAATGAACCTTCCTTTAGGCACTAAGGAAATACCTTCCCACTCAATAACCTATTCATTCGGGAATTGGAAACTGATCTTTCGAGTCTAATAATCTAGAGCGACATAACATAAATAGAGCCAATCTATCCCCAGAATAACATCAAAACTAACCATATCCAATTCTATCAAGTCTACCAAGGTCTCCCTACCATAGATAGATATCACACAATCCCTATAAACTTTTCTAGCAACCATAGAATTATCCATTGGGGTGGTCACAGAAAAGGAGTCCAAAATACTCTTAGGACCAAAATTGAAATGAACAGCCACATATGGAGTCACATAAGAGAGCATAAACCCCGGCTCAAGCAGACAATACACATCACGGGAAAAGAGTTATAACGTACCAGCGACAATATCTGGAGATACCTCAGATTCCTAGCGAGTGGAAGAGCATAAAGGAGATTTCGGCCAGTGTCAGAGCAAGAAGTAACACCCTTTGGTGCAGAAGCTGAAGAAGCAGTAATTGAGACCTTATTAGCCCCAGTAGAAACAAACTTGAAGGAAAGTTCCTTTGCATGTGGCCCAATTGACCATACTTAAAGAACTTGTTTCTCCCCTCCTCACAAAATCCACGATGCGCCTACCCATAGAATTGGCAAGGGGAATACAACGGGCTAACTAAGGTCTACTAGCCTGAGGCTGTGCACCCCGTGCCCTTGGAACATCACTGTCCTGGAAATGATAATCATCGTACAACTTAGGATATGGATAACTAGCCATAGAATAAGAACTAGAATTGCCCCACTTCTTCCAAAACCATTTTCCATCATCTCTACCACTCCACTGCTGACCATTACCCTGATCCGAATATCAAAACTTCTTACTCTGCCTCTCTTCAATTTCTGCCTGCTTCTTCTTTTCCTCCTCGACCTATTTAATATACACCACAAGTAGAGAGATATCCATATCCTTGTTCAATAAGGAAACCTTGTTTTCTAAAATTAAATCGTGAGATAACCCAGAAGCAAATTTCCTTATTCTAGTTCTCATGGAAAACATTAGCTCAGGAGAATAATGGGATAACTAGTGAAATTTTAGGGCATACACTCTCACAATCATCCTACCCTATTTTAGATTCACCAATAGCTTTAGCTTTTCTCAACTCCTGAGGAAAGAAATGATCTAGAAAAGCACTCGAAAAGTCATCCCATAAGGCTGACTCGACATCATCACCTCTAAGCTGCTCCCACTTTTCATGCCATTGATACGCTACATCCTTTAATTGATAAGCAGTAAATTAAATAACCTCTACATCAGAAGCATGCATGAATCAAAAAATCTTATCCATCTTATCTATGAAACCTTGAGGATTCTCCTCAACCTTAGTGCCAGTGAAAACCAGAGGATTCAACCTCATAAACTGGCCAACTCTAGTGGCCTCAAAAGAACTCACAGCAGCACCAGCAAGACCCAACAAGAGTGACTGAGATATCACCAACTGGGTCAACAGATGAATAGATCGATGAAACTCAGCATTAGTAATATCTCTTAGAGGTGAATGAGCAGGAGCGCCATTAGTGAAAGAAAGATCAGTGGGAACCGATGGAACTCCACTAGGGCAGTCAAAATCAGTGACCCTAGACCAGGTCTAAATTCTAAAAGTAGGATGAGTCCTGTCCATAGTATCCTTAAGTAGGACAGAGGAGTTTCCACGAGCATTAGATCTTCTAGGAGGCATGATCTGAAAAGTGAACAAACAGGAATTAGAGGAGATTTCAAGACCCTAGACTTTATAGCCCGAATGTAGATCACAAAAAAGGAAAACATTCCTAAATGCCTCATAGCCTTCCTCTTATAAGTGTGGTGCGCTACACACCCATAAAAGAGACTCTACTTGACATGGATTTATGGACACCCAATAACACCAAAACCTAGTTTTGATACCAACTTTATCACGACTCAAACTAGGGTCTGGCCATGACAGTATCCCAACTCTACCGAGGACCATGGACCACCCCCTTTGCCTAGTCAACACAGAACATAACGCCTAGCAACGCTGAATTCGAAACATATAATAAGATAGGAAAGTAATAAAATCAAAGGCATCTAAGAATTTCAATATCAATACCCAATCCACAGTAATATCCACAAAGCCTCTACTAATTTAAAAATAATCAACGTCGAGACATGCCCCCGACCCTGACAATAACAATGATATATTAATTTTAATTTGAACTCTTTAATTCTAGTTTATAAAAGTAAATTGATGAAATAATCAAGTCTTTTGGAGCATGGAAGCTCACCACTTCACCGCAAATGACCGACGAACTGAATCCATCTAACACTGTACAGGAAAAGTAGGATTATCTTCGAACCCTGTATTGCGTAGGGATATAGTGTTCAAAAACGGTTAGTGGGTTGAGCACTAGCATGTAACTCAGGGATAAGGATAAAGTAATGGTAATTAAAAATCTAATTCAACTCAATGTACATGTTCACATACATATGTGCATATATATATATACGCACTTATATAAAATGATAGGCTTAACATGCACTGTACACTTTAGCTTGGATTGTATAGCTTAATCATCATATAACAATACCCACGGACTATATAGGGCCCAGCTCTCGCCCCCTGGTTGGGCCCAGTGCGTGTAGCCGCATGAATTAAAGAATAATAATATATATATGCACAAAGGACTCGATCCTCCCAATCATATACTAAAGGTGAATTAAGCACCCGATCATGTACTATAATATGGGGGACTCAAACCTCCCAAACATATAGTAAAGGTGGACTCGAACCACCCGATCATAAGCAAGGGGACTCAAATCCCAGGCCATTTAGACCCTCACGCACCGGCAAATACAGTTTTCAGTATTGGCCTCTCGGGATGCCAATTTTACGACCCAGCTATACAACCCTCTTTAATCCCCATTAAAACATTAATCACACATTCCCATTCATTGAACCATAATACAGATTTAGGCATACACTATTGGTATCGTCCTATCAACTACACTTGTACGGTAAAATCATCATGCCATTAAAATTCCATCAACTCTAGAAAATAACTCCCTTTGTTTATTAAATCAAATTATCGTGTTTCGATAACCTCTTTACATCATGCAATTATTCCAAAAGTAGTTCAATGTAATTTTACTCATACTCAAAACCACTTTCTCAAAATTTAGGTTGGGGATTATTACAAATTCAATTGTCAATAATCACAACATTGGAGAAATCATAATCCTTTAGTTTATTCACCATGCCCATGCACCCCGCAAGTTTAAAACCATATATAAGGCATGAATAATGCATAATAAATCATGGGAAAACAGTTTAAGAAACATTCATTCTAAAACCCTCAACCCATATCAAAACATATTCAAATCCACATAAACAATCATAAAATTTCATGCTTTAAGTAAAACAAATTTAGGGATAGAGTCACATGCCTAAAATATCAAGAGTTATGGAGAGAATTTTGCCCTTGAAAGCTCTAATTGATCAACTTCTTGGAAACTTTAAGTATCTCGACATTTGAGAATTGAGAGTGTTTTAAAAGTTATTTCAATTTTTTTTTGTGTGATAATGACACCCTAAATGGGTTTTAAGTTGTGGGTCATGATTGGAGAAAAAAAAGTCCAAAATGCGCTTAATTAAAAATTGAAAAATTATCGTCAGTGACAACGAGTCACCACACAACTCGTAAGGACATTACGTCTCGTCACCATGATCCACAGTCAAGATAGTAGCTAAAGGACCCTACGATTCACACCATACAAATCATCAGATGACCCTACGACTCGTAGGGTCCAAGTCATAGTCAAGACAGAAACACTTGGAGCACACACTAGTTTGGATATAGATAAGATCGTATGACTCGTTTTGAGTTTTTATGACTCATAACTACCAGTCATAGTCAAGACAGTAAAATCAAGATGGCACGCTGGTCCGGCTATGATTGGGTCCTTAAGACCCGTAATGGCCCGTTACAACTCGTAGGGAGAGTCGTAGTTTGGGCAGTGAGCTTAAAAACTCAGAAATTTTTCAAGAACCCAAAATTTTGGGGTGTTTCAAGGTCATCCCATGTAATTTCCTGCGTTGAATTTACCCATTTTATTTATATTAAATATGGGTTGAGTCAAATATTTTATTCGTTTTTTACCTTACCATTTTTGACCGGTGGTATACCACCCCTAACATAAGCACAAATTATCACTCTTTAATGCCCAATATATAGTAAAGCATTTCAAAAGATCAAAGGCTTAATTTATGAACAAATTACATCTTTCGCTGATCGCCCAAAAAATACACAAGTGAAATATATACTCCCTCCGTCCCAAATTAACCGTCCCAAATTTTCTAATTTGATTTCCCATTTTACTTGTCTTTTTTTCATTAATCAAGACAAGACTAAAAAAAAATCATGTTTTACCCTTTGCATTAATTACTTTTTCTTCAAATTAAATTGTAAACATCATTTAATAGGGGTACTATGGTAAATTAGGCATGTTATTAATTATTTTTCTTAATCAATGTGCAATCTCAATTTGGGACGGGTAATTTGAGACGGAGGGAGTATAAAAGAATATACACTATATTATGCTAAAAATTATATTTTATGTATGTCATATATTAATACTAGATATCGACGGGCCATGTTGTTATTTTTTTCTCAACTTATGTGACGCAAATAGAATTTAGATAGTCAATCAAAAAATAATTAATTTTTAAATTGTGATTTATAATACTTTTTTTCTACTCTAATTTAAGTGACACTGATATAATTTTGAGATTCAATCAAATATTTTATATCTTTTAAATTTTTTAAGTTGTTAATTATGTGATTTATAATAATTTTTACATAATTTTCCAATAAGATATGAATACTCTCTCCGTCCCAGTTTATGTAGCACAGATAAAATTTCGACAATCAATCAATTTTTAAAATATTTTCTTAAATATTTTTTATCTTAATTCCTTAATTATTGTTATTTATAATTCGTTTTCTCTCATTTTTAAATAATATATGTTACTTTATGTCTTCCTTTGTCACATTCCAAATTATGTGGCACTAATATAACTTTGATAGTCAACCAAAGTTTTTTATGTTGACTTATCACTTTGTGTTTATTTTACTTTTTTAATGAAATATTATTATTATTTCTAATGCTTAGATGATCATAATAATAAATTGGAGGTGATATAGTAAAATCACGATCGAAGCAATGAAGCAGGCATGTCTTAAATGACTTATAATAACTAATTAGAAGTGATATAGCAAAATTACTATAGAAAACACTTGTGAAAAATATTTTAAGTGGGTCTGATATCAGGCATCAAGTTAATTAAAAACATCAAGAACTAATTTATCATTTTATGTCTATTTTACTTTTTTATTAAATAATATTAATTTTAAATACTTATATAACTTATAATAATTAATTAAGAGTAATATAGTAAAATTACGGTCAAAGCAGCTGAAATAGACATATCAGAAATGTCTGTTTTACTTATTTTTATTAAATATTATTAATTTTATTACTCAGAATTTATTTTAAATCACATTGAAGATAAATATTATGAAAAAAGAACCTTAATTAAAATAATAAATTTATTTAATTTAAGATATCTAATTATAATTTATATGAATTATCATCTTATTAAATTACTTAAATATATTAAATTTAAATAATTTAATTCAAACCTACAAATGAGAAATATATGAAAATTCTAGAACCCACAATCTATGTGCTTAGGGGCATGGTCTGTAATTTAAATGAAAGAAATGGACAATTTGTAAGGACATGGCTTATAATTAAGTGGAATAGGATTTGCTTTTTTAAGGCTTTTGATAAAGTAGTACAAACAAAACAGCACAGGAGACAATTCTTAGAGCAAAATAATTCTTGTAAACTTTCTTTAATAGCCTAAATACCCTCAGATTTTTTTCAAATACCTGAAAACAGACATGTTGAAACTTGCTTTTCTACTGTATAATTGGATATCCACGGTCCGTTCTAGCACGGTCCCAATATTTATTATTTTTTATTTCAAATTATGTGACGTAAATAGAATTTAGATAATTAATCATTAAAATAATTTAAGTTTTTAATTATTGTGATTTATAATACTTTATCTTCTATTTCAATTTAAGTGTCAATGATATAATTTCAAGAGCCACACAAATATTTTATATTTTTAAAATTTTTAATTGTGTGATTCATAATATTTTTTATACAATTTGAATACTCTCTTCTTCCCAATTATGCGGCACAGATAGAATTTAGGCAATCAGTTAATTTTTTAAATATTTTTACTAATTATTACTATTTACAGTATTTAGTATCTCATTTTCAAATAACATATATTACTTTATAGCTTTCTTTGTCCCGTCCTAATTTATATGGCACTAATATAATTTTGATAGTCAATCAAATTTTTTATGGTGACATATCATTTTGACTATTTTACTATTTTTTATGAAATATTATTAATCTTTTAATGCTTAAATGATCATAATAATAAATTAGTGGTGATATAGTAAAATCACGATTGAATCAACGAAACAGAAATTTAAATAAATGTAAATAAAATATGCAAAATTTATTTTGATATATATATATATATATATATTGATGCTCTAAATAGATTTTCAATTATCTAGAGATATAGTAAGAATCGACAAAAGGTGATTTTCAGTTTTATACTTCTAGGAATGTTATGAACCGAATTAACCTTACCAGATTAGTTAGTAAGTTTTTTTAATTAAAATCATAAGTTCATTAAGATTTTTGTTTTTAAAAATAAATTAAAAAATATCAAATTAATCAAATAAATTTATATGAGTATAATGTGTTTTATATATTAAGTTAAACGTAATAAAACATTAATTTTTTTGTTTTGGGTTTGAGGTGTTGAAAATGAATAGAAGCCAACGGCAATTAACACTCAAAATTGCAATTGCAAAACAGCTCATAGAAATAGTATGTTTAATGTAATACTTCATAATATATTTTGTATATACAATAATATCTAATTACACACGTCATGTAATAATGAATTATGTTTATCCATCCAAAAGTAAAAGTTTATCAGGTATTTTTTGTTCATTCTTTATTAGTTGATATATGTTGACTTGACACAAATCTTAAAAAAGATATTTATTTAAAAATTATTTTACTAAATTAACTTTATTAAGTAAACTTTAAAATTTAAATTTAAAAATTAAAAAAGAGAATTTTATTTTTAATATAAAATCAGAATAAATAATAAAACTTATTTACTTTTATTAAGTATATTAATTATAATTAACTATCATGAATTGTTATCTCTTTTATTTTATTTAAATATATTAGCTTTAAATAATTTTATATAGATCTAAAAAAAACAATACACCAATCATATTTGGGAAATAAAAATGAAAATAGATGAAAGATTATATGGGAAATAAATTAACTTTATTAAGTATACTTTCAAATTTAAATTTAGTTATTAGTATTTCATATATTTAATGATAAAAATAAAATTTATCAAACAAAAATAAGAATTTTCTTAATTTACTAAAATAAATAAATAAAAATAAAATTTTATTTTTAATATAAAATTTTAATAAAGAATAAAATTTATTTACTTTATTAAGTATGAAAATCGATGGAAGATTATATGGAAAATAAAAATGTGAAAGAGATGAAAAAGCCAACATATAGGCAAGGGGCACGTGGTAATACCATTTATCGTTAATTAGGAAAGTCAATGGATCCCACCTATTCTTTAATGGACATCTAATGCATGGCAAGGTATGTAGTTAATTAGAAAAACATGGGTATTTCTTAAAAATTTTGACAATATCCAAACAACACCATATAAAAGACACCTTCTCAAAACAAATTGATTCTGCAAAAGGACATTAATGCCCTCAAACTGATATTTAATGACACTAAGGTTGTATTTGTTTTTTTTCAAGATTCAAATGTCTGAATCTAAATGCACATCTGAATGATTAAGATGTTATCTCTAAATATAAAAGCTGGATGATTAAGACTATTTGTTTTTCAATATCTGAATGTGTAAAAAAACATTATTTGTATATATAATAAATAAAAAATACGATGCAAATAAAAAATAGTTATATATTAGAAAAGTATGTAATTTAATACAACAAAATTATTATTTAATTGAGAAAAGTCATTTATGTTTGTTAGTGACAGTGGAGATGGTTTTTAATTGTGGTTGCGGTGACAATGATTGATGTTGGTGGTGATAGTTGTGATGGCTGGTATTGTAGTGACTGTTATGATGGTGGTGGTGGTGGTTGTGATGTGATGTTGCTTGATGTTAGTAGTTTGAAGTGTTGATTGTGTTAGCTGAAATATGAATGCATGATGGTTGACGATGTGTTGGTACTAGTTGGAGATGTTGTTTGTTGTGATGGTAGAAATGGTTGTTAGTAGAGATAAATTGTAGTGATGGTAGTGGTTGAAGTGAAGGTAGAGATGGTGTTACTAGAGATAATGGTGGTGGCAGCCGAAGAATGTGTGAAGGTTGTGATGTATTAGTGGTAGTTAGTGGTGGTGCTAGTTGTGATAGATGAGTTGGTCGGTAGTAGGAATTGACCGGTAGTGGTGGTGTTGTTGACGGCGGTGGTAGCAGTGAATATAATTTGAATAATAAAGGTGGTAAGTGTGGTAGCGGTTGACAATAGTGATTCGTAGCGATATTTATTGTTGATAGTAGTTGTGATGGTGGAGGTTGGTGGTGGTGGTGGTGGGTGGTGGTTGACAATGGTGGCGGTGGCAAAGGTGGCTAGTGGTGGTACTGTTGATTATGAATAGAGTGAAGAATATTATCCAACACCAGAATATCTTTCCAGACCTATTAAGCCTTGGTTCTAGATCTGAATGATTAAGACCTATTAAGAGCTAAAATCTTAATAAAAAAATAAATGCACTTAATGGTCTGAAGTTTGAACCATTCAGATTCAGACCTCCATTAAGTGCAAACAAATGAGGCCTAAGTTGACATGTTGAAGTGGCTCTTCTAATATATAGAAATAATAATAATAATAATAATAATAATAATAATAATAATAATAATAATAATAATAATAATAATAATAATAATGAAAATAAAAATATAAGAATATAAAAAAGCACGTTATTTGATTATTATTTTGCAAGCGACTATTATATCAATTTCTCTCAACTTAAGAACGAGGAGAAATAACATAGAAGGAAGATATACCTTATCAATTATCATATACAATGAAGCAAATAAACAACAAAATTTACATATTAGGGTTCAAATTTTCAAGATGTAACTATAAACAACACATTACATGTTAGGGTTCAAACTTAAAATATGTATCTTTTTCCACTCAGGACTTGATCTTCATTCTTGTACCAAATTATATGTTTTTACATAATGATAATGGGATTTGCAAAATTTTTTGACCCAAAAAGGCACCAAAGTATAGTTCTCAAAGTGTCTCTTCAAGATCCTAAACTATCTAGAGTCCCAATAAATAAGGCCATTAATAATTCCTTATTCTTTTAGAAGAATGGAATAAAAATATGTACAATCTCATATATATATATATATATATATATATATATATATATATATATATACTAGTTTAGGATACGTGCGCTGCACGTGTATTAATTATTTATTAATAAAAGTAATGGTAATATATGTTTTGATATCCAAATATAGTAAAATATACAATCAACAACAATAACAACAACAACATACCTAGTGTAATCCCACAAAGTAAATTCTGGAAAGGGTATAGTGTACACCATACCACTATCTTAGAGGTAGAAAGGCTATTTTTAATAGACCCTCAGCTCAAACTAAAAATATATCAAAGTAGTTTAAAGAAAGAAATAACAGTGTTGAAGACAGTCATGGCAAGTACCATAGACAATCTGACAAATCATGTTAAATAGTAGTCGTAATAAGCTGCCATGATAATCAAAGTTTAAAAGACAACTAATGATCAAACTCAAAGACAAGTGTCTATAAGAGAAATACGTCTCACAGTATGACTAATAGTAAAGAAGAAAAAGTAACACAATACTCAATTATCTAACTAGCATTCTACTCTAATCCCTGACCTCCATAACTTTCTATCTAAGGTCATATCCTCGGTAAACTGAAGTTGTGTCATATCCTATCTAATAACATCTCTCCAATACTCTTTCGGCCAACCTCTACCCCTTTTAAAATCATCTACTGTTAACCTCTCATACCTTCACACAGTTGAATCTGTACTGACCTCACTCGAGTCTTGACTCTATTATACACATTCGGGATCACCTTAATATACGCCACATATAAATCTTTATCCTCCAAGCATCTTCATATAAACTCCCTAGGAACTTTTTAGTAAGGCTTTTCCAGGTTAATGAACATGATATGTACGTCCTTCTCCCTCTTCTTGTACTGGTCCAATAGTCTCTTTATAAAGTGAATGACTTATGTAGTCAAGCGTCCCAACATGAAATCAAACTGGTCCATAGAAATAAGCACGTCCTTCCTTACTCTCATCTCCACCTATCATTATAAAACACAAATATATTGAAATCAAAAAATAACTCTCTAAATTATTATTAGAGAATAATTTTTACTTTCTTTTATAATTAAAAAAAAGTTAGGTCTTAAGATCTCAAGATTTTAATATGAATATTTTATATGATAAAACCAAATTAAATGACTTAGCTCTTTCAAGTTGAAAAATTAAAAAAGAGAGTAATAAAAACTAGAAACATGCTATGTATTCAAATTTACTACATGTTTGTTTATATATCTTTTTCTTAATATTTGACCAATCTATATTTATTGTATATAAAATGTACATGAGTTGACTGACGCAGGGACAGATGTAGCTTGTTGGAACTTGATATTCGTCATGACTCATGTGAATTCATACTTTAGTCAATAATAAAGACTTAGCATAAAATTTATTATATTATACTAGATAGTATATGAACTCATAATTTTAAAAATAATATCTTTAATAGTACTAATATTAGTTTGTTAAGTGGGATAAGGATAATAATTGTAAGATAAATCTTGAAATTGACTTTATTCCATATTTGGTATGAGGTATTACCTAATTTCGAGACTATCTTATCCACCAATTATACTAAAATAATGGATTACTATTCCATATAGAAGGTGGATAAAATATTCTCACGGGATATCCCAATCCCAAAAGAGCAAAGAACCAAGACAACCGATAAAGGTTGAACCCATAGGAGTCGTTTGACTAGTGGGATAAGAATAACAATCTCGAGATAAATGCAAAACTATTTTATCCCGCATTTGATCATGCACATTAATTAATTATAGAATTATTCATTACATCTTTGAGCTGAAATGGTGAAATTAGTTATCTCATATAAAAGATATGACAACTAATTACATTGAATATCCTTAGCTATCTCATCTCATGTATTAAATAATTCATAAAGTTTAAATCCTGAATCAATTTCTAGACCTACACAAACACACAGATATCCATAAATAGAATAGAGTTTCCTGTTTTAAAAGCTATATTTTCTCCTCATTATTATTTATATATCTACCTTAACATCCATAAATTTTGAAAATATAGTGGTCTTGTTTAATCCTAGCATCTCAAACTTGATCCAACCTTACAACTGTTGGTCAATTCTATAGACAAACAAGGCAAATTGTTGGAACAAATAGACTAACAAAATTTGACAACTAACTCAAGCCAACTGCAGCTCTTCTTCAGTAAGTATAGAATTTGTGCAGAACCTATGTAATAAAATGCGATGATGTGAAGCATAACGACTGTAAATTAGGTTACAAGCAATTTTTGCATGCCCAAAAACTTTAATACCATGAATAAACATCATATAAGCTGAGGTTATAATCATGTGAACACATTACATCTTTAAAAACTGAATATGCCGCTAATACAACATTGAGGTTTTATTAAACATTAAACAAATATATAACTTATAACTCTTTGAAATGGCTAAAATGAAGTCGAAAAAGCTAATAAACATACTATTTCAAGTATCGTTTACTTCAACCTATACTATCAAGCATGCATACAAATACTTGTGCTAGAGAGTCAAATATTAATTAAAACTTTAATACGTGCGCAAAAACGTTATCAACTTTGATAATTCAGAGAAGACTGTTAGGGGGAGCTGCTTACCACATTGTCACATGCATCAGAATTAGGTGATTCAAATAAATTTAAAGATAATAGCTGAAGCCGTTACAGAACTTGCAAAGAGCACTTCTTGAATTTTTTATTAACTATTATCATTTAAACTTTGTCCCTACAAGTATAGAACCGAAAAGTAAATCACCATCTCTCATACCATAAATTTCAGTAACTAGATCAAAAAGAAAAAACTTTGCACGATTAAAAAATATCTAAATCTAAAAAGTTGTGAAACAACACAAATCGCCTAGTGTCATTCAGTAAGAGACAAAATTCAATTTTCAAATATTATATTTTCACTTTATTAAAATCAAAGGATTCTAAATCTAATACAAGAAGTATCCCAAGTAAGGAAAAAAATTAAAGAATTCTAAACCTAATACACGACAGTTTTTTTTCCACTAAAACATTTGTGAAATTCTTGTGTCATCCGTAGAAAAAAGTTTTTTACACCCAAGTACAAAATTAAGTCTTATATTTTAGGTAAACAATTAAATGTCTAATTAAATATACTTAAATAATAACTTTTTTAAAAAATAGTGAAAATGCGATTTTTTTCTAAAGTGCAGGGACAACTCAACCTCATAAAATAATAGGCGGCCGTCTTAGTGCCCCCAAATTTGAGGAGCCTCATTTTTTCCTGATAATATATTATAAATTTTCTTTTTAAAAAATAATTATTATTTATAGAACAATAAAGTTTTCATATAAAGGGAAAGAATTATTAGAAGAAGTTCATATATCTAGAGTACTATGTCTCAAGAAAGATTAAATGCATTGATTATTACTACTTAAAAAGACTAATTAGAAAAAATCGATTATATAATTTTGAAATTAGAGTTCAATAAAAAAGTCATTTTTTCTTAATACTTTAAGGCCTCTGTTTGATTTTTTTCCTTAGGCTACGAATATGGTTGAGCCGCCCCTGCTAAATCGGAGAATTTTAATGAACGGCAAAAAGTTCAAATCACTTTTTCAAGGGTTTTCACACTTTTAATATATTATAGATGTAGATATATATTCCGTATTTGTTAAAGTTTGTGAGTATCCTATCTTATAATTTAAACTACAACAACAACAGCATACCCAATGTATTCCCACCTAGTGGAATCTGGGGAGGGTAGAGTGTACGCAGACCATAACACTACCTCAAGAGAAGTAGAGAGATTGTTTTTGATAGATCTCCGGCATCTTATAATTTAAACTATTAGAAGAAAAAATATTCTATTTATCTTATAATATCTTCAATATACATGTACCATCGCATGTGAAAATTGTCTTTTTGGGGTTAAGATGTGAGAATCTTTTTATAATGGTGGTTAGACTTCAATTAATAAACCTACTTGCTATATTCCATTGAAGTACGTGGTAATCTCATCTAAAAGTATAAATTTTTAAATGAAGATTGTTTACCCTAAAAATGATACAGTTGAATTTCTATGAGGTCAAGAGCACGACTTTTAATTTAATCCGTATTTTTATGTTTGTTTACCAGCAATATGAATATCGTTAAAGTAGTGAGCTTAGTAAGTAGGCTGCTTACCGGAGAAATCGAGCGGATAATTACGCTTAACAATTTAACCTATTAGTTATTGACTTTTAAATATACAAATTCAGTATCAGATTAATAATTATCTGATGGTTTATGGGTGGTATATCTGCTAACATCCATAGTTACTTTTCAATGAATTTACCCACGTTAGAAAGAAAAAAGAATACTTAGAAACTTCTGTTCATTGTGCCAAATGTAAGGCAGTGACTTATCCTAGATAGAAACTGATTTCACACTGTGAGCAAGAACTCGTTGAAGAAGTCATTGAGAAACTCATGTAGTTGTTGAAGAGTATATCGAGAAGCTGCGGTAAGCGTTATTTTCTAATTTAAGAACTAAGAAATAAGAAGTGAATAATTGAATATTGGAGTTTAACTTTTCAATTCAACTTTACTAGGTTTACAATACATATTTAATATAACCTGGGGTAAAAAATATAAATACGATAATCTTTAATAGGCTAACGATTTATCCGACAAGAAAATTAAGTAATTTGATCCCGCACTAATACCCCGTTAACTATAAAACTTTCACCAACCATTAATTTGATAACCCAATACTAATAAGTTACTAAGCTAATTTTGCGGTTGGGTTCAATTTTAAACAACCCTAAGTAAACAAATCCAAGAACTAATGTGACAATTATAAGATGCTATACTGAGTAAATAAACTAAACAAAGAATAAGAATATGAATCCAGATGTCTGAAGCGTATATATGCGTCTTCAGGAGATAAGCCTCAACTAGACCAAGCAAATAAAGGAAAGTCAAGAACAAACTTGATGCTCAAGAAAATAAAGCGTTACTGTTGTATTGCTAGAAATAAGAATGAGGTTACAAATTACGACCGGAACAAATTATTTATAGATTACAATAGTATGGTATTAACCAATTAGAACACTTCAATTGAGCCCCAGAGTACTAAGACCAATATATGGAGGCCGCGTGGAGATGCCTTTAACGATGCCAATTGCCAACTAAATTCCTATATCTTCCCGGTCTGAACGAGCTCATCTGAGCACATGATACCTTGTCTCCCTGTTTCTTTATCCATGTCATTAATGTTCGAACTTTGCTTAGCCTTTAGTACTTTTTCGATCTCCCTTCATCGAGAGTGTCTTATCGGGGAACAGACTTTTTGGACCTCCTTCTCTCTAGCGCGCGCACCACCTGTATTCAACTAATCCTCACCTACTACAAAGATGACACACTTCCACGCATGAACATCCACTAATTTAATAGATTCATTAAGAATCTATAAATGTATCTCATGTAACTTAATTACTCTCTCCGCTCAAGGTTAGTTAGATATTTTTTATTTTACATGCTATTTAAAAATCATTAATGGAATAATCAATTTTACTATTATCCTTTATTCTTATTAATGAAAATAAAGATGATTTGTTTCAACTTTTAAAGAGTATATTAATTGTAGGGGTAAAATAAAAAAAAATAACTAAATCTATATTGATTTAGTAAGTGATCAACTAATTTAAAATATTTATTTTTAATAAGATGATCCATTAATATGAGATGGATTGAGTATAATTAATCCATACATAATAATTATTTATAATTTCTACATATGAATATTATTATATATTATATATTATATATTATATTTTCTATATATATTTTATTATGTAGACAAGTGAGTTGGAGAAGATCAAGGATATATTTGTCATTTCACATCTAAAAGATTGTTTATATAGAATTAAAATTATTTTTTATTTTTATGTGGTTAATGTTGAATTTTTTTCTTCATATATTTATTTTCTTATATTCTAAACTTTCTAAGTAAAAATCTTGACTCCACCAAAATTTCCAATACTCCAAGCTTTTAATATTTTAGCTTTTTACCCAAAAAATACGATCACGCATGAATTTGGTGAGTTAAAATTTAAAGTTGTTAACCTATTTAAAGATATTTTTTATTATCAAATAATTTTACAAAAAGTATCATTAAATCAGTCTATAAATGTTTTACTAGAAATAGAAAAGAATTACATATGTAATATTCATATAAGACTTTGAACGCACAATTTTTGTATTCACTTATGAATTGTAGGTGTAATCACAATTATGTGCATGTCAACTTGCAAAATTTATTATTTAAAAGGTAAATTTTAAAAAAAGATTGAAGTACACTAAATCGTTAGTGTAAAGAACTTTTACTATATTATATAAATATATTTATATGTAAGATTTCATAAAAATTGAGATTTGTAATTTTAAAAGTAATATATAATACTTCACATTCATTCCTTTTTAGTTGCTTTATTTGGGTTGTGCTTGTATTTCTAAATATTTGCTTCTTTAATCTTTCAAGAATAGTTTGAACAAATTCTTTCTATTATGCACTTGTTCAATAAATGTAATCATTATTGATTTGAATAGAGGTATAAAATTTAATTAGTGGTATATTAGTGAAATTATTTTTAATTTTGTAGGAGTAAGGGATTAAGGTGTGTGTCTAATCCAAAGAGAGCATATAAAAAGGAATGAAGAGAGTATGATATAATAGATAAATTAATCTGCGTGTAAAATAACTTTAAACTAACATTAAATGACATAATTTTTTTAATCCCTTTAATAAAAAATTTAAATCCACCAATATTATATTAATTTAATTTGTGCTCTATTTTTTTGTAGATTATTTTCAACTTTCAATAACATATCTGTAGTATTGTCATATTATTTCATTATGAAAATGAATGTATGATATATTTATATGGATAAGAACAATAGCTCGTCTCCTTAATATATATACAATTTTTTCTTTTATTTATATAATATATTAGGTAAAAAGATCATATTATAAGAAAATATTACTCGTAAGATTTTATAAAAGATGTTAATAGACTGACACTTATAATTTTAATTTATACTATTATATAATTTTTTAATAAAATTGAAAAATAAAAATATTAAAATTAGTTACTTAATTCAAGAAAATGTGTGTTGACCTGATGTTAAAATAAACATTGAGGCATATTATATTTTAATTTTAATTAGGGTAATTTAAATAAGTTGTAAGCTATTATTTGATTTTATAAAAATAAAATAAAAAGTAGTTTTTTAAAGTGTTATCTCTATTATCATTTTCTATCGTATTTATTTAAAATATATATATATATATATATTTGATAAACTAAGAGAATGTTATACTTTTGGTAGTCCTCTCACAAGGGCATTTTTAATATTTTAGGTTTTTTGGTCAAATAAGGTTATTACACATAGCAAGTGATGGTGATTTTTCTTATATATTTTAATTTTTGCCCTTATTCTTCTTGTTAAGATCATTTCACTTGGACTTTTGCAATTGATTTCTTCTTTCTACTTGTTAGATTATCTTTTGATTAAACTTTCCTTCATTTTAAATCAACAATCATGTTAACTCAAAAAAAAAAAAAATTCAAGATAACTTAATATATAATTTTTTTTGTAATGATTTCAACTACTACATTATAAATTTTTCTAATATTATACTCAATCATTCAGAAATATATAATAATAAAATAACTTAATAAATAATAAATTGTATTTATTTTATTTTTTAGTGGATATTGAAAAAGAAAAAAGAATAATCAAAATGGGGCAAATAGAGTATTCTTTTATGAGTCGATAAAAAGTAAACATGACAACTAAATAGAAAATAAACATGACAACTAAATAGACAAAATAGAGTAATCTATTAATGTTAGTTTGATTAACATTTAATATTCTTATAGATCATTATTAAGTTAATTTATATAATGACTCTAAATTAAGATTTTATATATATATATATATATATATATATATAAAATCCATCCTATGTGGCATGCCTTAGAAGCCTTCATTGTCATTTATCTTTTTGTGGCTTTTTTGATCATTTTTTTTATTTTAAAATATTAAAAATTCACCTTAACATTATACACAACATTAAAGAGA